>NC_072451.1:11547426-11898471 GCF_027596085.1 Anoplopoma fimbria | reverse complement strand
CCAATATAAATCTCTTTCATCAAGCTCTCCATCTTATTCTCTCTCTGAAGCTTTTATCTGAGCTGCCTGTATACTCTGTATAACCAGATCAAACCTGCAATGAGACGCTGACTCAGTCAAGGCTCTGGCTCCAAACCCAGACGCCCAGAATTATTATTGCTCCCTCTAAATCCTGAAATGGAAGTTAAGGATCCATTCTGTCGGAGTGTTTTAAAAAATGTGAAATATTCTGCATGGAGTATGAGCTTTAAACCCTCTACATGATCTGTTCTAGCAAGCCAAAATCATTTCTGCAAAGGATTGTCATCATTTTTCATTATGGTAAATTAAGCTTTTGTTGTGCATATATATTTGGCTTTGGTACTCTGTGATTGATATGATTCGCTAGTTTAACTTTTAATAGATTAAATGAAAAAAAAGACATCAAATAATAAAGAAAATATTTGTAGTCCTCATTTTGTTACTAAACTGCATAAAGTATTTACATCTATGAGCTTGAGTTTTAAATAAGTTTTTATGATTATTTTCTGTGTGTTGCTTTATGTTCCTGAAGAACTCAAGGAGTGGTGACTTTCTTACTGAAAATGTCAATTCATATTCACTATAACAGCAGGACATTTGTCCATCTTGTCCTAACTGTCCTAACTCCGCTGATACCAACCGTCAAGGCACCAAAACTCTGAGAGACTGCAACTGAACTGTAGGCTGCTGATCCCAGAGCAGAGAGGAAAAGACAGGAGAGGATGGAGGTTGTAAAACTGTTAATAGTGAAGCCTCAATTTTCCCCCACTATTAATTATTATTGTGATCACTTTAAAAAAATGTTGGATATATAGTACTGCACAAAATACATTGTATAGAGGTGCAGGCTATTTACAGTTAAATATGAGGCCAGAGAGATCATTTCAAGAAAATGTGTTACATTCCTGGAGTTAAATTCCTGAGTTATATTTAATTCTGAGCTTCAGATTCTATTCTATTTGTTTCTTCAACATGGTGAAATTTTGAAAGGGCTTATAACTTGCATTCATAAAACACTGATCAGTGAACACCTGGTAGTTTCTTATGCAAACGTACACAGAGATGCCAAGAGCAACAGCACCGTTCATCAGTATTCTGGGGACGCTGTGTTGTATGTGGCAGACGGGTCATGGTGGGTCTCTGTGGGCTGTCTGAAATGTGACTCATCCAGCCCAGCACAATTAACACACACTCAGACCGTGCACACTCACATGCAGACAGATGCATGCACCGCGGACATATTGAACGCACATAGACGCAGGGCGGAGTAGTGGCATGGCCACTTTGGTAATTGTAGTGCGCTCTGACAGCCATCTTAATGAGATAACGAGAGAAGGAGAGCGCCTCAGCCCCCCCCCCCCTCCTTAACAGAGACAGACGGAGGGTTTGACCTCGAACGGTCCACAGTTAAAGGACAGAGAAGAAAGAAAACGGAGAGAGAGAGAGAGGAAAGGCTTTTCATTGTTTAAGGAAAAGGGGGGAGGGAATGAAGAGGATGAGGAGGAATAATGACAAATTATGTGAGGAATGATGAGAATGAGGACTAATAATGAAAAGGGTGGCTGAATATAGAGGAGGACAGGGTGATGGAATAAAAGGTGGAGGAGAAAAGGAGGTTCTGACCTGGTAAAAAGGAGACGAAGGACAGAGGAAGGGAAAGGCACGAAGAGGAGGGAATAAGAGAGGAGGTAGCAGACAGACAGGAGGGTAATAAAGATTAAAAACTGCACAGGAGGAGGAGAGGATCTGATCCCTGATGTGCACCTGGCAGGAGAGGCAGCACTGATTGGAGTCTAGCTGGCCGTTTGCCAGATAAAAATGCACAGAAACAAACGGGGCTGAGCTAATAGGAACATTTTACTGTGAGCCACAGAAGCAAGCGACTGTGTGCTGTGGCAGGTCTGCTGCTCATCAGCCCTCTACGTCAGCTGTGACCTGTTGGACAAGCTGAGCAGCAGGTAGCAGCATCAGCGTACAGCCTGTGGGCTAGTTCACTTCAAATGGAAGCATTAGTGGGCCCCGCTGACAGCATCCAAAATAAAAACCCACTCCAAAACTACGACTTCTTTGTCAGTTTGGATTGTGGCTTTAAATGAGTTAACTGTGATCCATTTTATTGTTGTTTTTTATTATCACCTAAATGACATTGAACCTTGGTCAATGACCTCCTATCACCCAGTGATAACACTTCATTTTTTCTTTTTTTAATATTACTTTACTAAAGAAATTAAAGAATAGACACACATTGACTTTTATAGCCAGATCAAAAATAATCAATTGAAGGTAGAAGTCACACAACATATCTGCACACTGCACAACCTCCAAGTTTTCATATTGCAATCATTATACAACATAGCAACCTTTCAATCTAACATAGGCTTTTGTTAAGTAAATATATGGAAACAAACCGCAACAAATTAATAATCAAATTCCAGATTGAGAGTCAGTGTATGGAAGCCCTGAAAAGCAAAAGACAAAGAATGGTTATCCATTTCTAATTCTGACCTTAATTGTTTAATAGGTGGGAAAAAACTTTTACCAGGTGAACAAAAAAAGCAAAAGAAAAAATAACTTTTCTGTGTTTGTTAATGTAATACTCATTTTGGCCCCAATAAGCTGAGGTGCAACACTATCCCATGTTATAAACATGACAACTGTAAAGTCTCCTTATGTTGTTTAAACTACATTAAATTCCATGACAATATACTTATTGTTATGGCCCTGTATCTAAGCCTTTGCTTTAACAGTGTGCACACATGTCAACATGTCCTCATACAACGCTGGTATCATCTCTTACGAAAAGTTAAGATGGTTATTTTTAATGAGTTCTCCTACTCAGCGGAAAGTGAGCTCTTTCATTGTTGAGGCTAAAAAATCCTTGGTTAGGTTTAGGAAAAGATTGTGCTTTGAGTTTAAATAACTACGAACTACAAAGCGGCATTAGATAAGTAGGGAAGTTAAGTGCTGAATAAGTGGACACTCACTTCTGGTTAAACACGGGACAGGAAGAGCAGTCTACTGGATTAAAGTGTGGCGTTTTTAGATCCACCTCTCCACCCTGACTTCATCCCTTCACTGACTTTATCACTCTTTATACTACATCACCTTTCCTGGCTAACATGGGTTACATACAAATGGATTTTTTGGGATTTATACATTATAGTGCATTACTTTCCGTACGTATAGCTATGGACAGTGTATTATGAGGACGGCCTGCTCATGTGCAGTGAAGTCCACCAGCTACATCTTTGCCACAATAACACACAGAAATGTCCCTGTATCTCCTTCCTGTGTTTGCATGTCTGTCTGGGCTCTCTTTCCTGAACACTGCTAACACCCACAACAACACAATCTTTTCGGCTAAAAAGCTTGTACTGCCTAATCCCGCCCCCAGGTGTTTTTTAGGAGGTTACTAATGTGGAGTGATCCCGCTCTGTTCTAGGACTCGCTGTTCTTTTAGGGCACACATACACATGCATGTATGCAGATAAACACACATACACACATTGAGAGTGGAGGCCTGATGGGCACATCTGTTAGCAACTGCCATCTTATACAGACCAGGTGTCCCAGCGTGTGTGTGTGTGTGTGTGTGTTTGTGTGTGGATCAGTGTTTGTTACACAATGAAAAAGCACTAAAAATATTTTTTTCTGGATTGGAAAGCCACTCCCAGATTAGAGTTGTGTTTGATGTTGTGTGAACAGTTTGAAAAATACAGCGTGTGAACGGTGCTCTACTCTGTCCCACTGTAGATGGTAGCTCTTTGAGAAAGAGAGAAACTTTGTAACAAAAGACAAAACATTATGAAGAAACAATGTTTACTCTATCAAAGGGGCTCACCAGAGTTCTGCATCTTAAATGAACTATTCAACATTATTAAAAATGAATCAGGAGACAATGTCAGAATAATTTACAATTCCATTTGTTTTCCAGGGGAAAAAAAGTTTTATAAATGTACATCAAGAGCACCATGATCCCAGTCTTTACTGTGTTTACGTCTGTCACTGAAGTCTCACAGTGTCACGATGCTCAGATAAATGACAAATCAGAGTTGAGCAGTGTGAGAATATTTATCGTTGTCGTTTTAGGCCATTTATGCAAAGTCGCAAATCAGTAACTAGCCCTTTAATGACAATTTGTGCATTAATATGATTTGATTGTTTGATTTGTCAGATATTTCATTTACTTGATTCAACATCCTTGCTGGAGTTTAGCTGAACAAGCAAAAATGTCAAAAATTTGCCAGCAGACAAACATCCAATTCTACATAAATGAATATACTTTTGGATAATAACAAGAGAGTGATGAATTGACTTTTAATTGGGAGTCAGTGTAGCATTTCCTGTGGCATATCACTCCTTCTTTCCTCCTCCCCCTTACAGAAATATGATAAAATATATGTAGAAACACCTTTTGTTTTTTTTGCAATTTGAGGAAGCGCAAATTTGATATTAACCCTCATCTATAAAGATCTCCAGATTGTTCTTTGATCCAATTAGTTAAACCATATTTTACTCTATACAATCAATTTAAGAGCCTGCTTTCCAAAGCATTAAAGATGAAAGTGGAACAAAACATAAACTACTGGTGAACAATGTTGGAATCCTTTAAATTTAAAACTCTACTACTCTATCTAATCATTCATATCGCAGTCAATCCTTCTTAATATTTATCTTAAGCAGCAATCATTACATTGAAGCTTTCCTGTAATTATTGGGAGATTAGTCATGGAGTGCTATTTCATATAATAATTCCATCTACTGTGTTATTACAGCTGGAGATCTCCTACTCCCTCTATTACCAGGACTTAGCTCTGTCAATTACAGGCTGTTATCGACTTTCGAATTTAAATCCATTAACTTGCATTATGTTGCTTCACTTCTCTGCAACCAAGGTCTCAAAAAAAAAAATGCGGCAAAACGGCTTGAATTTCAATATTCCACCAATACTGTCGTGCCTTGATTGTAAATATATAGAACATCTAGCCTATATGGTACATTATCCAACAGTGAGGTTTACAATATTAGCATAGTAGCTGGTGGCCTCCCCCCCAACCAACACACAAGCACACACACCCACACACACAGACAGTGTACTGACTCTATAGTGTGGCATCTCCTGTCAGGTTTCCTGGATGTGACGGTGAAACTGAGGGTGATTTATAGCAGGCACAGAATGGCTGCCTGATGGATGCAGCACACGCACTCTTTTAATATATCAAACACATACCCCCCCCCCACACACACACACACAATGCTTTAATATATCACACAGGCAGACACATGCACATAGTTTTAATTCATCATAGCTGACTGACCCGTATATATTCTTACTAAAGGCACAGTGCGACAGAGAGCAAAAGAGAGGAAGAGTAACTGAAGAGGTGAGGGGACAGTGGGGGAGTGGAGGACACAGTGACGGATGCAGGAAGCTGGGTAAGTAATGTGTTTTCCTTCCCCACACCGATTCTGATACATAAATAAAAGTTAGTCCATTAGCTAGTGATTTTTTATTTATAAAAAAAAAAATCTTGGCATTGGTAGTTTTAATGATGTATAATAATCTTCTTAGAGCTAGTGTTAGGAAGTTAAACAGCTCATAAGTCATCTTTAATATCCATTTTAAATTGCTTTAAAAAACCCTACCTCAAACAACTGGATTTATTTTATATTCCAGCCAAGAACTTCATTTTACAGGAATATATCATGAGAACGGTATGATTTAGTTTCTTCCCATACTCATTTTTACTTAATAGAGCTTGAACGAATCACAATGTTACTCAATGGAACTTCCGTTAACGTTAGCTGTTAGCTCCGTTATTTAGCCAAGCAGGACTGAGCTGGCCACTGGCTGCTAACAAGCTAACAGCTAACGTTTACTAGCTCTCCCTCCTGCTGATATCAACACGGATTTGTTGTTTACAATGTAGCCTCATCAGGAAAAAAAAAAAAGGGTGCACAGTGTTTACCCCAAGGTAGTAGTACTAGCTTGCACATGTGCAGTACCGCAGAACCCCACACAAAAAATACATTAATTTGTACTCTAGTTAAATCAAGGAAGAGTAACTTTAAAATCACATTATATACGTATAATGTAAGGTGTGCATCACCTCATTTGCTCCACCCAGAGGAAGGAGCAGTGTGACAACACAACGGGACAAAAACCCGTTTTGATGAATCATGCATTCACACAGAAAGAAAGCAACAATAGCAACAATCCTCCCCGTCAGCGAAATTGCGCTATTAACAATTTTTTTTCATCTCTCCATCGATCTGCAAGAAATGACTCGCTCTCTGCCTCCATCCTTCTTCTGCTGCCTCTCCTCCTCTCCCTCTGCAGACAGTGTACAGATTACATCTGTGCTTTCATTACACAGCTTTATTTTCCATTGCTGAGCTGAAATTGTGTCTCGCTGTTTGCCATCATTCGGCTTTATTACCGCAGGAGCCAGAGTGTCAACATGCTGCTCCGTCTGATCCTCTGCTCTGCTGGTTGTTAGACTGTCATGTTACGGAAG
The DNA here is from genome assembly GCF_027596085.1 of Anoplopoma fimbria. Taxonomy (NCBI): domain Eukaryota; kingdom Metazoa; phylum Chordata; class Actinopteri; order Perciformes; family Anoplopomatidae; genus Anoplopoma; species Anoplopoma fimbria. The sequence goes on along the minus strand of NC_072451.1, from coordinate 11,891,932 downwards.
CTTGTTGACTTGGGAAATTCCTGGCAGCCATCACAGATATTAAATATCAAAATATTGCAAGTAGAGCTTGAAATTAACACTAACCAGCAGCCCGTGGTAATCGTTTTATAAGTCTTTAAGGATTTCATGTCTGTCAGTTACAGCTGCTTTGGCAGAAAAAAACCCTCAGCTGTGCTGCTATTTTGTGTCCTATATATAAGTAATAGAAGAGAGACTTCATGAGCTGAAGAAAAGGCCCGGTCATGCATCTTATATTTCTGCAGCCTGTTTTTCTTTCCTCGTGTCTTTTCTAGATTTACTGCTCCATATATGGGTTCTCTATTCCACACTCCTAATCCATCACTAAATCTATTACCTCACTAATATCAAATCACTCAATGACTAAAGCTCCATTTGAGCCTGTGCTGTGATTTACACAGATATATGGGAAAATTAACTTCATTAAGAGCTGATACTAAAGATCATTTAAAGGCAGAACGACGTATGTGCACAGTTTGACACTAGAGGGCTTTTTCCCCATTCATCTGGTGAAGGAGGTCTCTTACCTCCTTAGATCTGAGTTTAATGCGTGTACGCAAACATTAAACGTGTAACATCGACCAGTTTGGAAGCCAATCATGATCCAGTATGCCGCTAATACAAGTGATTACCTTTCAATGTAATGTACCTCATATGATTACATAGGAAAAACACAAATGGATTGATTGATTGAAAACTACAGTGCACACACATAGGGAATGGTCTTATTCAGTGAAGTACTTGCAGGGCTCCAGACCACGACCAATAAGTCGCATTTTCTGACTGTTTTTGGAGACTGAGACTTCATTTTAATCATCATGAATCAATGCAAAGTGTTTTTATACGCCCGGAGGGGATCTTTGATTATCAATTATTATTATTTTTTGATCATTGTTTTTTTTCCCCAAAGCCTAAGTTAACAGTCTACATACTAAATAAATAAATACATTTTTTGATTGATAAATTTATGAAATAAATGAGAACATTTATTCTTTTTTTTTAAACATTGTTTTCTTTGCAACAGTAAGTGTTAACAGTGGTATTTGAACGCTATTACTGATTTAATGTATTTATGCATTTGCTTAAAGCATGCATGCTTCCCTGCCATCTCGCACATAACAAAGCATCACAGTGTCTACTAGTATCTACAATTTGTCAACAGAAAGTATTTTAAAGATGTGTTAGGGAGAGGGTTACCCCCCCACACACGCACACAGGCATACTGATCTGTCACAGCAAGAGCTTTTGACCCATCTGATAGAAGATGAGGGACCGATCCATCTTTCAGGTATTTGAGGATATAAATATCTTTCTGCTCATCCAAAGCCTTCTGGCCAGTATCTTGGCTAAACGGGGCTCTGGATGCATGACACACACACACACACACACATGACACACACACACACACACACACACACACACACACACACACACACACACACACACACACACACACACACACACACACACGTAGACATTGCCTCTGTTCAGGATAATAACCATGGTGTCTGGGATCTAATCAGAATGTCAGCTACAGCAGAGGCTTTGATAACAGCAACACGAGCAGAAAGTCAAAGAAAAAGTACAGGTTTACTTATTTTACTGTCCTCTGGGATACACTTTTCAGGTGTATTTTTACCCAAACTGAGCTGCCAGTATGAAATGACATCCCACTATTATCCAAAAATAGGTTCACATCAACATTTTTTGTATACATGCATGTATATCAATGTTATACTCTTTTAACAACTTGTGGCCCTTTTGCTGTTTCCAAACTGCATGCTTGATTATGTTAAGGTAAGGTTTAGGCAACCCCACGACTTGTTTAGGTTAGTAAAAGATCATGGTTTATTACTTTTGGCGTCGCACTGGACAAGAACAACAGTCTCCTGGGTGAAAGTCCCCGGTTTGACACATCCTTTCACCCTGACCTCCTGTCTACGTTGACTTTGATCAATTGTTTTTTTAAAATCGTTTATAACAAAGCTAATCCAGGAGAACAACATAATTGACCATGCAGTTTCATTGTTTGGGAAAGTAAATAGACCAGGATAAAGATGTTTTCTCTGTGTCTCCGTGGCTTTGGTAGGGGGACTGGGGGAATCCTCAGAGCAAAACAATGATAAACAAGCTCTATGTTGATGCTTTTTAATGAACTCTGGCACCTTATTTACATTTCAATTACACTGAATTATGTTTATAGGGCTGCACAGTGGTGTGGTGTCTATCACTGTCGCCTCAGAGCAAGAGGGACCAGGGTTCAATTCCCGGGCTGGACAACCTTCTGTGTGGAGTTTGCATGTTCTCCCCGTGTCAGTGTGGGTTCTCTACAGGTTCTCCGGCTTCCTCCCACAGTCCAAAGACATGTAGCTTAGGTTAATTGATGACTCTAAATTTCCCGTAGGTGTGGATGTGAGTGTGAATGGTTGTCTGTCTCTATATGTCAGCCCTGTGATAGTCTGGTTACCTGTCCAGGTGAACCCTGCCTTCACCCAATGACAGCTGGGATCGGCTCCAGCACCCCCGCGACCCTTAACAGGATAAGCGGTTCCAGAAAATGAATTATGTTTATGACTTGTGACGTTAGTGGTTCTTAGTTATTAGTACTACTACATTTACTAATATTACTACTACAGCTTCAGTTACTTTACATATTCAGATTATTAATGTACAATATAAATCAACTAATAAATGATTATAAATCATTCTAGCCATAGAATAGCATAGCCCGGCCCAATTTAACTCCTTGCTGGATGTGTTCTTATTTTCCTATTGTTGTAAAGTGACAGATATTCCTGACCTATTGACCCCGATCTTCTTTTCCCTGTAATAATATCTACCTGAACAAACATTTCCATGAGCGCTTTCTCAGGTTTTCACCTCCCAACCTGTCACTTTCTTATATCCCTCCTTCCTGGCCTCAATCAGTGTTTATATTTCCAGTTTCACAGAGATGGATTTTTGAAGACCAGTAGTTTTTGATAGAAGCTTCCAGAAGAGCATATTAAATTAAACGTTTTTCGATTAAATATTTGCCAATATTTACATATCTAAATTGTTGATATGGTTTACAAAAGAAAAAAGAAATAATTCTGTGGAAGCTGTCCACGTTTTAGTAGATGTCCATGACCACACTCACACTACTGACTGACTTAAATGACACGGTGTATTGCGCTTTCTCTTACAGCAGTTATACCAACGTAATTTCACAGAAATGTACGTGAAACAAAAACAAAACCACTCAGTAAGGTTAAAAAGAACATCGTGGTTGGGCTTAAAATAAGAATGTAAACTAAGTAAAATACGCTAACACATCATGAACGTAACTTTTGAATAACTCAACAACACTTTGGGACAGGAAATGGACATGAACACTGGTCTCCTGGTTGAAAGTCTATCCTCCTATCAGTTAATACTTCCTTTTTTTATTATAAATGCACTTTATTTGCACTTTTTCACATTCCCTCTGTTATTTTCATCCTTTTCTTTTCTCTTTACTATCTCTGATATTACATTTTAGATGATTATGTATTTACTAGAACAAACCATCACTATGGAGAACAGAAGTCTCTCCGGATATCTTCAATGACAGAGTATCTAACCAGGTTTGGATTTGGCCAGACTTTGCTGCATGACTTTCAAGTGGATCTTTGAAATGCATTTTTCTCATCAACTTGATTTTCTAGAAAGGAGCTTTTTGGAAAATTTGCTCATGCTCTCCAATAAAGCAGACCAGACCAAACCAGACAAGAGGCCTCTCCCATGAAGCAGCTGTGACAAGAGCCTCATCAAATTCTAGTTCCCAATGCTTTGAGAGACATGTTTAAAAGGTTTTTATAATACCTTTGTTAGAAATTAAAATTGAGAGCTACTTATTCCGTTTTTATATTCTACCAGATCTCTCTCTCTCTATATATATAAATGTATTTATATATATATTAACATATCAGTGTTGACCTCTAGTGTGTTAGTTATTGTTCTTGTTAATTGGACAAAAGATCATTTTTGTCTACTAATATACATTTTATTTTTGTTTTATGTTTTTTTAGGTAGGCAATTTTTTACTATATATTAATACTAATATTTGGCAGCTATTACAAAGGTAGTGTCTCATGATATGCTGATAACGGTATCAAGGATATTTTAATTTTATGTAAAGCCAGCAGCAACCACATAATCATCAGACAAACAATTAACATTAAATACTATATAAAGATCATATAATATATGTTTCTAGTCATTTCTTTTTATTCACATTTTGAAGTATCGCAATAAAAAAACTATTGACGCAGCAAGATTTAATAAAACTTCCTCAATTGGGAAAAATATATATATTTTATGCTCAATTGGGGGGATTTTTACCTTTTTTTAAAAAAGAGTTGAAGTGCCTCATGGATAACGGAAACATCTTTGCTGAACAAATTTGAGATAATGAGCATTTAACTCACCTCTGATCAGCTGTTTCTGCAGTTGGCATATTCCTATAACTTACGGATGCTTGTCTCCGTTCCCGGTCAACATGAAACATGTCCAATATTAGCAGACATAAAAGAAAAAAAAAACAGATTACAGCCATGTTTAGCCTGTAGTGCCTGGTTTATTTGCTCCAAACCGGTTCATGGAGAACAACCTTATTGGCTCTTTTATTAGTTATCTGACATAAGTTCCCTTAAAATAAGCTTGACAACTGATTGGAAACACAAGTTATTTAAAAGGCCAATGGCAGCAGAGTCAAATTTTGGCAGATTGTATCTGCGGCCAGACGGAAGCATCTTTGATTCCTGGGGGTGGCTAGGATCAGCCACGATTGACTGGACCTTCATCAAAGTTCTAACCTTGTAAAGATGAGGAATGTCATTCAAGGTCATGCCTGATATTTTGCTTGATGCTTTGACAATACCCTGCAGTCTGTTCCTATTTTTGAAGTAACCCCTACCAGCTGACATGCCTTTACTTTCTCTTTTTTATTATTATTCTTATGATTATTATTTTGTTTTTTTTGTTATTATTATTATTATATTTTTCTGACAACCATGTTGTTTCTCTCATTACACAATACATATAACCCTGAGTGGCTACCAAAGGGAGAAAACATTTAAAGAAAGTAATGAGGTTTTAGTGAATGTAGTCCTTTGAGAAACTCCCTCACTACACTGAAGAGGGGACAATGTTGCCATTTACGTCTAGAACGGTTTTATTTGCTAATAGTAATCACAACAAGGTGTCGCATCACTTTATTGAAATATGTCCCTGCATTGTTGTCCCTGCACATTGTCCTCGTCCCTCCTCTGTGCCCCCTCTGCTCTTCATCTCACCTTGTGTACACTCGTCTGCTTTGGCATTTTGAATGCTGATAACCAAGCATCCTTTCACTGTGACCTCAACATATCACACACTCCATTGCCACTGACCGATAAGGCCCGCGTAAACACACACACAAACACACACAGACAGATACAAACACCCGGTTGTCACATAGCCAATTTAGACCAATCAGTCCTGCAGTCTACCACAAGGATTCAAAGTTTCTATTTGGTATGAGCCACATAGCTCAAACGTATTTGTGTAATGTATTCATGTGTTTACTTCTTTGTGTACTTATTGTACTTACCTCAGTCTTTAAATGTACAGTATGTGCATGGGTGTGGAATAAAAGCACCCCTGTTTTGCTCTCCATGGATATTTTAATAAAAATGCCTGAGAAAAACAAAATATGCAGAAAGGAGACACATATTCCAAGAAAGGAAGTTGAAGTAAAAAATCATTGAGCTGCATACTCCTTCTGGCTTTGTCAGCTCGATGGATAATAAGACTGTGCTGGATTCATTTAGCAAAGACGACAAAGCTGGCATTACAATGTCTCTCTCTCTCTCTGTCTTATTGTAGCTCAGCCTCTTCCTCACACACACACACACACACACACACACACACACACACACACACACACACACACACACACACACACACACACACTCTCTCTATGTGAGTCTTTCTCAGTCTGACTGTGTTCTTACTTCCTCTATCTACCCTGCTTCCCTCTTGTTCTGCAGCTGTCTCTCTCTGACCCTCTGTCTCTGTTGTTAGCTCACTCTGGCTCTTACTATCAGTCCCTGTCTGTCTCATTACCTTTCACTGTTTTTTTCCTCTGCTCCTCCTACCAACAATCCGTCCACTATATGAACTCATGTTCCACATGATCTTTTCATCCGCTCCGTGTCTTCCAACAGAATTTATTTTTAGTTTAACTGGATGAACTCTTGCTTGGATCATAAACTAAACAGTCTAAAACAGTCTCCCACACACAGATCTATTCCTTGCTGGCACGTTACTCAGATTATCCTGTGCAGCGTCACATCTCACGTTAAGGGAGAGGAGGGCTACACACTGGACAGGCTGGCAGCCTATCAAACACAAGACACATATAAATACACACAGTCTCAGAATGCAAATGTCCTGATGATTTGGACCTGACAATAAATATATTTAACACTGCCAGCTCCAAAGTAGAAAGTCAGTGTAAGGTCAGTGCAAGGAAGGCTTGTTGATAATGTTTTATGCAACCAGCACAAAACCGGGAAAAAACAGAAAAAGAGCATCCATTTACACAAAGACGACAAGAACAATGTCTAACTGGACGAACAACAAGAGTCAGTAACTTCTGTCAGCACGGGCCAATAATTCAGACAAATTCAAGGAGTGGCGAGACACTCTGAAGTCTATGACCAAATGACAAAGTGTTACGTGTTCGCGCGGTAATCCGTGTCACGTCCTGCCCCCTGAACGTTCTATCCCTTGCCTAAACCAAACACAGTACCTAAACTGTCCGGAACTGATTCTCCGGACGTTATCCAGAGTTTATATGAGAAATTTTTTTCAATATTCTTAATTTAACCTAACCTGCATGTCTTTGGAAAATGGAAAGAAACAGAAGCACCCAGGGAAATCCACTAAGTAGACCAGCCTGTCGAGGGGCTGACCTCATTTTGCATAGTATGTTGACACTGAAGGTTCTTGTTGAACGTTGTATCACATGGTTAATGATGTAAAACGGTGGCAGTTATGTTTAGGCGGCAAAAACACAAAGTCAGGGTTAGAGAAACGCATCAAGGTTTGGCTATGGACATATTATCATGTGACTCAGTGGCATAGCGTCATATGTATAAGGTTGAGTAAAAGTCCTTCCCTTACTGGATTTCTAGCTGTCAACTACTACGTCCGTTGCTCTGATTGCCTCATTCTGATGCCGATAGGTTTACACTGGAGTTAGTCGAAAGCCTGACACTAAAGAGTGCCTTGTACATCGGTATGAAGTCATGAGAGCCATTGCCCCCGTGTTCGTATTTGAGACCATGGGGCTACGATCAGACTGCATAGTGTTTGAGCAAAGAAGCTCTGAAAACTTCCCAAACACCTGATTTTAGCAACGACCTGCCCACCGAACAGAGAACACACACCGTTAGTGACTATCTGCCGAACAGTTAGCAACTAAAGAGTCAGATAGATTTCCTCAGGAACAAATCAATCCTAAGGTTGTTTAGTTTTGGATGTGTTGTGCACCCAAGGCACCCACATATTATTGCAGGTTAATGCTCCAGCTCGGTTTCCATAATACCAGTAGCAGATCGCTGTGTGAAAGAATCGTCTTTCTACTCATCTCTCTCCTCCACTCTTCTTTCCTGTCTCCCTCTCTACTCTGTATCACTCTGTTTCAGACGTGCATGCTCACAGCTGACAAGAGAAGACAAATTAGGAGGACAGGAAGTGGGCTCATGTGACAGGACAGGCAGGTGGACAGGAGACATAGTACACACCTGTACTGTCTCTTGTCTGCTCTGCAGCGGCGCCATGTAAACAGTTGGCCGCTCAGTGAACCAGTGAGGATGTCTCATCACTCTGCACACAAACACACATGCTCCATTCTTCATGGGTGTTCCACTTTTCCACAGTGTTTCTGACTTTTAGCGGTAATGAAAATGAGTTGGAAATAGCTGGCCTACTTTCAGACCAATCCCTCTAATGACGCCGGGGTTCCTCCAGAGCTTCAGACAGACCTGTCATGGATTAAAGGTTCAAACGCTGGGTCAACAGTGCGCCCAAGCAGGTCTAAGCATTTACACGTTTAACTGTTTTTAGACTGTTTGTAGAGTGTAACAATAGATATTTTATATGTACAGCAATGGAAGGGAATAGCGTTCTGGCATGAGAGGGTTTTGTCTGTTCAAACTGGTCTGTGTTTTATGAAACAGTCGATGGCTCCGTCATTTGTGTCCTCGCTTAGACGCTCTTCAGTCACGTTGAAGAGCTGGAGTACTTTCCTCGGAATGTCTCTCTGGAGCTTTTTAGTGTACTCGCAGGCTTTAAGTGTTAGAACTCATTCTATCATGTAAGATCGTCAATCTCAAGTGGAAGTGGATTGTTTGTTACTCAGCGCTTCCTGAAGGAGCTCTCTCAGACTCAGATGTTGCATCTTTGGAAATAGAGAGGAGATTGTGTTCTAATAATAATGGTGCTGCGAGCAAGAGCTCCACGTTTGTGTCAGTCTACATAATAACACATCAGTTTTCTCCTGAATATTATTTTTTAATTCTAAAGTCTTCATTCTTCAAATGTTGATACTGACTGTATTAATAGAATGGTCACAGATAATGTATTTCATTAGTTTTTCTACAATGTCAGTTCAAAGCATCTTGATAATTATTACCCTTTCTAATAATGTTCAGGCTCTGACTCCTTGGTTAAGGTTAGTTGGTCGTTGTGTTTTAACCCTCATCCTACCAATATATTAAACATACAAGGACTACCAACAAGTAAGGACCCATGGCAAACATGAACATGAACTCGATGGAAGACGGTGCTTTAGACTGGAGACCCCCAGACTGGTCTTTTTGAAAAACTCTAATTAAGACAGAAACAAAAAAAAAGAATACAAAGTCATTAGCAACGATTGATAAAGTCATGAATTTGTAAAGGATATAATTAAGCACCAGTGACATATATCCACTTTGTTGGCCGTGGTCTTGTTTCAAAACAGAAATGTTCACAGTGACTTGAAGCAAGATACACAACACGTATAACGTATTGACATTTTAGTGGTTGTTAACAGAGTAGAGTAGAAACAGGTAATTCAATTACCTAACAAGTGAGAGAAGGGTTGGAATATAATCAGAATACCTGTTATGAGATGATGACAGAATCCTGGTAACAAAACGTTCTCACTCCAAACTCCTCCAATACCGATGCTTGGTCAGTGGTCAAGAGCTTTCTAGATGTCCTTCAAGTGTTAGATTTGGACGTGTCATGGACGCCATGTCAGTAGGCTTGTTACATGTAACATGTCTTTTTAAAATAAACTTCCATGTTCACAAGAAATGTGCAATTTACGCTTTTTTACATGTGTACAAATAAACGTCCAATCTAGGTTTAGTTCGGTTTAGGAACACAAAGGGGTTTGGGTCAAAATAACTATGTCTGTTATGTAAAATAAGTATGCTTTCTACATTACTTACGTTCACCCCGTTAAGTATATAAATTGAACAAAAATAAGGCAACAGGGTTTTACATGGGACTGTTTGAACTAACTACCCGGCCCTAATCCCTAGCAGACTGTCTCTCTCTCTATATTATGTCAGCTGTTGTGGTAAAGTTAAAAGCCCGGTGTGAGACGCAGAGGATGCCTCGTCCATCGTATCAGACGTCACGGACCGGGTGTCGGTATTTGGTATAATATAATTGTGCCCTTGGGCCAGGCACGCTCACAGCGACCCTCTCCTGCTCCCACTCCAAGTCCTCATCAGAATGCACGGACACGTCTTGGCCCTGGTAATCAGCCAATTTGGGATTAAATGAGCACGACGAAAGGCAAGTGAAACATTGTTTCAGCACAGCATGACCGGACAAATACAATCAGCCACATATTAAAATCTATCATGTACACACAAACACATGCACGCATACACATGCATGCTGTTTATCATTCACAAATACCGTAATTGGTAGTTTTTGGGAGCCTCGTTCCCACTTAGTCTCTAACACCTTGCCTGCGGCCCGGAAGTGTCCATCATCCTGAATAAGTCAAAAAGTGTCAGAGTGCGTGTCGGTACGTATGTGAGGGTGTGTGTTTGTGTGTGTGGAGCAGGGGAGTGTGCATGTGTGTGTATCCTTAAGGCAACTCTTCCAACTGCAGCTGAAGTATCTGTATGTTGCTATAGCAGCTCGCCAAGCCTCATTTATCCAAACTTGCTCTCCAAACAGAGGATAAATAATTCTCTTTGAGCCTCCTCCTCCTCCCTTCTTCTCCTCCTTCTTCTCCTTCTCCCCCCTCCCCACCGGAGCTCTGGAGATTTTTTTTTTGTTAAAGAATATGACAATTTTTGTAGGAGGAAGCAGCAGCCTTGAAATGCTCTTCCTCCAGGCTGAGATGGATTTATGATGCACTGTCAACTTGCGGAGGGAGAGGGAGAGAGAATGAGGAAGCATAGTAAACATGTTTTCCTCCTTCCTACCATAATGTGAGGGGAGGAGGGGAGAAAAGGGGAACACAGCTGGATGCTTTTTCATAATCCTTCTCATTGAAAATCAAAACAAGAAAACAAGGGCGCAGCCGAGTCAAAGACAGTTCCTGCACTGATTTAACACAGTTAAGGAACTCAAAGGTGTTAAAGAGAGGAACAGTGCAGCATGTGTATGTACTGACTGATATTGGTTGATTTCTTTTTTTATTTGATGTCACTATCCCAACTGAGATTAATACAAAACACATCTGGAATACAAAGAGACTTCATTATGATTGTTACATTTGCTATAATAACATCTGATTGATTGACAGAAGTGTTATCAGCATAATGTTCGAAAAGCATTCATTCTGAAGAAAGCTGTTATTCTATAATTAATATTACTAAATAGCATCATTAAATTGTTAATACTGTTTCTCAACAATGAGTAAGCAGCATCTTGCTGTGCGCTACCTGTTCATGGTGGAGCTCGTTTGAATACCTCATGCAGTTGTTCCCCAACAAACAGGTCCGGCCCCACCAAAGGGTATTTCATTTTTAATTTATTTTTAACATTTTTGTGGAACATAGGATGACTCGACCTTGGGCCTCAAGGTCGAGTCATCCATGGCTCATATTTGAAACCATTTGGAACGGAAATGCCCCTTTGAAACATGATGAGGAGCTCCGAATATGCAATACATTTTTTTCTGGGTTCACAAGCCAAAAAGATTGGGAGTCACTGCTTTAATCTCGGGCATCAGGCTACATTGAATATAATCAAATGGTAAATAGACTGTACTTGAATATCACATTTCTAGTCTTCCGACCAATCAAAGTGCTTTAACACTGCATGTCATCATTCACCCATTCACACCCATTCATTCACTGTTGGGAGGGGCTACCATGCAAGGTGACACCTGCCATCAGGATTAACTAACGTTCATACACATTCTTACAGCGGTGGCACAGCCTTCGGGAGCAATTTGGATTTTAGTGTCTTGCTCAAGGACACATCAACATGGACTAGCGGAGCCGGGGATCAAACGGCCGATCCTCTGATTGGTGGACAAACCTGCTCTACCACTGAAATAGCTTATTATATATGTGTTTTTAAGTCAAATCTGGATTTAAAACTGTTCACTATAGTTGTCAGGTAAATGTGATATATCAGTTAAGAGTACAAGATTTACACTGAATATACTAGTAACTTCTTACAGCTTGCCCTCATGAAAAGTGTGCAACATATACTTTACTACATGTGTTTGTACGTGTCATTTTAACAAAGTCAATGCGTGACACGCTGTGAAGAGGAATGTATATTTTCACAAAGATGTTATAACTGATGAATAAATAAATGAAGCCCTCTTTCCATGCTTGTTTGCAACAAGTAGTCAGGGTGTCCAACTTACCCTATGTCCTCCACTTATAGAGGACGATGCTCAACTCTGATTCTCCACCATTACATCTCTGTCTCTGTCTCTCTGTTCATACTCTCATCCCTCCCACTGACTCTTGGCATCCATTCCAAAAAAACAACTATCTAAACTGAAAAATGAAAGTGTTCCTGTATGGATTGTTAAAAGTCTTCTTAAATATAAAACTTCATAAACCATTTAAAGCCTGTTGGATTATCTATGAAAAGCATTGTAACAAAACATGGACGCTTTTCTCAGCTCATGAAAAGTATAGTGAAGTATCATGGCAGTGTAATGTGAACATTATGAGATATATAAAATATAATGAAAGAGTCTGACCGCCCTATCATCAGGGAGGAGCATCCGCCCAGCGCTGGGGACACAGCGGGCTATGGCCAGCGGCAGTGCCGGGTTTGACCTGTGTAACTGCAGCAACAGAGAGTTTACTGATCCGACGGGGGAGGCGGGCTGGTTTAGGATCAGACCCCCGGTGCTGGGGTCTGACTGACTTCTAGTTGAAGCTTTGTCTCTGGCCGCTCCCCTCCTGCTGAAGGAGTGCTATAATTTCATGTTTTCTCGTGTCTGCCAATTTGGGTTTAATCTAATGAATAAAACCTACAGGGACCCTGATGAATGAGCTGATGTTCTTCACTCAAGGCAACATGGCTTTGTACATTTTGCTGCAGAAAGACAAGTTCTGCACATAAATGTAAAATTTCCAAGAAAAAAGGAACTGAGACCTTCAAGTAGAGATCAGTCAACAGGCTGTTAGACAACTCAGTTTTTAAGTTACATTACAATCTGTTCACTTCACAAAGTATCAATAGAAAGAGATTGTTACAGATTGCACATCTAATTGTAATAAAGGTTTGTTGAAGTCATCGGCATAGGCGACAGGTGGTGCTGTTATTCTTTTGAGGACAGTCTCATATAATATTCTACTGTCTTAACTTAAAGGGGCCCTATTATGCTTTTCCACTTTTTCCCTCTCCTTTAGGGTGTTATATATATTCTTTTACATTTAAAAGGTCCGTAGAGTGTAAAACCTGAAGTCCACGCCTAAAAGGAGTTACCCTCCCCCTCAGAATCACTGCTCCTGAGCTGCCTGAAATGGCTCCATTGAATTCTCTCCTTCACTTCCGTAACTTTATGAGGTCACAATGTTACGGAAGTCACGTAAAACTCTCCGGCTAGTTTGGCCCTCAAACAAAAAAGAGAAAGATAGAGTTGTAGTTCTCATTTATCATGGTGTTGTGGTTAAGACAGAAGTCTCTCACCCAGGCTGCCCAGGTTCAAATCCCACTGTGACCTGTTGTTCTTTTGTCATTCTCTGGAGGGAAAGTTTTTTGAAATGTGAAACGTTGACCAATCACAACAGAGCAGGCTAGCTGACCAATCAGGGACTTTGCTTTCTGGAGTGAGGAGCAAGCACTACAACGGAGCATTTCAGAGAGAGGGTGAGAAGAGGTGCTGCAGGACAGCCAGGATGAGAAAAACAAGGAGGATTATGAGCATTAATGCATGTAAACATGTTGTAACTGTAACTTGAGATAAAAATATGCACCTGGAAAATATCACAATAGGGCCTGTTTAATATATACTTTGTCATGTGATCCTATCCAGATATCCAGATTGACAGAGTGTGTCATTAGACACAGATTCACATGTTCCACTCCCATCAGACATGTACAAGGATGCTGAGGTCCATTGTTTAACAGTTAAGTACCACTGACCTTGAACCAACCATGTAGAGCATTAACAGGTACTAAATATCCTTTAAGTATCTCACTTTACTTCTCATTACAAACTTTACGTCAGAGAAATTATTATGTTTGCCAAGGTTATCCTTATTATCCAAAAGCAAGCAAAAGAAAAAATAAGAAAATTCCTTGTCATTAAATTGGTAATTGTGTCCGTATAAAAAGTAAATGTGCCAATCAGTTAATCAGATTTTTTCTAGAGCAGTTCCCCCTGTTTGTTTCTCCTGAAGCATGTCACTCTTCCCCCCAAAAAAAGAATTTACTTTGGAACCGAGCTGAACGATCTCACTTCTGTACCTTATTTCTGTCCCCACTTATTATAAAAGCTTGATTTGAAGCCACTAAATGCTCGACTAAATGACTTATAACAGCACTACTTTTCCTATACCTCATCTCCTCCTCGCTGTACTACAGACTCCAACCGGAGAAAAAAAGGAGAGAGAGGAGAAAAATACCACTCCAGCATCCTATGATTTGTCCAGAACGCTGGTTCCCATAGCAACGGGGGTGATGATAAATTAGCCCGCTGGCACTAAGGATTCCACTCACACACCCGTCCTGCCTGACTCACCCTTTCTTTTCTGCCTCTCCATCTCCATTTTCCCCCTCTCCCCATTCAGGGGCCATCCTCGCACCATTGTTTACACCAAAATAACACTGGTTATGGATAAGAAGTAAACAAGCTGCATCCTCCTAAAGGAAAGAACCACATCACACATTGGGGATGTCTTTGGTGTTCCAACATGCACCACATATTAGCACATTCACAGTCATAAACAGCTGTGTCATGTGGTAACAAATCATTCCAACAACAGTGAGGACTTACGGGTCATTGCAGTAATCACAGTCATGCAGTAATGCTTGGCCAGCGTCCTGCAGTGTATCACAGTAGTCCTGTTTCTACAAAAGCCAGATTTTTGGAGAGCAGAGATGTCCACAGGAGCAGCTTCACAAACTTGTACAGCCTCCAGCTAATTTAATTAAAGCTTTTGTGTCCACAAGGCTTTCCTGGTATTAGTCAACCAAGAGAACAATTAGGCGATTGTGGCGATTATGGCTTTGCACTCACTCTCACACTCTCACACACACACACACACACACACACACACACACACACACACACACACACACACACACACACACACACACACACACACACACACATATCAATGCCATGGCCCCTTATGGCACCCACCCACCAAAGTTCAAGACCCCTCTTTGAATCTGTGTATGTAAATTTGGTAAAAACAGTTGGCTCTGATGAACTCTCTTCACATGCTGGTTACCTCATACTGACGGTGGAAATGGTCCCAGAAAGAGCAGAGAGACAGAAACAGCAGTAAACTCAAATGGTTGTTGTAAAAAAACTAATGAATCAACACTAAGTAAACAAATAAATAAACAATACAGAACATCCTCAGTTTTTTGTCACAACTCACTGATACTGTCTTTTAAAAGCCCATAGGAATACTCCAGAATACTCCCAGAAAGTAGAAGGGATTACCTCCAAAGATGCTACATAGTGTAGCAACTTTTAAATCGGCCATCGACCTTCATCATCATCATCATCATCAAAATAAGCGCTCTTGCTGCCCTGTACCTGTTCTGGAGGCCCAGCTCGGTGAAGGTCCCTATCCTGGATGATTCAACGCTGAAAGGCTTTCGCTTCACAGCAACCAGCACATTCTACAGGCAGGTTGAAAATGTCAACCTGTGTGGACACATATTTGCGTCTCTTCACGTCTTTGCAATAACTCTGAATGTAATCACGCCACCCGTTTGGTCTGAGACACCTCAACAGTGAAAAAAATGTTTCTGCCCAGAAATACTGCATTTAAAAGTACGGGGTACTAGATGTTGTTGGAAAGTGATACCCAAAGGACAAACTGTAAGCACACAAAGTGAAAAGAACAAAGTGTTCTATTTCCTCTAAGTTCTCAAAAGAGTGTCTAGTGTTTTTGACTGTATGAAATACATCACCACAAATATTATTAATGATTATTTTCAACAGCAAACTATAGCCCAATTCATATTGTCAGCAGCTATCATCACTTAGATCCATACATTGACTTTCCTGTTTCAAATGGTACTAGTTTTCAAAACTTGTTGAGTAAATTCGACTGCCTGCTGATATGAGATAAAGTATGCAGATAAAAACTACCTATCTACTTCAGTGCAGTAAGACAACTGACCTGTCTACATCTTTTGCCCCTGACTTCATCTGAGAAGGGTTTGGAGCAGCTCTGTGATAAAAACAAAACACTGAACACATTCCTCAGATCTGGATATGGACAGAAGCAATCACTCAGCTTGTTTATTTTCCGCTCCTTCCAAGTATATTGAATACCCTGAAGAAACATCAATTGTAAAACAAGCTGGAACAAATCAAATTAAGTGTGTTCTTTTATGGACTTTATTTGTTTATTTGTGTCTTTTATTGCAAGAGCTGCAGAGCTTTATCCGTGTACCATTACTCAGGGAGCTGGGTTGTAGACAAAATATGACTTTTACATTATTTAACAGATTTTTATATTAATATTTCAAATGTGTTTAATGTGATATATTTTTCTGATACCACACGGTACAGAAGAAATGCAAAACCATTGACAGGAAAGCCCCAGGACACTGCACAAAGTCATCATTTCCTTTGGAATCCCTCGTTCTCAATTGAACATCCATTCATTGCACGAGTCTGTTGTGTTTTTGGTTCCCCCTGTTGGTCGGCTACACGAACAATGCAGTTGATGGATGTTCTAATCAGTAAATAAATGAAAAGCAGTTATCAAGAAGCTAACAAATTAAAATAGTGGGGAAGCCAATAAGTCATTTATTGATGTTGCTGGAGAATCATTTGCAGAGCGAAGATAGCTGAATACGTGACCTGAATCTTTAACAGTTCCAGGTTCCAGCTTGTTTGAACTTCATGGCTGCTCATTACATGGTTGACTTTAGATCCAGCTAGCGCAAGCCAATCAGTGAACACTTGATGGAGTTCATGACTTCAGTCTAAATAAGACCAAAATAAATGTGGAGGAGCCCAGCGTGTCCAGCACACGGTGCACAGGAGGGTCGGTACCTGGCAGTGTTCTCCTGGCATCAACTCCCGGCAGTGTGCTCTGCTTTCACCATCACCTCGAGGTCATCGTTTGACTGCTGTGTTCAAGATGCTTACAGCGTGTCGGAGCATCACCTCAATTAGCATATAAAGTATTAGAGAGATCTCTCTGTGTTTTCTCACTCATCTGCCTCTCTCCTAATGTTTCTCCTGCCGTCTCTCTCTGGGTCCGTGCCACCATCTTTTATAAGCTCTGAGCTTCTGCCATTCGCTACACACAGTCAGGTGTGTGTGTCTGTGTGAGATGCAGGGACCAAGAGAGAGACTCATGGGACTGATGGTAGGGAGGAGAAGATAACAAAGCAAGGAGTAGATGGACTAGAACAGGTGATGACGATCCATGTGATTTCAAATGATACTACAAAGAGTCCCAAGCTAAAGAGTACCAATTTCAATAACATTCAAAATGTATATAATAACCTACAAGAGATATCAAAGTAAAGACACAAGCGATATCTTGAATGACTGACACTCTTTAGTCTTTGTAGAATCTACAGTAGGAGAAGATGGGACTTGTGATGGTGAAGAAAAAGGACTTGTTTTTTTCCACCTCTAGCAAATCAAACATCTCTCACAATCCATTTTCTTCCCGTATAGTTCTGAATTCTGCCACCAACAATAACTAGTGCATCTTCGCATCTAACGTTAAAAAAATAAAGAACAGAATAAACCAGCATGTCCTAAAAGTTCACAGAATAATTGCAAGTTGGAAGAGCTGCAGCTCCCTCCAAACTGAGCAACTCCTTCTGGCCATTAAGAAGACGTAAAACGGCCGGCAGGCTCAGAACAAGCAGCTAAGTGAACTAGAGAATAAAATACTTTTTATTTTCCAAAGTAAAGTTCCAACATTAGGTCCTGGAAAATGATAGAAATCACTTAATTTAGAGGTTTCATTCAATTTGTCTGTTGCTGTAAACATCCAAGTTAAATTAGGTAATACAATGAAAAGAGACAAAAAAAGAAAGAAAAAAACTTTATTATAATCCACTGCTGAAAGAAGTCCTAAATAAATACATTTCCTCACTTTTTAGTAAGTTTGGCAAGAAAAATAAAGAACAGCTGTTTTTTAAAATGGAAAATATAAAACTGTATATATGTGATATGTTTTTAAAGATTTTTGTCTTCCAGAAGTGATGCATGATCTTCTGGCAGAGTGCCACAGTCAGGAGAGAAGGGGTTTGGTGCCTTGCTTTAGGGTATCACACGGAGTCTCTCTCACCTTTTACTAGGGTCGTATCAGATCCAGCTCTTCACATCACTGAGCTGGCAGTCACCTGCTGCTCTCAGCCATCACACTCCCTGCTCGGCTGTTCTGTTGTTACAGCTGAGCAGAAATGGCATGAGTAAAACTAAGTGGGTTCATATTTGGGGCATAATTTGTGAACGATGTCGCTTTCCCCTTGTTTTATTGAAAACAGTAGCAGGTGCGCATCGAGCCGACATCTGCCAAGGTTATCAATTTCATAATAGTTATTAGTCCCCAAACTCCTCTACTGGGCCTTTCAATCAACGCAGAGTCCATTACACTGATGTCTGGCCCGTCAACGCACACAAACGCACACTCACACAACACTTCCAGCAACTGGTGTCTGCTGCCACATTAAGTGGCGCACCATAAAGCCCAAATCTGTCCATTCATTCTCTGCTCCTTCTGCACGACAACAACAATAACCACGGCCATTTTAAATGCACAATTACATAGAAGTGCTCTCGGGCAGACGGGCTGATGGCACGTTATCGCACACACGCCGTTCCACTCGCTCAAGCGATTGCATGTACAAATTGACGAGTAATCTGAGAGTCTCTTGACCATGAGTGTGTATGTCTGTGTGTGTGTGTCTTTGTGTGTGTGTGTGAAGAAAGTCAAAGTCATTTTCCCTCACTTCTTTAAAATGGTTTATTCTCAGTTTTTGAAAAGATGAGTTCTGAATATAATGTGGTGTGCTGATTCTACAGAAAAGCTGTTCATTTGTAGTCTTCTCCATCTCTATATAATGTACAATTACACATAAAGAAAGCCTAAAATCTGAATGTTCTTTCTTTTTTAGACGATGTAAGTTTCAGTCTCAGAGCCAAAATGTCTTAAAAAAAATCTGTTTTCTAGGATATATGTATGTTTTATTTGATTAACTTAACCTCTATTTTACCAGGACATTCCCATGGAGATTCAATTTCCCTTTTGGAGGGAGTCAGGTCCTAGAACGGCAGTATGAGAAACTTCATATAGAAGCACACACAACTGATTTAAAATGAAATAAAAAGAATTACACACAAAAGAAATATCACATGAAAGACACGACAAAAACTGCAAATTACATCAACAATGATTGAGACACTATGGGGGGAATAGGGGATTATAACCAAAACATGTAAAAATTAAAACTTCTCCAGTTGATTACTTACATTAATAGAACAATTTCTTTTGTATTTCAAGCCTTTTGAAATTTCCATTTAAAAGCATTATCTAATGATAACTTTTGGATAATTTAGAGTAATTCAACAGACAAAAATAGACAAAGTAGTAAAATAAACACCTACATGTGTACATGTTTTCTTTCCGAAGAACATCATTTGTCTGAAGGTTGGAGCTGCTAAGAGTTTGAGGAGTCAGTAGAGAGCTTAGATATGAGGCAGTTTATAACATGGCCTTATACAGAAAAATGTTCCTTCCTACATTTGCATAAAGAAAACAAACCTACTTTATCATACAAGCTGTAATGATGTGTGCAGAAACCCGAATCAAAGGCAATTCATTTCATGATGTACTGAACATTTTCAAAGAAGATGAACTTGCATGTCAACCACTGATGAGAGTGTCACTTCAATTTTGTTTTGAAGCAAAAGAAAAACAGCATTTGCTTCTATTATATAAACTACACTATGAGTTGATGTGTAAGACATTCAATATGATTTTTAATGGACGGATTGTCTTGAAAAACAAAACAGGTATTACTAAGTTGAGACACGTTCCGTCATCTTATTGTTTACACATCATCAGCTGTCTTCTTTGACCTGGAGAATAAGTTTGTTTTGGTGACTTGTGCACTGAAACGTTCATGAAGAGTCTTAAAAAGTAACAGGAATAAGGGTAAACCTTTTTATTGCAGTAACAATTTGGTCAACATTTTAGCCGGGATTGATACTACAGTTAATTATGTGTTTAGTATATAAATGTAAAATAAGTGAATAGATCCACCCCATTGTCACCGATACCCGATCCAGTTATGTGACATCAGGACTGGTGCATCCCTTAAGTGGGGTTTTTATGCAGCACATTGACGAAAGTGCTGTATAAATTACAATTTTTAGTATTATTCTAATGACAATCAAAGCAATAATATACATTGCCATTAATATTGCTAAACATGTCTATTATATTAATACAATTATTAGATGTTTCACTATGAAAATGCTACTGCCATGAAGTTTTTTTTCTTCGCATTCCTCTGGGGCTGCTGCATCTTAAGAAGTGCTTAACCATCCATCTGTCCCTCTATCTATCCATGCACCCAGCATGGCAGTCATCCAGAATGACCAGTAGGAGCTCAGCGAGGCAGAAAACCAAATGGTAGCGGACCAGTTGTTCTCAAACGTTGGAGTGTTCAGGGGTGAAAGTCACCCTGAGGGCCGATGAGGAGCCGAGCGTGTTGCCGCTCCTAAAAAGAGATGCTCTTACTGCAAACATGGACTCGGCCTGCTCCCAACGCATTCCTCCTCAGCATCACACACACACACACACACACACACACACACACACACACACACACACACACACACACACACACACACACACACACACACACACACACACACACACACACACACACACACACACCTCCTCAGTTACCACAGCATAGACTCTGGGTTCATTCTTTTTAGCATTGTTCACACACACTGATACATCGGACTGAGTATAGAGCCAATGCTTCACCATTATAGAGCCATTGGCTGGTAGATAGCGAGCTCCAGTGTGTGATAAGCCTATAAAGCTCCTATGAGATGTATTGCAGTTTTTAAAGCTTGTATACTAATAGGACAATACAAATCTGTAATAGAGATTAGAAAAACATTAAGAGTAAATATGAAACAGGATATGGTGTAGTTGGAACTGAAATTGAAAAGCTGTTAAAAAAAGAGGTTAGAAAAATAACAAAAGAGAGATGAAGTGGGCCACAAAAAGTCTGCCCAATAAATGTACTCAAATAAATTCCATTTAGCTAAATCGTGATGTATCTTGTGTGCAAAGTTGACATTTTGGCCTGTGGGTGGCACTACAGAGCAATTCACAACTCATTCAATAGCAATTTAAGCTCTACCCTTCTGAGCAGCACACATATGCGTATATGGAAATGTGAAGATTTAACGTAAACCAGAGAGAATTTTAGCTTGACCAAAAACTGACATTGTCTCCCTACAAAATGGTGCAAAGGTTTAGAGAGTCAGAAAGGCATCACTTTTTAAACGGGATTCTTCTGTCCAAAATTCCTTTGCCATCAATCCGATACTATTTATATATATTGACTAGAGCATTTAAACGTGAAACCTTAACAGGTGGATCAGCTTTAGACGGGTGTTTCTGCTGGTTTACCTCATCTCTGAGGAAATGCCCTGAAAACATCCTTGACACAGACAATTTGCCTCTGTGCCTCGGATGTTGATTTTGTTCTTCCCTGACACCTGAAGTTTGAACCCTTCTCGGCCCACATCACGCGAGGGGGAGGTATTTAGTTTGCGATCCTGCTGCGTCTCCTGCCGAGTTCGGGGCTGTGGGTGATGCTAGAGGAGGTGTTTATAAGCTGCTCCTGGATGGGTTTTGCCCCGGGGCCTTTCCACATACCAAATACAGAAAACAGGCCTGGAGGATACAAAGAGAGCAGGGCAGCTGGAGAGTCAGGAGAACGACGACTAATAAGACTGCATTGGTTTATTAAAATGCTATTTGATCATTATTACCAGTTTTCATTATTTATATCAGCACTGAGATTGCATTTGGGGTAAATAGTAATAATGATTAATTATAAAACAATACCCAGTGTATTTTGAGGATGGGTATGAGCAAAGCAATAAAACTTGAGCACACACTGCATCATCATTTGCATAAAACAGCAATTAGCTCAACGTAACGCCACGGCTAACGTGTTGCATTGCTCCCTTCTCTGTTCAGTCAGTGCTTCGCAGTGTGTCAGCACTGAAAGAAACACCTGATATTGGTCCTGCATGAGAATGCTTTCTGATTAAATTTCTGATTGGCCGTGTACGGCTGGCTGCCATCTCACAACCTGAGGTGAGGTTCATCTTGTTATTAGAAACAAGACAAGACACGACGAGGACAAACATTCGCCTCGGCCCATCAAATCTGAATACCAGAATATCCTAAAGCATGCAAAATAGATTTAGTGAGCGGTGACCTCACTGCATGAAGTAATAACGAGGAGCACAAGCTCAGACAGAGCAGACAAGGAGAGGAGGAGGAGGACTTTGTGGCAGGGTTGAAGGCCACATACAATTCTGTTGATTTACAAAAGTTTACAGTCTTCCTTTCAGGCGTAGTGCTCACTACAGTAGACAGCTATTCAAAATCTGTTTTATTGTATATATTCATGGGGTTTGATTGCAAGATGGCCACCGTAGGAGACGCTTCAGATTAATCAAATTTGTTAACATCCAGAGATGACTAGGGAATAATGCAATTGTTAAAATGTCTGTATGTATTGATTTTATGTTGGGATACAATTATGGTTAATGATTTGTCCGCTTCATTGGACATTAGGCATCACTGGATGTGGCTCTCCTGATATTAATAATAACATTACTGCGACCTCTTGATAATACTTAATCTGCACCAACTGCAGAAACGTTGCCTGTATCAGCTGACATGAAAGTGCAATTAAAACTTACCCAACTGAAACACATTCCTGAAGACCACTCCATTTTTCTCTCATCGATTTTTGTTTCCAGTTGGAAACCTCTACTTCTTCTACTCTGATGACTGGTGGATCAGAGCCATGCGTGAAGCGTAGACTATAATGCCAGCTTCTGACCCAAAGATGCAGTCTATAGTTTATTTACTGCTTAAATTATAATCCTTCACAATACTGTCAATCACATGACCAGCTGACGATCATACAACACAAATGTTTTCCATTTAAACTAGGATAACCGTAGACCTGATGAATGCAACTAAAGCACAGATCTGTCTTTCTTCTGTGTGTGTGTGTGTGTGTGTGTGTGTGTGTGTGTGTGTGCGTGTGTGCTCTTCTCCTCTATATTGATTTAGCAGATTCTGCACCACAGGTATCCCTGCACTCACTTGCCGGGGTGAAAAAGCCTTCTGAAGCAGCACTTACACACCATCAAGAGCAGTGAAACTCTCCACTGACACCGTGACAAATGAAATTGTTTTAGGTGGGTTAGCAGCTCCTTAAGCCGTGCGAGGCAGCTTTCACTGCAGCTGTTACAGACTGCTAGCCTCCAAGCTGTCGGGCCAAAACACAGCCTCATTCCAGTCTGATTGCCAGCGGACAGGACAAAATCTGAATTTTAATAAAAGGGCAATATCAGACAGGTAAAAGCAATACTTCTTCTCGTAGAGAAAAAAAAATTGATACAGACAAACAATAACAAAGAGATACAAAAGAAGGGAAAGCACAATCTGTAATAAGTAGCCAGAGGAGCATACAGTGTGCAAGGCTGTTAACCAGAACAATGTGATTTTTTATGCTGTGTTGCCTATAATAACTTGTGGAGAACCACAAAAAATATCCATATCATATACCTCAGACATAACACACTGGCCAATCAGATGTAAACAGCGTGTGTGTGTGTGTGTGTGTGTGTGTGTGTGTGTGTGTGTGTGTGTGTGTTTGTGTGTGTATGTGTGTGTGAGTAAAAGAGCATATTGATGGTTTGAATCTAATCTCATCCCCCTCTCTATGAGTCTATCCCCATGTCTCTCGCTCAAGACCTCAGCCCTTATTTTTCTGCCCTGCTGAGCCCATAGGAGACATTAATAATTCAACCCTGAGTCATTATTTCAAAATATTAGAAAAGGAAATTGACTTTTTTGACGGCGCACAAAAAGAAAAAAAAGCCAGACACTTTGGCAAGCAAAGAGAAAAGCCAATCACCTTGTCAAATCTGCACTTCACATCTCTTTTCTCTGCTTTTTAATAATTGTCTGCAGCTATATAACATCATGAATGTAGAATCACATTGATGTGCCCTACTCTTGATTCCCTGCTATATTCTTATTTGCTGTCTGCTGTTATTGTTTGCTGCTGTAACAGCCCTGTTTCCTTAAGGGGATCATTACAGTTTAATCTAATCTAATTTCACCAGATCGAATCGGGCTCATTCCTTGTCTTCTCAATGTGTTAACCCTTTTTTTCCACCAGTTTCATTGCATAATTTACGGCAAGATTTCTGGTGAGTATACACTCAAAATGTATGTTATAGAGAGTACTTATGATGCTTTAAAACCTAAAAAGAAGTTCAGAGTCAAATCAAAGTGATGGAAGGAATCCATCACTCTGAATCCCCCACATTGCTGCCCTTTTATTTCTCCTGCATCTCCATCACTATCCACTTTTCCCCCGCTCTGTAGACAAAAGAGCAATGTTTATTACCCCGACTCCTCTAATACAGCTCTGCTGTGTAAAAATCATTAGTGGAAAGGCCTTTTATTGTTTAATTATTATTGATTTGACTTGCTGTTTCAGCTGTAGAAATACACTGATAGCAGCAGCAGCAGCAACAACTCTACAAGTTATTATCATTTGTTTTTAAAAAGAGACGCCAATGTGAGGGATCGAAGCTACGTGGGCAAACATGGACTGGTTCTTCAGGATTATTCTCAGAGAGGAGAGAGATATTGGGAAGGGTGTGAATTGGAAAATAAAACAAACTGCATGCTGGCCATTATGGTAACAACAGACAAATACACACAGCAGGCCAATGCCAGATGTGCAGCTATTACATTTTTCCTATAATTCTCTTCCTTAGATGTGCCCTATTCAGTAGTTATAATCACTATGATGTGCACTTTGTATGCCAAATGTTGGGAATTCCTTCTGTTCCAGAGTAAACAGACTGACAAGTGAAATCCAGGTGGAAGATTAGATCCTTTATTCAGTTTGCAGCCTGGTCTGAGAGAGTCAGATACCGTTACTTGGGCAATAGCCCAGTGTTACTTGAAACTGAGTCACAAGCCACGCTTCAGTATGAGACGCTCTGGGCTTTCATTTAACTCCAATTCAAACCCATCAATGTCATTATAAGAGATTCAGACGGACTGATATATTATGAAAATTCCTCTGAGGGTGGGAGTTAGTGCTGGTGGATGGGTCAAACAAACACAGGACTTTTACTCAGGGGACCAGCCTTCGTAGCCCGTGTGAAACCAAAAGTTGAGTGACTTTTACTGGTGGCGGTATGTCTCCTGACGTCATGTCATTAGCTTACATTACGCAACCGTTTCAAACCATTAGCCACATGTTACAATGTTAGCCACATTTGCTGCCACTGTTGCAAACCATTAACTATCTTATTGTAAGTCGCTTTGGATAAAAGCGTCTGCTAAATGACTGTAATGTAATGTAATGTGCAACAATGTTACTCCCGACAGTTTCACAACGTTACAATGTCAATGGAGACAATTTCACAACATCAAGCACACAAACCTTTGGCGTCAAGAGACTATAAAACGTTGCCCCCGGAGTCACTATGATGACACTTTTGCCCAAGCGGCTAAATATGATGCGTGGAGAAGAGATCAAGTTGGATTTTTATAAGTTCAATCATTAAATATAAGATCAATGAGGAAACAGCTAATCAGGATTTGATCTGTCCAGCTGATATTATGTAAAATAACACTAACGATTTATTATTAATTCATTGAAATGATTATGAATCCTCTGAGGGAGTTAATAGTCAAAGAAGTCAAGTTAGTGAACAAATGATCGTTCATTTCATAATATCACCATGTAAACACAATACAACCTAAACTAATTAAGGTCTCAAAACTTTATGTTGACAGGTGACATTCCTGTTCTTTAGTATAAATGTCACACAAATGTTCAATTCAACAAATATCCAAAGAATAATTGAAATGAAGTGAAGCCTATAGTTTTGGGGCCCCTGGAGGTCTGGGGCTCTGGGCCAGTCGCCTGCTTTGACCTGCTGGTAATCCGGCCTTTATTGTAGGATTCATTAACAGAATTATAGAGTAATTATGATTCTGATAACTTTAAGCTTGTAAGACAAATAAAACAGTTGAATTACGAGGCGACCACTATTTAATAAATCCACAGGGGGACAAGATCAACATGCACACTATAATTCAGAGAGGACACAGCTCATTGTAAGCATAATGCTATTGTCCAGAGAAAAATATAATCCCAGAATAAAGAGTGATTTATATAATTGCAGCCAGATGAAGTAACAGGTCTTCCCCTGATGCACAGTTAAGGATTCCCTCATCCCAGCACAGTTGGTATTACACTCATTCTTTACCACTATACTTTTGTGTTTTCTAGATTACCCAGGCCAACTCTTGTTCGTCTTATGCTTTCATTTCTTCACCTTCATCTCATCTTTTCACCTTCAAACATTTTTCTCTTCAGCACTGGTCCTTTATTGCTTGAAAGCAGGATTTATGGCCTCAGACTCAAGGTTGAGTTCAGCATGTATCCGTCCATATGTCCCACATTGCCTGTGTGGCCTTTAGGCCTGTCATCTCACTCTCACAGTCAATATCCCTCTGTGTGTCTGTGTGTTGTAACCTTCAGCAGACACCCACCTAAAATAAACCACAGTGTCCTTCTGCAGTCTGCTTACTCACAGAGCTCTGCACACTGATGTATGTATACAGGAATCATTTGATGACTCGCACAAGCAGGTACCCCAATGCTCACCAGCAGCTACATAAACCATTTAATCCCTACCACTGTGCACTGAAATGAACCTGAATGAGATAACGGGGCTAGTGCACTGAAATGAACCCAAACCAGGCGGTGTTTATCTGAAGGAACAATGTGACTCAATTACACTCATAACAAGTAAAAAAAGTTAACTACCTCTACTGATGAAATTATCCTTTTTGTAATTCAATTAAACAATATCATTCAAAATAACCAAAAAACAAGAGAATAAAAAAATCGTTGTTGCACTGCAATTAACCAAAACAAAGGAATGATGATCTTCTTGTGTACCTCCAGTAAATGAATCACATCGGGGCCCCGATTCGTATCTTCTGCCCTGAATTAACCTTAACCAGGCACTCCATGTGTATCTTATGCAGATTAATTAACTGAAGCCAGGAAATGATGTGCGTCTTGTGGATGGAAATTAACCTTACAAGGCAATATAATGTATCCTTTACACATGGATTCATAAAAACAGTATGAAGTTGCACACTTGAAAATGAACACATAAAGTATCCAGTGGTCAAATTAATGAATTAAAACAATGCTACAATTAGTACTTTTGTAGAATTTGCCGACATTAGGAAACCAGGAAATATGTTTAAGTTTTTTACATAGAACAACCAAAAAGAGATTATTCAAATCTGTATATTATGCAATATAATTATCGAAATTACACATATATTGAGTTTAACGGTTTATTTGTGACGGTAAAACAGCAGTTGAAGACATCATTTCCATTGAAGGTAAATTTGTTCACTTGTTACTCTTGTTGTTTTTTTGCTGAAAACACCTGAGCCGACTGAGCCGAGGTGAGCTGCAGATTCACTTCATGATTATTACCTCCGCCAAGGAGGTCATGCTTTCATGTCTCTTTGTTTGTTTGTTTGTTTGTTTACCTATAACTGAACAAAACTCTGTGCAGCAACAGTGAACATCACGCGATGCCACAATGTTTTGTCTGGCAACTGTTGAAGAGGGTTTATTTAGAAGTTATGTTCACCTCTTCTGTATTCAAACTAATGCCATGCTCATTGGGAGCATGTCTGTTCATAGACACCGGGCTTTGAAGCAACTTTGACATCATTGGCTGCAACTTCCTGGTCTGTAACTTGGTGCATGGAATGCCCTTGTTCCCACAGACCTACATTGGTCTGGGAGGCGGGCTTAAAAAGAAAGCGAGTGTGCCTGAGCTCATGACTGTCGAGAAGAGCTCACTGCTCGTTGACTCCAGGGAAGTAAAGAAGAGTTTGGTTGTAGCATTAGCATATCCAGCATCAAGCAGCAAAAGTGAACCACAGTCAGTGTAAAGGCCACCTGCTTTAGCCCTGAAGCCCCTCCACCGCTGCTGCAAAACACCAACCCAAGTGAGAAGTAGATCAGGTGATCCGTTCTAGAGTTGTGCAAATGACACACACACACACACGCACACACACACAGACACAAACAGACACACACACACAAACACACAGAGACACATACATACAGTCACACATACACAGGAGCAGATCGAAGCAACTAGGTTCCAAAGCCTTGTTACAGCAGCATATGACCGCCTATGGGTTTAGAATGAGACGTTCAACTATTATAGATGGGTTTGATTGTCTACATACTTTTGGCCATGTGGTGTAAACAGGTCCTGTTGTAACATTGTCAATCCCAGACGGTCACTAGGCCCATGTAAGCACTGGTTCTGTATCACATCCAGACATTCTTTCTCTTATGTTCTGTCATCACTGGAAAGGATTTTTCCTCTTGTTTCCTCTTGTTTCCTCTTTTCTCTGCCTCTTTTATCCTCACTGTCTTTACACTCCTCCATCTGTGTCTTATTTGTTCAACTGCCCAACAATCAGTTTTCAGAGCCATTTTCTTTCCAATTTGCTTTCAATTTGCTGCGCCCCCCCCCCCCCATTTCCAAATTGCCTTGAACAATTGACTGAGTTTTTTTTCTTCTTTTCTCCATTAAAGAACAATACACAGCACGTCTCTACAGAATGTGACTGAGGATTTGCCTCTTGTAGATTTTATGTAGGCCAAATTCCCCATGAAGAATCCAGCTGCCAGCTAACTACCCCGGAGTGCAGATTATCCAACATAATAATGGGCTGATAACCCTGTAAATACTCTATCTGTTCCTCTGTATGTGTGTGTGTGTGTGTGTGTGTGTGTGTGTGTGTGTGTGTGTGTGTGTGTGTGTGTGTGTGTGTGTGTTTGTGAGGGTGCCTATATCAGAATAATAATAATTCTCAGCCATGCTACAATAACCCTAATCTGACACAGGAAGTAATTCCTCATCTTCATCCAACAACAGTGGGATTTGCCTCCATGGCTGCAGGCTGATAATGTCGAGGGAGAAGAATACGGGGCTTCTGCCCCCTCAGAACAGGGATTATGTTAAAACAATGTGCCTCAGCGTATTGACTTCCTCTTTATCTGAACTGTCATATTAAATTACACTACATGGATATGTTTTGTAATTGTTTAATGGATTTCTAATTACAATATTACAAGGTGTAAAATGTGGAGCCTCTCAATACACACTGAAGACACGGAGGTGCAGAAATCTTTAGCGGAGCTTTTATCCCACAGAAGCTCTTACAGCTCTGAACCAGATCATTTTATCTTGTCATCCAGAAAATCTACCACTGTTTTCACATTCTAAAAGAGAATTTACATATACATGTAGTATTGGTATTTACATATTGTTATTTGCATAGTCTTAAAATAGTTTATTCATAAAACCACATGTTCCGTTTCCTTCGTTGCAGTATAATGATCATTACCACACACTAAATACACTTGCTGTGGATACTTAATCATCTATGTAATCTTTTTAGGGGTTTGCATCTATTCCTCTTGATGCATAATGTAGGCACATGTTCCAAAAACCAAACAGTTAATAAATAAAATTGTATTAGGGTCCAGCAACCCATTCTCACTCCCCACTCGTCAAAACCTGACGCCTGGTTGGTGGGCCTATGTGTCTGATAGTATGCACTGGGCTTTCAACTATCTCTAGTGTAAACCAATCCACGTCAGAGCAACTGATGTAGTTTAAATAACAAGAACATCTGAGTAGAAATGGTGGGATGTGAAGATGGACAGGTCAAACAAACAGAGGATGTTTGCCCGATAGTGTGGAACCAAGTGAGTCTTGACTTGTTTTAATGTAGTTTGTTACAAAACTTACCTACTGAGCTAACGCTGCAAACGTAAGTCACTTAAGAAATGCTGAAAGGCTCTTTCTAAATATTTGTGCTCCAGATCTCATCATTCCAGATACTGTCTGTCCATTGAGAGACCTCTCATCTTTAAAGCGCAGACGTTTAAGAATAAATATTAAAAAAAGGTTAATTTTACTCAAAATTTTGGTTTGGATTTTGGTATTGATGTCGGTGTATCTCTGACTAATTTTTTTAAATTTCTATCCTGGGACTGTGTATTGGAAAGCGATATGAAATTATTCATTTGTCAGGGTTTATGATTAAATGTATTGCGATACTGTTAGCAAGGCCATATGTTGCAATTTTGAAATCTCAATTTAGCAAACCTGTCATAGTAGACATCTGACTAAAAAAGTTGCTTTATATGAAATCAGAACAGTGGAATCTGCATTTGCAATGATCACAGTCCTTGTATGATCCAACGTTATACTACTTTGAGAGGACACATTGACTGAGTGGGCCACAATAAAATATATAGCATTGACTGAGGAAATATTTGCATGCAATTTATCAATAAAACATTTTATACAGTATTTTTGAGAATCAATATCAAAAAACATATACCAAATATTTTTGATATTTTCTATCACCCGAATGAATACTTAAACTTTACGTTTTATCCAGTTTATCAACCGGGAAAGAGTGAAAGTCATCTAGCAAGAGTATTTGGGACACCTGGGGCATGACCTCATTAACTCTGTTCCCTAACTAAATAACTACAGTCATCAGGCCTTCTCACTGAAGGGAGCTGTGACGGCCAAGCTGCTTTCGGGCCAGCAGCAGTGACTGTAAGGGGCTCAGGTTACATACGCTGCAGTGTCTTCAGAATGAGGAGAGATGGTTTTTAGTGGATCCCAGCCCTTGTAATGCAGGATCCTCTTTCCCTGAGTCTGTTGAGGAGGTACACTGAGGGCCGTCTTGACAGGCCTGCACTTGGGCCACGGATGAAGTCACCGTGTTGTGTAATGTGTCACTCCTGTTGGAGGCCCTCGTGTCAGGGTAATCCAAAGAGAGGGAGCCATGCAGGCTGGAGAGAGGCAGAGGTGCAACATGGGAAAAGTATGTTGAGGTAAATCTAACACCATCTGTGTATTACATAACTGTGGGGGCAGCTTGAAAAGTATCAGCCTGATTACACCGTAGCCTGAACTGAGGTGAAGCTCTGGTAGTGCTGCATATGACGCATTATGTGATTAACCAAGGTCTCATTTCTTCTATTGACTCAAATGTCAAAGTCCTATTTTTATCTCACACACTTCTTTGTTGCAATTTGATTTACTCTCTAAAATATTTCTTAACAGTTTCTTTTTTTCTGTTAAGGTGAGACACTAGTGTCAAATAAAGACTATTTTGTAGGAATGCTGCTTCCATAAAACATCCAAAATGTAAGTCTTCAACAGGGGAACTTTTATGGTGATATCTATGAGTTTGTTTGGGTTTTTTTGTTAGTTTTTACCCTTATCACCTGTCATGTCTCCCCTTAAGATACTACAGAACTTTTGTCCCCCAGCCTAATAGTAACACACTAATATCAAGTTACTGCAATGTCCTCAGGGGACCTTTAGTGGGAAGTCATACCAGCCTTCTTCTCACACGCGTAAAAAAACGAGAGACATGCAGACTCCCAGGGTGGAACAACTAATGCAATCACCTCTGAAAGTATCAAGTATCAAGTCAAGAATCAAGTCTCTAAAATAAACCAAATACAATTTCAAACTGTAGTAGTGCATTATTATTACAACAATTTACAAGTTGGAATTATTTTCCTAAACTGAAACTATTATGGAGAGCTTAGACATTATTGGAATTTTTGTCTTGTTATTAAGTATGTAAATGTAGTATGTAGCATTCAGTTTGGTTTTTTAAAGGGGTGCGGGATGCAAAACTGGTCAACAAATGTGTCGGAAAAAGAATCTTGACCCTCGCTCATGAAAGACAATTTTCAAACTAAAATGTTTGTGTAATGGAGCTCTAATGCCTAACTCTGCCTGATGTGCACTACTCCAGGTATCCTGCTGATATCTATTCCCACAGTGGGAAGTTTACTTCTAATGAATGCGCCATGCAAATGACTGACGCGGTTCCACAAAAACAACTATAAGTCTGTGGTCACTTATTCTTGAGCATTCTGTTTGAATGTGATTGCAGTGTCTTATAATGTCTTCAGAGATGTGTGTTACTAAAGCCTTAAAAGCAAAATTCCAATCTGTTTCAAGCTACCATTGGCAGTCCTCATAAGCACATTTTGACACTAATGGAGAAGCAGTGTGCCGTGTGCCAGCATGGCATTTCGTTTTTTTTTTTATTTTGAGGAGGGGAGTAAAAAGGAGGACAGCATCCTCCAGAGAGATCTTCGTTCTGTTGGCTGGCGGGTCGTCCTGTAACTGGCAGTCAAATAAGGATACATGCTCGTTCCTTTTCCATGTCACACACGCTGCTTCTTCTTGTGTTCTCCTCCTGTCACCACGACACACACGCAAACTCATTTACAGTGCACACACATTGGCACGTACAACTGCAAACACATGGCTGTCCTGCAGGCACAACAAGAAATACACACACACACACACACACACACACACACACACACACACACACACACACACACACACGCACACACACACACACACACACACACACACACACACACACACACACACACACACACACACACACACACACACACACACACACACACATATGCTTCAGGGCCACAGGGGGTGTGAGTTGGTCAAGGAAGACAGCCATGACTTTGCCGGAGGGAGTGAGGACAGTAGAGCAGAGGTGGGGGGTTAAGGGGGTGAGAGCTATATAGATTAATGAACTGAAAGTCTCTGTTTCTCCTGAGAGTGTGCGTGAGTGTGTGTGTGTGTGTGTGTGTGTGTGTGTGTGTGTGTGTGTGTGTGTGTGTGTGTGTGTGTGCGTGTGTCTGGCCCCTACAGTGGAAACAATATGCAGAGCAAAGCTCTATCTCTGAAGGATGGCTCGTTTAACGACTAGAGGCCATTTCCACTGTGACTCGCACTGGGGTGGATGTGATTTGGCTGGATCTCTCTCTATCACACACACACAACTAACACACACACACACACACAACTAACACACACACAAACACACGCACACACAAACATACTTTGACACAGCAAGCAGTGCCGGCGGTGCAATGTGGGGTGTCATAACAAGTCAGCTTTTACCATAGCCCCCCATTGAGTGACATATTAACCTGGTACCAACACACACACACACACACACACACACACACACACACACACACACACACACACACACACACACACACACACACACACACACACACATCTACAAAACAAACAAACACACAATTGTGGCAGTTACCCTCAGCGTGTAAACCAAGGCAGGATGCCAGATTGATAAGATTACTTAGGAGCTTTGCTCACACATACACGCACACACACACACACACACACACACACACACACACACACACACACACACACACACACACACACACACACGTACATACACACATGCATGCATACACAGGGGGCACGACAAAGCAGGTTTGCTGCATAATCAACACAAGGGGCACAGCTGACATGAATTAAAGATTGATTGACATTTAACGTGTGCTATTTTGTCTGGTTAGAATGTATCACATCATAAAGATACTTCAGTTTTCCATTTTGATTCCACATTCAGAAAATAAAGGTTTCTGGAACCCTTTAGAGTGTTCTACCTAAAACTTAACATAAGGAGTTATGACTAAAACTGTCTGCAAAAGGTTCCACCCAGAACCCTCTCTGGAGATTTTATTCAGAAATGCCCTACCTTCTAAGGGGGCTCACATTAAACCACCCACTACACAGAACCCTTTTATATTCCATAGATTTTATCTAGAACCCATGCAGTGGCTTCTACCAAGAACCACGTTTCCTCCCCTTTTATATGCCATTGATCTGTCTCCACCCTAACCATTAGCCTGGGGCCATGCAGACCCTGTCCAGCAGCCTTGGGCCTCATGAGGCTCTTAAAGGACCATGGTTGATGTGGTGCAGTGATACCCAACCAATCATGGTTCACAATCACAGTTTTTGGGGTGTGGCTGGTACCATCTTCTAAAGTGCATACAATTCCTTCTAAAAAATGGTTCCCTTCTTTTAAAAAGCGTACAATCTCCATTGTTGTGTTTCTCTTATGCTCTCTTTCTGTTCCAATATCGAGAGGAAATGCAGCCTTTCTTTTGTAACTCTCTTCATAATGCTGTTTTCATAGCGTGGGTGGGCATAGCCTCAAGAAGCAGCATTATGCTGGTCACCAACTGAACTCCCAGTAACAGCTGTGAAACGTGGTGGGTTGGGGTGGTGGGAGATACACCAGCGGATGAGGTGCCTTTAAGCGAGGCGCTTGCTTTGACCTCAGCGCTGATTTCTCAAGGCCGCTCCCATGTGAGGATTCATGTAGCTGTGTGAGTGGGAAGCTCGGTAACTGAAGTAAAGCAGCTCAGCAAACATTTCCACTGTAAATGAAGGCAGTGAGAGAAAAGCTAGAGCATGGCATCGCTGAATGTTGGCCGGTGCTACAAAATAATTGTGTGTTATTGTGAGCTCTAAGGTTAGATGGACTGTTTTACAAAGCCGATGGTTTGGGGCAGGAAAAGTAAGCTGATCATCCTCGTTGTTGGATGGATTTTACGCACCACACTCTGGGGCTGCTCAGTGTGAGAATATTTATACTGTATGATATAAATCAGCCCCAGCTGGCATGGCCTATAAAAGATAAATTACATCATCTGACTGAATCCAAATAATTATAGGTTTTCTGTAGGATTTCAAGTTCATAAAATAAGAATCATAAGGACATGATGTGACATTTGTGATGGCTTTTAAATAATACAATTAATGATGATTTGCCATGGATATATTAGATCATTAAAGGATACGAGTTGTTAAAAAAGATGTCAGACACCATCAACGAATGATATCAGCTGATTGAATGGGTGTTATATCTGCTGTTATTAGACTCATAGATATGAGCTAGAAAGGAGCAGATCTTTTCCTAAACCTCACCGTGTAGTTCTGTTGCCTGACCTTCAGTTGTTCTGTTTCCATTCACAACATTATGTCTCAATTTCTTAAAGTGGTAGGTGCAGTTTGGCCCTGTTGAAGCATCAGAATGGTATCACCACTGATAAAACCAATTCAATCGATGATAACATTAAAAATGGGTCAGAGCCCTCTCGCTACACTTAACTGTAACTTAAAAGGGCCTACAGATTTAAACTTAAGCATTTTATAATCCTGTTAATCAAAAACTGCAATGCAAAATGTCATGTTTGTCTTTATGTGGATGGTTGCTCCAAAACAAAGCCATGCATAAACAGTCTGCAGCAAAGGATCGGCTCACTGTCCCGACACACAAATAAAAAGGAATGTGTTCTACCTATTCTAGTACTTTTTCACGTCCAGAACAAATGCTTCTGCCAGCATAGAAGCTTCTACAGAGGAGGTCTCCACAGGTTAACTGTACATTCTGTCTTCAGTTTACTGCTGGCAGACGCTGGCTAAAATCTGATCACTATTGGACGTTTTCTGGGTGAACCCATTACAAAACTGTGTGCAAGTGTGGAGTGCTAGGTAAGCAGTTCAGCCACAATAAGCTTTGACTATACATATATTAACAAAGCATCACTGAAGAGAAATTGTGGGCTAAAAATTCATATTATACACCTTTTCAGTTAGAATCTGCATCCAGATGTCCAGCTCAACATCAGACTTTAATACCAAGTGCACATCTTAAATTGTGTCCTACATAGTGGAGTACATTGCCCAGCATCAAAGTAAAATTGCATTCTAGCAGCCAGTGTGTGCACGGGATGGAAAAAGAATAGTCTGACATTTAAAAAAAGGCAGCCGGCTAAGCTCTTTCTATTACAGCCTTTCAGTCCTCATCTGAAATCCACCGACAGATACAGACATACTGATACACACAGCACATACTGTAATCTTTTACGTGTGAGTTAGGAGACATAAATTGGCATTTGGAAAATATCACAAGGGATCATGTTGATCCTGATGTAGCTGAATAAACACAATAGTGAGGTTAAAAGGAGGATGGAGGGCAGGCAGAGGAAGGAGGAAAGGAAGCGAGGAGAAGAGAAATACAGTCATGGGGACAATTCTCACATGCAAACACAAGAATGAGGATGTGGGGGGGGGGGGGGCTGAACCAAAGGTACAGCAGGAAAAGAGAGGTGGAGAGAGGTGGAGACAGAGAGAAAGAGCTTTCCAGCAGATGAAATCCATCTCCATAAAAAAACAATCCTCTTACTCTGTAATATGCTCCAAATGGACGGATTGATATAAGGGGTTGCAACCCTAACCATAACCCTGGCAACCATTCCAATCCCCACCCAAACCTCATAGTCATCTCTTCATATCTCCTTTGGCTCTCATATCTGCTCTTACCTCTTTTCATCTCCACTCTCCCACATTTATATAAAACCTACACAGCGTAATTCACTCTGACATGTGCTGATTGTATCGTGGATATTAAAAGATGGACAGGCCACCACCTTTGGCCCTCGTTAAGGGATTGGGGTTTGCCTCATGGAAATGAAAGATGGGAGGAACCATGATAAATAAGTCAAAGCTGGACAAGAAAAAGCAACACAACAGGCCACAAACAGGGACATTTTAGTATTCTCATCCCAGCGGTCTCTGCTACCAGCAGCTCTTTAGCCCACTCTATCGATCAGTAGGTCCACAAATATGTCCTCACCCTGTGGTGGCCACCGCTTTCGCCCTAGGAGATGAACTTTGATATGATAAATACAAGAACACCTTGTACTTTTATACTATATAGTAGGACGGATAAAATCAAATTGCATCCACACCTCTCACAGGTACTCCCACTGTGCACCAGAACTACACATCCTGACAATCCCGTATTATTGTTCTGCAAAGCTGCATGTGTCTCACCTTAAGACTTCAAGTGAGCAACACATGCTATGTTGTCTTTCTATCATAGACACAATGTTATTTAGTGCAGATAGAAACTAAGTTCACTGCAAGTAGATTCCTCATTTAAAAATACTCAACTGAAATTTTAACACATCATTGAATATTATACAGTTAAATGAACTATTCATGTGGGAAAACTAAGAAAAAAGGAACACAAAGGGAAGTTGAAAACCAGCTTTCTGGAATAAACTGATGAATATGAATGTTGTCAATGTATTT
Organism: Anoplopoma fimbria; assembly: GCF_027596085.1. Lineage (NCBI taxonomy): Eukaryota > Metazoa > Chordata > Actinopteri > Perciformes > Anoplopomatidae > Anoplopoma > Anoplopoma fimbria. The sequence goes on along the minus strand of NC_072451.1, from coordinate 11,854,770 downwards.
TATGATAATAATAATAATAATAATAATAACAATAATAATAATAATTATTATTATCATCAACATTATTAACATTATTATATTACTAAGCAATTTTCTTTACCAAAAAGAGCAACAAAGAAGCACAAACTGTCGTCATAATAATGTTGTTCACATGGTGTATTAACCATGTGAACAATGGCCACCCTCAATAGTTTTTACCCAGCCTTTATTTGTGCCGGTCATGGTGTAAAATTTGTGTTAAAAAGATAAAAATAATGAATACATCGTCTTGTTTATCTTATTAGGTGACTAAGCTCCCTGTCACTTTCTTCGTAGAAAGTCTGGGGACTGATACATTGACAACAAAGCATGCAGAATGAAAGACACTGAGAGGCGGGAAGATTTTAGATCTCTTCAATTTCAACTACAACAAATTCAAAGATAGAAGTCCCTCCCATTATTTCCATTTTTTTTCTTGTAGGTTGCAAAAAATATTATTCAAGTCAGTCAGGCAGACAGACTAACAGCTATTCCCCGGCTGCACTGTGCAGAGTGTGTGGCGGGAATACTTTTTTTCTTTTCTTTTCCCTGACATGCTTTGTACTGTTCTATTTTAGCCTCTTCAAACACTGGGAGACATCTCTCCATAGAAACGAACCAACCAGCCAAGGCTCCCCTGGCACCCAGAATTATGCAGCAAGTTACTGGAGCGATGTTTCTACTATTCTCTGCAGCACGTATTACACAGACACTCTCACACACTGGGACAATCATATGCTAAGGAAAGATAATTCACACACACACAAACACACACACATGCTCGATATAATGCACACACAAGCACAAATGGGGACATGGCTCATTTGAAACAGGCAGGAAAACAAGAGCTATGTGGCTTCCTGTTGTTAGTGGGGGTCAACAGACCAATGATGTGGTGAATGGACAGAATTATGGACCTGGGCAGCATCACATACAAACAGGTTGGGTAAACGTGAACATAGTGTACAGGCGTGTTATTGACATCGCCATGCAAGATGCAAGCAGAGTTTTACTATGGAATCCTCCTCCTCATCCTCTACTCCTCTCCCTCCTGCAGCCCAGCTGTCAGGGAGGCCAACCAGAGGGTTCGGATGATATGCAAATATCTATGGCTGATCCTTAAATGAATCAACTACAACAGTTTACTCACTGAAAATATAAGTCATTTGTGTTTGCATGATTAACAAATGTATTGTTATCATGAAAACACATTTCAACTTGTCAACTGATACCCTACCCTTTCATTAAAGATTACACCAAAAGATCTTTAGAGTTAAAATATAAATATGTATGAACAATAGAGTAATAAGTGATTAGTGCTAAGTACATGTGGATAAGGTTGTCACTTTGGAAAATCTCGTCCCCCTTTCAATAACTCCAAATGGCTGGTCCTATTCCTTACCACTTCATTTGCAGTTCAACAGATGGCAGGGGAAGATTGAAGAGGAGCGGGAAAAAATGAGGAAGGTTGAGAGTATCATATGGACGTTTCTTGTACAGCAATCAAGTGGATGTTGGAGTTTTCACTGCATTGCTCGATTGGCCAATGCAAATGTGTGTCCGCTCAAAGAATCATGTAAAAACAAAATCGAACTTGACTGTTCCCAAGGTCAACGGTGAACTTTTACGCTCATGAGAGATTTTACTTTAGGATGTCAATTTGTGCTTTCACAGATACAATGGCCAAATGATAGTCAGATTGCTGCCCACATGCCAAGAAGAACTATAAGCATTAAGCAGCGATCTGCTAACCAATTCCAGGTAGCACTTGCAAACTGTCTAACGATCAAATAGTGGAAACTGTTGATACTATTTCTGTTCATCTTTTGCAGTCAGTTGTGCCAGAGGATTCTGGAACATAGCATGATTCATGGGAGAAGAGAGTGTATGATGCCATACATCTGCCCCCAACTGTGAAAAACTATAATTGCATTTCAGGTTTGCATCAAAGGGTTAACTAATGCAGGATTAGGGAGGACAGTACGACAAACTGGCGTCCGTAGGTGAAAAATGGCCGCAGGGTCTTGTCTTAAAGACTACAGCGGGCCACAATAACTCAGTGGAATAGGTTCAAGTGCACATCAATCACTCCCCCATCCAATCCAAGAAGCACAGATGGCGGGGCATGCCATCAGCAGAGTTGTGATTGGGTTAGAAGGGGCACAGCACGGAGTCTGTTGGTGCATTATCGGCTTCAATCACGGTAATGCACCATGCTCCCACAACGACCTCTGGGGTGTGTGTGTGTCGCCCATATATCATCACTATTTTGCTGGACCCGCTGACCAACACATTCACTATATCAGCACACATCCTGGCACTGAGGGCACAGACAAACAGGCAGACAACACAGCACACAACATGCATGAAATAGCTCGTACAGACCATTTCAGAGCATGAACACACCCCAAAGTAGTCTATCATGGAGCGTGTGAAAAAGGAAACAGGATTAGAGCAGTGGTTGGCTGGGGCAGAGACCTGCGGCGCAGACGCAACGCTCCATCACCATCTACAAGCACTTATGGAGACAGAGAAACAGCGAGAGGCTGAGATGAAAAGAATTCTCTCCTCTTTATTTCTGTCCCTCCCACTGCTCTTTATCTAACCCTTGACTTAGATGAATCCTGTTATGGCGTGACTTGAACCTGGGGCGGCAGAGAGGCATAGACAGACAGAGGGAGCGACAGAGATATAGGGGGAAGAGGGGAGGCAGCTTCATACAGCAGAGAGACACCATGTGGACACATACAAATCAGCTACAGGCAGACTGGTTGGCAGAGAGGGTCTATGGGCTAACTGGTCAGCTTGCAGACAGACTGGCCAGTTAGCAGACCACATTGAAGTGGCTTTGTGTTGGGTTGTACTTATCTGACTAAGGTTTGAAGTACACCATCATTTTCAGAGAACGTCCTGGGAATAGTAGCTCACTCAAGGTCTCCTAGTTTCAGCATGAACATCAGATTTTCCAACAACACTCCCCCTCTCTTCCCCTACGTCCTGCCTCGCTACAGCACACAGGCAGACCATTACATCCAGGTATTGGACATGAAGGTGTGGAATTGTCCAATGTGGGTGTTATTCCTAGGGGTTCTGGGCTGTGTGGAGAACTTAGTGTTCAAATTACAATACAATTTTGTAATTTATTGAACCATCTGCAACTAGCTCAGTGCCCGTTTACACCAACCTTTGTTTTGTCTGGTTGAACCTAACCCTGGAGCGTTTACGGCTTCGATGTGAATGCCATACTGGAGCTCTGGATCTGACCAAACAACTGCTCTTTGGTCCGACACAAAGGTGAAGCCTCGGACAACTGTGAAGTGAACACTGGAGAGGTTCATTCCTGGTGTGAACACGATTAGAACCAATCACTAGAAGCGATAATAATAATATTTATTTATATCGCACAATTCATGTAGCTGAAAGTGCTGCACATTTTTAAAAAATGAACAAATAAAATGATATGTTTCATTTCATTGGTTAAAAAACTATTTGCTTTTCCTCGCAAGGAAAGTGGTTGCCAACTCCTAGTAGCGAGGAGAAACAGACAGAACATTTAGACCCCAGCGCTGCTCACCCACTAGCCCACTGTTCTGTAACCATTGTAGAATGGAGGCGTATTATTAGAAAGCTAGTTAGCTAACTAGCCAGCGATGCAACTTAATGCTACATCCACACACTCTCGGTCACAGCGTCTTACTGCTCACTGCTATCACCATGTGAGTGACAACATATCAGTGTAGCATGAAGGCATGGTGGAATTAGCAAGCTAGTTAGCTACCTGGCAAGCAGATACATGAGTAAAACATGTTAAATGTAATGCTTCATCTACACACTCTTGTCATAGTGTAGAAAAGCAGATCACATGTTTAAAACAACCTTTAAGTTGTACTAAGAGCCAACTGTACACAACATGACGTAAACCGGTTAGTTAGAAAAATGAACTAATTTATCATCTAAGTGTGTTGGTGGGATGTTTGTTTAGGTGAAACGAGATTGTTTCATCACTATAACAGTGCAATGAGGAAAGCATTTGTGTGTAACGTTCACATCAACTATTATTAATCTTTACAGTGCTTAGTATTTCAATTGTGTATGACATTTTAGACAACAAAATATTGTACTCTGTCTGATGGTAGGACTTAATAGTTTGAGGAGTAAAAGTTTTATATTGAAAACATACACTGGGCTCATCAAATATGCCATCAGAGTTTAAAGTCTCCAGCGTGACAGAAAGAAAGTGTCTGCTTCAAAGGAGCTTTCGTTTTCATCAAATATTTTCTAACATCAGAATAAAATTTATGTGCAGTTGGACTTCATAGTGAAACACTGCTAATCTTCCTTCTTCAATATTGGGTTAAACGTGCCTGTGTATCCTCTCCTATTATTATCCTTCTCAAAAAGAGGTCTAACATCAGCAGTATATGAAGTTGAATTAAAATTAGAGGTTTATTTCTGCTTCTTTTAAACTTGTACTAAAGAACATTTGAACTTTTAATCAAATTGCTCATATTTATGCAAAAGTTAAAAACATAGACTTGACACCTCCTTCTGCGCGGTGATACGGTTGGCGGGCGTAGTTTGGCAGAAAGAATAGTTGCCCATTAATCTGCTCAAAACAAAAAATGTGATTTATCTTGAGTAACAGAGACATGATTTCTGGAACGCGACATTGCTGTTGAGTCTTAAAACTGAACTGAACTGAACTGTCCCTTTAAGGATGTCTTTGGCAGGAGGGGGTCGCTCAGTAAGCAGTGAGGGGTCCTGCCCACTATGAGGAACACTGCACCCCAATGGCCTCAGGGCAGCAAAGCACTACTGTTTTGTAACAGTACATCACAAAGTTGGCAAAACAGACACATTACTGAGAAGCAGCACCATGCTGTGAAATCATAATGGTAAAATAATTAGCAATGCGCAATTACACAGTGTAATGGGAGGCTGTGTGTGTGTGTGCTATGCCAAACCTAGGAGACGGTGGGAGAGAGGAAGAGATAAAGACAGGATATCGGTTGGTACAATATGGAGAGGTACTCATATTACTGTAATAACACAGGCTCTACAATTATGTGAAAAGACGTGGGTTATGGAAGGTTTATCTTATTAGTTAATGTTAGGGTTATCTCTGAAGGTTAAAGAGGCTTATATCTCAGCTTTAATTGGCAGTTGGAAGGAAACGGATGGTCCATCAAACACTTTGTGATGGACTACATAGTTAGGAGGATTACCAGGATATATGTGAAGACCGTCTCTGAGCAGGGGACTCAGCTCACCTGAAAGCTGGTGACACTCTGTTACTCTCTCTCTCTCTCTCTCTCTCTCTCTCTCTCTCTCTCTCTCTTAAGAGGGGTTGTGACTAATGAATGAACGTAAGATCCTATTAATGACTACTAATCACTAAAGAATATCTAATTTTTACAACTGTGATACATGTTCATTTTATAATATTATATGCTGAAAAATTGCAGCTCCCAGCTATGCATTTATATATATTTCATTTTCATCCCTTCGTTTTTATCCTTTATATATTTCTTTCATATCCTATCTCAACTCTTACTCTAATTATTATTATTATTTAAATGTTTTGCACTATCCTTTTAAGCCTCAAGAGCATGCCGCCCTGAATCTCACTGCTCATATTGTCTGAGCACACATAAAACCTTAGAACCCTAAATATTGGTTTCCAATACCGGAGGAAATATAAATTGTTACATCGCTGCAACCTGCAAGCTTTTGTTTTTCACAGATCTCACTGCAGAATTCCCTCGTTCACAGCGCCTACTTACTGTATTATGTGACTGTATCCCTCCACTGCACAGAAACATTTAGCAGAGCCCATTCACCAGCTTCATTCCTCTGGACCTCACATGTGCCATGTGTGTTGACCAATCTGCGGGCTGTCTACCTAATGAAGGCAGAATCAAGATAACAAGAGCGCTGACTAACTTCTTCTTACAACTCACTAATGACTGCAAGAAAACAAATAGAATAAAAAAGAATACGTTGAATAAATGTCTTGTTACACTGTCAGTGGTCCTCTGATTTAACGCTTTTTTCTTTTTCTACATTTAGATATAGAAAATGTATTGTTTGATATGAATAGTCATCTTTAAAAAATTGCCTTTTGACTGAAAATGTATGAATTCAAAAGTATTTAAAATAATAAGGAGATTAATCCAACAGAACTGGAGACAAATATTTCTATTATTTTCCAATAAATCCAAACAATACATTTTTCCGAAATGATATAAAATTAGGGTAGATTTGATCAGTTTGTACGTGGGCCAGACCAATATAAATGTACCAGCGTTTTTCTGAGTTAACGACATTAGAGTTTCTGCAAATAATGATCAGTTGTATAAAAGCTGTGAAGCCGTGTGAAATAAATCTCTTTGACTTCATGAACACTTACTAACTACTGACCCCGGACAGAAACCTCACGCCACAAAAACATTTTCTTCCAGACTGAGGTGGATGTAGTCAACATACCATACTTCAGGCCATTGCTTAGATTATGAATTCTTATTTCATACAATTAAGGAAAACATTTCTGCAAGTGGAAGTCATTTTCTTGAGTCAGAACATTTCGTCCATGTATGTGTGTGTACGATTATGCAAGTGTGCGCGTCTACTCCTCTAAAGCCTATTTAACAGTCACTTGAGCGTCAGGGGACCGATTGAGGAAATCAGAAGTAGGAAGGAACAGAGTCGGTCAAGTAGAGTAGCATCATCCAGGCCTGTTCCATTTAGATTGATTTACCCCGAGCAAAGGGTCTGCAATTATTGCCTGAGCAATCTCTTCAAGTCAAGAGCACAAAATTAGAGTGGAATCACACTCCTCCTTCCCCTCGTCCTCTCTCCCCTCCAGCTATAGAGCGACCGGCTCAGTGGTGAAGTGGATATGCAGGCTGGCACCGAGCGGCAAACTCATAAACGCAGTGACAGCCGCGGATCGAGCTCCACTAGCAGGAAACAACATCCACCCAGGGTCTTCTGGGACAGCTACAGAAACGCACTGAGGCCAGGACAGCCATTAAATTACACGCAGCGGTACAGTGCCTGATCACAGAGCTCCCATGAGTCATGGCTTTTCTGGAATACAGAGGCATTTCATTTTGCCAGGCTTATTCCAAATGGGGCGGGGGGGTTCCAGGTTGGAGGCAATCTCACGAAAAATATTTTTGTAAACCACCACCAAAGCACCCAGCCAATAACGGGATTATAGCGAGGCGCCCCACAACAGCGTTTTTCAAGCTATTTTGCTTCTATAACTTGTCTTCTGTCTATTATTATTGTTTTATGATTTTACAATGCATATGTTAAAAAAGAATTTTCTTCTCATACCATAAGTGAATCTCTACTCCAGTAGCACATAAATATATTTGTAGCTTTTCACAGAGGGGTTTGTTCATATATTATACATATAGCCTGATTTATACACACATTATTACTAAAAACTGGGGTTAAATCTGCAGCTTTTTTCTCTTGGTGAGGTTAGGGTTAGTGAGGAGTACTCTCTACGTAGTCTATATGCTTTATTGTTTTTTAGAGGCCAGATGAATGTGCATGTACTGGGCATCTTAAATGTCTTAATATCATGTTTTATTTGTTAAGTGTTTTATAACAACAAGAAATGTGTTTATTGATTTGATGACCATGAGTATGCTATAACAGATACGACACGTTGCGTTGATTAAGTGCAGATTGTGCTACAGCCTTATCTTCATGTATTTACGTTATGAGAAATTGTCCTTATTAATACCCACGTTTTTTCAATACATTTGTATGTCTTATTTGTTTGCAGCATAGAACAAAGAGTGGTGACACTAGACACATGTATACATTAGAGAAGTCCTGTTACAGTTCATTTGCAGCCCTGATCCCAGTCTTCCAACACTGAGTCCAAATACAATACTTATATTTCCCACCATAATGTAACTGAAGAGTGCACACTTTGACACACTTAGCCCAAGGTGCACACTCACCCTTAGGGAGGCCAGGGGTGTGTCTCTGCACATGTACATGGATCTGCATCAACATACAGTTTTGTATCCCTGGGCGTGCTCATGCATATGGTACTGCTATTTATGCTCCTGTGCTTTGTGTCTCTGCGTGAAAAAGTGTGTGTGTGTGCGTGAGCTATCAATCCTATACAGCTAACTAGATGTAAGCAGAAGGGCCGCTATAATCCAATGGATGCCCCTGTAAATAGGACAGACAACTATATAGATTAGCTAGAGGGAGTTATAACTCTAGTTGTAATCAGATAAAAAGAGAAGGCGGAATGGAGGGGTGGGGGGAAGGGAGAGAGAGAGGAGGATGTGATGTAAAAAAAAAAAAGAAACAGGAAATAGAGGAAGGAAAGAGTAGATTATAAAAACGTAATAAGTCAAAGTGATTGGACGTTAAGAAAGCTAATGGTCAATTTTGAGTGAAGGGCAGAGAGAGAGGATGAATGTGCATGGGCGAATGATCGACAAAGAAAGAGTGGAGACACTTTTGAAGAGAACAGAGAGACAGACACCAGAGCTGTGTCCACTCTGCCCCCCAGCCTGGCCACCTCAGCTGAAAACTAAATGAAGAATCTCGTCCTGTGTGTGTGTGTGTGTGTGTGTGTGTGTGTGTGTGTGTGTGTGTGTGTGTGTGTGTGTGTGTGTGTGTGTGTGTGTGTTTTAAGGGGTTGTTTGGGGGTCAGGTAGAAAAATAAAACAAAACAAGGAAACAAAAAAAGGCAGAGAAGAGGAGCGAGCCAGTCCCCCCCCCCCGTCTCTCTTTCTAATGTAACCTGATGTGTATTCAAGCTTTAAACGCAAAAAAAGATCCCTTTAGAATTAAGATCACTCCTTCAACTGTCATTCCCTGCTCCCCCCCCCCTGATCGCTCCCTCTCTCTGTCAGTGGTGATGGATGTTGCCTGTGCTTCAGACTGAAAAGGGAATAGACTGTTCTCTCTGTGCGTTTTCACAGCAATCTGGTGCTGTCAATACACACACACACACACACACACACACACACACACACACATCTGCGTGAAGCTGTCATGTCTTTATCAAACAACCTGCCTCATGCATCAAAGACAGACAGCCGAACACCCGCAGAACACACAAACAGCAGCAACAACTAAAAGTTTGTCCTTACTCTAGACAAGTTGCATTTTGTGCATTAAGTTTTTGTCACTTTTTTTGGAAACTTGTTTCTTCCCTTTTTCAAATCTCCAACTTTCTCTCTGTAGTTCCAGACACACATCCCAGGACATCATCAGAGTAGACAAGTGGTCTCAGGGTTTTCTCCCCTACTGCACAAAGTTCAGACCCCACATCCCTCTCCCTCGTGAACCCCCATCAGCCCCAGGGCTGCTGATACAGTGTGTGGCTGACCCTGACCTTTGACCTTCCAGCTGAGGAGGGAACTTTTGTGGGTTGGACTTTTTCAAGTGTGTAATTAAAGCATGACACATACAGATATGAACAAGACTGTAGCTAGCACTGAGAAGGTGTTGCTCACAGATCCTTTGAGGGATGAAGACCCAGCTACAGCCTTGAATACACTGGACTGATGTCCTGTATACTGATGGACTGTAGCCATTGACATATTAGTAATACATTGATTGTTTGGATAACAATGTAATTTCTATGGTCAGAAATACCATATATCTCTATTGTTTTTTAATCTCATTCTCATACCAGAGGGCGGCTCGACCCACATCTTTCTGTCCGAACCAGGAGAGATAAACTGAGGCCTAAGAGTACGACCATACTGAGCTTGTTAATTGAATATATGTTTTTACTAAAAATAACTTAAGGCACCATGTCAAGGATGCCAAACCGTACCGAAAATCGAACATCATTTGTTAATGACTGCTTGGTGTCCACACTGTATCTCGTACACTTGACATACACTTACACACACACATACATGGAGCCAGTCTAAGTGTTGCTGTTGTCAGATCTCTCTTCAATGTTGAGCTGCAGTGCATTGTGACCTTCTTCTCTCACAATATGACTCATACAGACCCAGTGCCGTCTGTCACTCTGTGTTTGTGTGCAGACTCAACGTATGGATTTTTAACTGATGACAAACTCAAACACGCACACACACACACACACACACCCACTGACAACCAACGTGATAGCGTCCGGCTGCTGTGATTAATGAAACTACAATGTGTTTATGTCACTTCCAGGCATTCTGAAGTAATTCCCCACTCTGTCACTGATTCTGTCTCGATCTGTCGCCCAATCACACATGATGAGGTGCAATAGTGCAAATGTTCCAACAGAACTCATCACCTTCATCTCCAGCAAAGTGGAAAAAAACAGAACATCATTTGAAGATGAATATATCTATCTAAGATCAACATCCTATGTTAACCTTTACTAAGACAGGGACGCTCCACTCGGAGTCTTGAACAATAGTTAGGTGCCTTGCTCAAAGTAACCTCAGTGGTGAACAAAGGGTAGGGCAAGGGTAGTTCTTCAACTCTCCCTGCCCACATGTATCCTGCCGGTGTGAAATTTAGATCTTCTGGTCATAGCCAGTTATTATTGTGGAGCATTTCATACTCCGTCAGAGCAGGGTCATATAGAATCAGACGGTGCCACACAGATGATATGGCGGATTCTTCCATTGTCAGACCTAGGACCTTAAAAAGTCTGCACTGTTAAATTGGAGAAGGTCAATGGTACTATTTTTAACCTTCAAATGAACTAAAAAGTAAAACTTTGTGATTCTGAGATTTGAGTCAAAAATGTCACTGTTTTAAAGGTTAACCAGGCCCTTCCCCAAGTTCACTGATGTCACCTAGATCAAACAAAATTAAAAAAAGAATTTGATAAGATGTCAAGTAGTAAATTGTGCAGTGACTTTATTTAAAGTGTCCCGTGCCTATATTTTGTCCGTTATGTTATATCGACAGCTAGCTTGACAGCTGTAATACACAGAATCATTTATTGACAATCCGAAGCAACCAGACACATATTCTGACAATCAGGAAGCATTCTCTGATATCATCACTGAGGTAACATCATGCTTAGTTCTTGCACTTCAATTACACCCACATGATTGACTAACCAGCCCATCTGGGTAAAAACAACATGGATCAGATTGAATTTGTCCGACTCTCTGATCTGCCTTGGCTGCAATAGGAATAAACAAACACTGTGATCTGCACTACAGGAACGCTCCGACTGCTGCTTAACCGGCTTGGCAGGGATATAAAGCCAGATCAAATTAGATTTTCTGCACTCCAAAGAATACTTGTGGATTGCTTAATTTGCCCTGACAGGGACAATGAAGCCTATCTGGTGGAGCATTTCCAAATATGGGTAAATGAAGCGCTGCACCAGTATTATTCTGGCCTGGACCTCATCTCAGTGATCCACCATGTGTTCTATAAATGGAGCTTATAAAAGGAGTTCAGGCAACATGTGTTTATACAGAGGGCAGACCGCAGAGTTTTGTTTATTTATAGTTTCTATGACCATATCCATTAAAAAATGGAAAAAGGGGTAACTACAGAAAATAGAGAAAGTGTGTGTCCCTCTCTCCTCCCAAACAAAAAAGAGTTTAATCCCACTCAGTGGTCCCTCCAGGCTCCCTTACTTTAAAGATGGCAGAGAAGATGTCTATATAAATAAAGGGAATGTGCTCATCTTGTATCGTAGCTAACTTTAGTGGATTATAATGTATTAGGTATGGAACCAACCTGCAGATGCTCTGGTTCAAAATGAGACCCACCTTTCTCATAGATGTCACTTTTGGAACCACAAATGCACGCACATACACACAACCATACTCATAATCTCCTCACAGTCTTATTCCTACGGCAGAAGTTAAAAATAAAGGGTTTAATTTTTTTAGGCTGGCCTGCACTGTTGAACTAATATTATATAACCTCAAATCATGTCTTCTGAGGCGTAATATTTTAGTCCCCCTGGAAACAAATTGTTCCTCATGTTGACACATTGTATCCATGTTTTCTAATCCGATTCTGATTGTGAAAATGTAAGGCAATGGATGTCAAATAGAGTTATAAAGAGAAGAGCTTTCTGACTTGTGGTTTTGAAGCCCCAAATTTTTTTGGGACAAACGTCTAATCCACTTCTGCTGTTCTCCAGTAGGCACCTAATTTCCCTCCACCCCTAATACGACTGCCGAGCCACACTTGTCTCTCCCAAATGCAAAGGTTTCAATTTCATCTCCGACTAAAACTAAATTGCGTTAACAGCTAGTGAATCCATCCTGTGCCCTCTGTGGTGTCTTCCTTTCCCTTCTCCCCCTCAGCTCTCTGTCTCTCCTCATACTGGTGGCTGTTATGAACCTAGCGTAGCCCTGACGCTCCAGATGTGAAATTGAAAAGCCAGTCGGCTGTTTAAATATCCCATTTATTGTCACACGCTAATGAAAACAATCTTTCACTGTTAAATTTGAATAGACGAAATTGCATTTAAAAATACATAAACCAAGAGAGCCTGACAAATGAGAGATGATAGGGACTGACGGGGGTTGTGTGCAGGCTGTAGTATCATCCCGAACTAAAACACAATGGAAATCTGTTCATCCTGTACCCAAATGGAACTTCTTACTTGTTTTTGACTCCCGTTCTTCTTCACCCTGTGACACTTTATAAACGTTCCCTTTACTGCCTTATAGAATTCCTTTATCAATATCTCCGATGCTTGTGCACCACTTGGTGCACAGATATGAACCGAGCGTCAGACATGACCAATCTGTGGCAGTGGGCCTCCGTTGGCCCTAGGCAGAAGGAACACGGTGCAAACAGTCTTGCTGTCGTCCCACAACTATTGATTTGAACACAGAGGGATGGTGCTACAGCAGAGATTGCACTGTGATACTGCTGCTCAAACTGTATCATGTTTAAAAAGAGTGACACAGAAACAAGAGGGAAACAAATATAACAAAACAGAGGGAGTTGAGAATTGACCCTATTATAAGAACATTTGACAGAAAACCACAAAGCTTCCTCATGGTAGCCGCCTGAAACCCCACAAAAAAACAATGGGGTAATGTGTACTAATGCTTCATTTTTGTTAGGGGAAATGTAATTGACTAATTAATCTGTTGTGCTTTTCACAAGCCATCTGGTACATGGAACGGCCACCATTATCTCCACTGCACCAACAACATGATGACTGGACAGCTTCCAGGCAGGGATTCTAATTCAACCCCGTCCACCGGGGCTCAAGGCCACATCAAGACAAAATAAAATGTTGTCATGATTGGACAAGAACCAAAACAGTAAATAAAACCATGTTACTCCAAATCTAAAAAGGGGAGGATTATCTCACAGACATGTGAGTGCTTTATAGGTGTAATCCTTTTAATAATTGGACTGGGCCATGACTAAGAAAACAATGTCCCATTTTTAGACGGAAACAATTATATGTAATATAACATTCTAAAAGGCATTATAAATCATCTTTCTCTTACAAACTCTGTTCTCTACAAACCAATGATATCAGAGGAGCATACAGACTCAAGCAGCTAAATCAATTTCCTTCAGCACAGGCCAATCACAATCACTCCAATGTGATTGCAGCTCCGACAGCAAGATCGCACGGTGCCAAAATGTCTTTCACTGCTCGCCACTGTCACTGCTAACTATGGGAACTGCAGTACTGACGAGAAAGAGAGAAACAAGACTGGATTCTGTAGCAGGTTTGCCCTGGATTTTCACAGCACTTTGAAATGCATAATACATCACACCTACTAATAAGACATCAGCACTTTCAGATGTATTTCATCTTCCAGACAACTTTGGACATTGTCAAGTAAAATCACAGTTTAAGCTAATTTTCCCCCAGTGCCAAAGTAGTTATTTCAAATAGAATACAGATTAAGCACAGCCCACTGCATATCTGTGGCATTGACAAACACACTACAATATATCTTATAGATTTATCTTAGAATGTATTTCTACTTGTTTTACTTTATTAGCTGCATTTATCTGTACAGAAGAGGTCTTCACAGCTACTGTCCTGCCAGTTTGGGTTGGATCCAAACTTAAAAAAAGTTTCACCTAAGACCTGGCTTGAGTTAGGTTGGTTTTACAGGGAGGTGGAAAAACATGATTGTGGCATTACAATCTCAACCAAACATCTAACTTGCCAAATCTTAACGGTACTTCAGCTACACCTTAAGCAAGGTTTCTTTGTCACAAACACTTATTTCTTTCCAGTTTTTATAAAACAAGGACCATGCACACAAAAGCATTCATCTCAAAATGAGAAGAGACGATTTATGGCAGATTTAGCTACTAGCTAATGTCTACCTGTAGTCTTGACTGTAGAAACAAAGGCTTGTTTAAAAACTTTACTTTCCAACATTAATTTTAGCGATCAATCAGTAATGTCAGCCTAGTTAGCAGTTAGCAAAGTGGCCTTTCCTTTAGAGAGCAGAATGTTTGTTGCTTCATGTTCTTCACAAACTAACTAACAGCCTGGAGGAGGAGCCTCCAATGTTGGGATGGTTGCTCCTCGTCTCGCACTTCATTTAACAAATTGAATTAATTTTCAATACACATATAAAACACAAGTGCTATTCAAGAAGAATACCTCTGTTTTCTGAATGACTAAGATGTGAGGTTGACAAGAAGGCGTGTGTGGTTAAGAGAGACAGTTAGCGGGTCGGTTATCTCCCAGCAACACCCTGGCTGTCTGAGAGCTGCTCTATGTGGATCGCTCATTAAAGCACAGCAGTGGGTACTGATAAAGAGAATTGGATTACGGTGATTAATGCCATGTGTCACTTATAATGTCTTTAACAGTATGAATCACAGAGCTCCATATACACATGCCTGCACACAAACACACACTCGCTCACACTTATTTTAAAAATGATTTTGAGTTGGAAAACTTGAAAATGTCATGTATCAATTGAAACAAACATGGCTTAATCACTGCTTTCTGCAGTCAAGGTCACCACTCACTGAATATGAAAACTTTTCCTGGCTAAAACACACAAGAATATCCAAAGTCACACACAAACACACATATATACGCACACATGCAGTCATTCTTGGTGATTTGTCATAGTTTAGTCGCCCTAGGGGCTCTGCACTAGACCAGTCGCCATGTGTGAATTCTAAACATAGCAACGCTGCTTCTCTGTATTTGAGCACATATGTCTCTGTAAGTGTGTGTGTGTGTGTGTGTGTGTGTGTGTGTGTGTGTGTGTGTGTGTGTGTGTGTGTGTGTGTGTGAGGGGTGTATCAGGGTGTTTTGGGATATTAGGCTAATCCCAAGTGTTCTGCAGTGTGTACAGTGTCCCAGAAAAGAGAGCGAAAGATTGAGTGATTATGAGAGAGGCAAACACACATAAACACACAAATACAAACACACACACAGCGAGTGTGATGTGACAGTAACCTGAAAGAAGGCAGCTAGGAATAAGTGTGTGTGTGCTGTATGGGGCAGACCCCTGGCTGAGGCTCTGTCTAGCCCTCAGGCACAACAGTTGTTGCTCTATTGCCCGGAACCGCCCACACATACACACACACACACACACACACACACACACACACACACACACACACACACACACACACACACACACACACACACACACACACACACACACACACACACAAACACATACATACATCGTGAGAAACCTAAACATCAACTGAATCAGCCAGATAATAATGTAGACTTGCAAAGAACAAGACTCATCTACCCATCCATCTGCCTTCCTACAGTGTAAACGCCCCCATAAACACACAGGCACCATCTTTACACTCCGTGTCATTTAGCTCTGTACCAATCTATTGGCCAATGGTTTGCTTTACTACCTAACCCGAAGGCATATGGAAAGCATCTTAACATGCCACGGCTGTTTTATTCTTCCTTTTCCAATCAGGCCCATTGGCGGATGAATATGTCTAGAGGCGAAAGTTTATTTAAGGCAAGTGTGGTTTTAGTGGGACTGAGTAACTTTAAATAAAATAAATTGAATCAATATAATTCTAAAATAATGCATGACATAAAAAAAATCCTTGTGACTGAATATAGTGAATATATCATTATTCTACAATTTCTGAAAGCACAGATTTAAAATGGTGTTTTAATGCACTTGGCTCAAGAGGCCCCAATGTGGACACACAATGTCAAATGTCCAGTGTGCTAAAACAATATGTGTGTTTGTGTGAAAAAAGACATGAGCCATTGCCACTGCAAGACAGCTAGTACAATGTCATTGTGCCCTATGTTATGAAAAGAAGCAATAAAGCTAATTAACAAAAAAATCAAACAAAGTTAAGAATCTGAAAGGTCAGTGTCTCTAGGTGAATCTTCACACCAGTAATAACAGGGGGAAAAGCAACAGTGGTGATGAGCTTTGTTCAGTCTGCCGAGCTCTCTTTTGTTTTAGGTATTTAAAAAAAAAAATAAAAAAAAAAATAATAAATCCACTACAGTTTGACAAATCACTATTACCATATTTCTTTCCTGCCCTGCTTATAAAAATGAGTGTGAAGCTCTGGCATCCTGTCAGTGTGCTTCGTATTGGATTCAACAATGTATAGTTTAAAGGCAGTGGTTGGTATATGGATATGACATATGTTCCATGCATTCTGCTAAAGGCTAGGCTCTGACTATACGCTGGGTCAGCAGCGGTTAAAGTGCAAGTGTCAATAAATATATGCCGGTGGAAAGGTCTCCCCGGGGCAGTAAATGAAATGCTCCTCCGCTTTCATTTCTCCATCAGAGAAGCCATGGACACACCACCTTACCCCCCCCACCCCACCCCACCCCACCCCACTCACACACACACAACTTGTCAACAGCATGGACGGTTCACGGCTCCCAAGGGGCCAGTTATGAACCTGCAAGGGCAGCGCTTATAGAGCTACAGACCGATTGTCTCCAAAAATACATACAACTCCACAACACACAGGTGGAACAACTGTACTGGAGACTAATACATTACTAGCTGGTCCAGAAGGTGTTTCACCTGGTTGCTGGCTGGATCTTAATGAGTTTGAGCTGTAATTAATGATATGACTGTTGTGATGTCATGATAGTAGTTAGTAGTAGTGAAGGATTGGTGCACATACATTATAGAAAAAATATAGAAACATTAATTTGCTTTTATATGAATATGAATTGATGCAGGGTTTGTCTTACATAGTCGTTTATATCCAGGATTTGGATCAATAGATAGACATCTGACTTGTTTAGCTTTTTTGCTCTTATTGTTATTGTAATGAGTCTTATTTAAAGACATAATGTATGCCATGCCAATTAAAATGCAAAAAATTGAAGAGTGCTTGATAGTAATGGTTAATTCTCTAATTAGCATCAGCAGGATGCAATATGCTGCTGATTAATGTTACGCACGCAAATCAAGTGGAAAGTCTGCAAAAATCACTCTGACATTTGTGTCGAATGAGTCACATTCCAGTACTACAAAGTAACCTTCTCAACAGTATGTCATGTGGTCCACTCCAGCTGTCCAGAAAGGAATGGTAAAGCTAACCCAAGTTCAGTGAACATTAACATCCCTTCCTCAGAAGATTAAGGATAGTCCAGACATGGTGTATACTTTATTTAGTCAACAGAAATTACAGCAAAGAAGCTAAGTAAAAACCAACACTGAAAGATTATTTTGAAAAGACACTATGCATGTAACAACTGGAAACACACTGCATCCCTGAAACGTTTAAAAAGGATGCTATAGCAGTACCTAGAGCATCATAGTTTAAAGTGTAGGAGTGAGAGCAAGTTGTATTCAGCTACAAAATAGAATTTAAATCATATATTTCAGCAGACGGATGAGACCAAAACTGAGCTAAAAGGGGAGTGAAAATTGGACTTACGTTTTCAAAGTAGCCAGAAATATATCTGTTCATCACAAAACTTAAACAACTGATAATATGTTATTGCATAGGTGAACTGTTTCCAAAGACTTGTGACAGAAACCTTCGTTGATCTTTAAGGATTCTTATGTGCAGTTTGTGAGCCGGCATCCACTTGGGTACTAAGAGATACACATATGCACACTTATTTCCTGAGTGTCTCTGAATTATTTATAAAAGAAAACTTACTGTTTTCTTTAATTACAGACACAGAAGACTATTGTACAAAGCAATAACACAAGTTTTCCAACCAATCGTGTCAGTACAGAGAGCATGTATAATGTGCTGATTGTTGGCTTTTGAAAATACTTTGTATGCCAATAAACCCTCCAACTGAATTCAAATGAATAAAAAAAACCAGAGAGATAACAGTAATGCTTAAGGGAGATGTAGAGAAACAAAAGAATCTTCCTCCTTCTATTCCACCTACCTCCTCATCCTTCTTTTCATCCTCTATATTGTTCTGTTATTTCCATCAGGGGAAAACAAATGAATACATGGCAAGTGGTGAGAGCGGGAGCAGGGAGAAAAGAGAAGGCTGACCTTTGAGAGGATTATGGGATTTGTGTTAGAACAAAGCGAGGAGGCAATATGGCAGATGTGTTCTGTAAAATCGAGTATTTAGCAGTGAAATGCCTTGATTGCAAAGAGAGCAAGACAGTGGCAGACAAAGAGGAGGATCACTGTGTTAATGCAATGCTTTGTGAATGGCAGTTCACTGGGCCCATGCACTCATGCCAGCAGAGCACAGGGTAGTTTGTCTTTAGTGAGACGGGAGCTGGAGGATGCTATTTGATGGATTGCACATCTATTGTCATACTTATCAATATTATACTGGGTGTCTATGGGGACCTTTTCTCCTGACGGCTTTAAATGAAACACTTGAATCAGATTTCACATTGCAATGACTGCATATTGTAGTAATTGCTCTTTTAAGGTTTTTTACTTATTTAGGATTCCTTACTGTGTGATTACTTATTTAGTATACCTGTTTAGTTCTTGTTTTTTTACTTATGTCGCTTGTTTGCACTAACTCTCGGGTATTTAAAAAAAGTTTTAATGTGCCAGAACAATTTAATGCTGCTTCAGAGAAGTGCGCACAAAATACTGCTGTTTCTGATAATGTGTGAAAGAGGTCAAATTAGGAAATATTGAATACAATGTTGATATTTGAGTCACAGACAGAAGACAGAAACCAGACAGAAGTGAACAAAGTGAGGTTAGCAATGCTTTCATAATACCATTAGTAAATGTCAGATGTTCTTCATCCTCCGCTTACCATCTGCTGGCCATGAAACAACAAATCAACTCTCACTCTGTCCCAACACATACACCGCATACAAACACACTCCTACATGCTCAGCAGCACAAACACACACTGATGTTGGATTGAAGTGGCTTCATTACTCACCAAAAGATTTGGCAACGGTTAATGCTGGCAGTTTTGATGGGAATCTGTTTTTAGTTCTGATACTGTTATAATATTGGTATTTTTGAATAAATATTTTTTTCAAATAAACTTTGAGCATATCCTTTCTGATAAGTTGAAAAAGCCTGCATTCAGCCGCTAGAGCATGGGGGCCATATTTAAACATGCTACTTTTGTTTCTCCTCTCCCAACAACCACTTAAACTGACGCTTGGTTAGTGCCGCTCGGTGTCTGATGCCAACGCAGCGAGGCAGCCTTCAACATCTGTATGAGGGGCATACGTCTTTTATCAGTGTCATAACTAGAGAACCAGACCAAGGTATGTAGTATAAAGAGCGACAAGTCTGCATAAGGTCAATGGGAGGGGAGATTGGATGAGTTAAACAAACACTTTTGCCCAGGAGACAGCTGTTCAAGTCCAATGTCATAATTTGGGTAGTTTTGTTAAGTAACTTACACTACATTAAACAAAGACCTTTTTCTAAATTAAACTAAGTAGTTTTGTTTCCTTAACCTAGAATCTAAAAAAACTTACGTTTGGAGTTCATTTTAAAAATAAACTATGCATGAAATGAGTGGAAGCTGACACACCATCCCTGACCAACGTGATCTGGAATGCGTCAATCAACACAGCCTGGTCAGTATTCTTTGGCATCTGAGACCTACGCACATTTAGCATGTGTAAGAAACGTACCCACCCGCACCATTATGGGAAGAGCAACTGACGTAGTTTATAGAGCGAGATCCACAAACGGCATGTGGGAGTGGTGGTGGCCGGGTCAAACAAGCACAGGACTTTTGTTTTTACCTGTACGAAACTTTATATAAATGTTGACATAGTGTAACATCAGTCGTTAGTGTTGTAAGAAATCAGTCACATGACTCACTTGCGGAAGTGAAGTACGTAGTCAAGTTAACGTCAACCGTGCTTTTTCCTAAACCTTAATTTAAGTGTTTATTTTGCCTTAAAGCTAGGGTGGGCGAAAACAGCCGTTGAGATTCCGTCGCGTGCTCTCTGGCCTCTCCCTGCCACGCTACCTGCTGTAGCTCCTCCCACCGAACGTCAGTTATGCGCGTTCATGTGAATTCAGTTACATTGATAGGAAGACGAAACACGCAGGGACGCACCAACGTCGTTGCCAAGGTGACCGGACAGTCCCACAGCCAATAAGAACGGAGAATCGGAGCCTCGCTCTGATTGGTCAAAGTGTACATGAGCGGTGGCAATTTTTGGGTGCGGCCCACAGAGGCAGGGGAGAGCAAAGTTATGAGCAGATATTCTCAGAGCACTTCACCTACATATAGCTGACTGGCTATTAGGACAGTTTTGCCAAATATTACAGTAAAGAAATGACCCACCCTAGCTTTAACCTAACTTCCTGTGAATACAGACATTTATTTTAGAAAAGATGGTATTTTGCATTTTACAAGCGTATATTGACGCACAGTCACTAACACATGCAAAACTGACCCTAGATGGGAATGTAGAGTGTCATAATTTGTCGCCTAGAACCACTGACTGAATATGCTGTTTTACACTAAGCAGTAAATCAGTGTGCTGTTGATGTAAGAACGCTGATATTGGATGATTTTACAAAATCCTGGTTTAGATTTAACACATCGAACATTTATTTTTTAAGTTGAATAATAACCATTTTATATTTCTTTGGCGATGCTAGGTAACAGATCATTACTGTTACACCCTCCCTCCCTGGCTGCCTGGTGTCTCAGAGAGATGCTCCTTCCTGACCTCTAAAAATATGGCTACGGCAGATTTGTGGCTCCTGCTGATAACCAATCAGATGGCTTGTGTCGTGCAGGGTGGACGACCCCCGTCGAGTCCTAAATCACATTTTCTCCTCAGCGTTCTCTCCCTCCGTCTCTTTGTCTTCTTTATTGCTTGTTGGCGATGGTTTTATTTGGTGCGGGCAGATAATATGGTGAGTTCCTCAGTGGGCTGCAGGAAAGCTGACAGCCTGAGAATGTGAACTGATCAAAACCAAACCAGACAGAAAGATTTTTAAAATCTCATCACACAGATAGACGGTTGTTCAGTGACTGGACTGGTCCACTCCCCTACATTATGTAGTTTGCAGTGATCAGAGGTGTTACACACCGCATGCTTTGATCCTATTGCTACATGTGTCCATCTGCTGCATTAGCCCCATTGCACTCACACAGGCAGGCGCATACGCACACAAGCACACACTCATGCTCCTGCATGCATTCACACACAAGCAGAGGCCAAAGCTTTGATCAATAAATAACCAGCCACAGGGGGTTCTGTGTACACACACACACATACAGTGGGGTGCCTGGTAAAAGCTTGGTGTGGAGGGATGTAATCTCATTTTGCTTCTCAACCCATCTCTCCATCTGCCCCCTGATCCCCTGCCCACCAATCAGCTTCTATCCAATCTCTAGCCAATCAGCCGGCCTCTTTGACCCCAGTCAGGCTAACAGTAGCATTAGTACAGGAATGTAATTGAGATACAACCACAAAGCTGAATTACAGTGACCCCTACTCTGCCCAGGAAACCAACTTGGTAAAATGATGAAGTGATAGGACTAGCATTCTCTCCAGGGTTTATACTGCCTCTTGTCCAATGCATGCTGGGATATGCCCAATACAATAATTTAATTATTGGTTAGATGGATAGGAAGGAAGGCATACAAAATACATGCAAAGGAAATTAATGTGTAAAGAACAGCAAGAAGAGGAACAAAAGGGCAAAGGTTATACAATTAAATAAGTATTTGACATAGTCTGAAAGCTCATACTGACTCTGATGACTGGATAATGCCAATTGCAGCAACTCTGTTTTTAATGTTTGTTGATAAAATTCAAAAATAAAGAGATTTTCCTAGTAGACTTGATAGTTACCAAGCTTCTGTATGAGTTTTCAGACATTACAGGGCAGAACATAAGTAGGAAGAATCAATACTCAAAAGTTATCTCAGTTTTAGGCACATTCAGCACTTTAGTTAGTATATTTCAGATTAGTAGTATTAGGAGTATGTTTTAGTAGAGAATGCGTTCTTCAGTTAGTATAGGTGATGTTAGTATTTTTAGTTGTTAGATCATCTCATAGCAGGACAAAGAAGGATGAAGAGAAGTTATTCAAGGGAAACAAGGCAGAAGAGGATAAGAAGGAGAGCACATTGTTAGTTCAGAGTGTGTCAGAGAAAGAAAGCATGCACATGCAAGTATGTCCATTGGCGGGTTGCGTTTGGCCACTTTGGCCTCAAAGACCTGTCCAGAATCTGGCAGGATTTGGAATTATATTACCCATGTGCTCGAATGACATTTGGCCATTCTAACTTCAGATAAGTAATATGTGAAGAATAAAAGTTTGTTCATGAACCTGGATAATAGTTCGACAAAGGATTCCAACTCAAGGTCCAATTACTTTTTCCCAAGCCTTCAACCAACCCGGTCACCAGAAAAAATCATGGCTTTGTACATTGCTGCAAGATAAAGAATGAATTGAATGTTGAGGTTTCTGAACCAAACATTTTTCCAATAAGTCACATATCAAGCTTTCAGAAATGCACAATGCCACATGGGGCTACAGACGCGGCTGTAGCTGAGCAAGTATGTGTCGAAGTGGGGGCACTTTACAGTAGCCCACTGCTTTTTAAATTCTTAGGATGGGTTTATGCAGAGGTCAGGTTTCATGAATGTATGTACATGACCACTGAAACAAAGTGGTTACCATAAAACGTTGGCTAATGAAGAAGCAGAAATTTGCAATGCCAACATTTTTTCTCTGTGACTTGGCTGCTTCACCAGCAGATGGAGTTTGCTCAGTTGTCATGGAGATTGAGCCATCACATGCAAGTCCTGTAGCGGTTATGATTTTACAGCACTGTTAGAACTTACCTTTAAGCCAACATGGGATAGTAAAGCTAGTAGGAGGAGCGTAAACTGGGATTGTTTTGTTTAAATACTAATATGTACTCATTACATTAACTCTGCATGTGCATGTTCTGCAGAGTTTGGAGCACTAGCACTGTTATTCCAAATCAATTACTGCCATTATGCCTTCTGCAAAAAATGGCTGAATGAATAAGCAACAATTGCATGTGCATTGATTGACTGATTTTTGGAATCTTCCTTTGAAAAATGGTGTATTGGAAACAGACAGTGGCTTAGATAATACATTAAACATGTATAACATTGTGTGCATGATGGTGGTCTGGTGGGTTGTGGCGAAAGTTGTGGCCACAGATGCCTGGCGCTGTGGAGCGTGCCCAGATGGTCATCTGTTATCCTGGCCTTGGTCAGATTAATCCGATCCCTAACGCATCGGCAGAGCTGCTGTGAACCTCACCATGCCAATCCCCGGTGTGCCAGATCACCATT
Source organism: Anoplopoma fimbria (assembly GCF_027596085.1). NCBI lineage: Eukaryota > Metazoa > Chordata > Actinopteri > Perciformes > Anoplopomatidae > Anoplopoma > Anoplopoma fimbria. The sequence continues at coordinate 11,831,089 of NC_072451.1, read as the reverse complement.
AGCATAGCATAGCTTCTACTGACATTGCATTCCACTCACTGAATAGACAATTATGCCAAGTACACTGTGCCAAATGAGCAGGACACAAACAAACCAAACGATGGCTGAAAGAGAGAACCACACAATGGCCAGGACACTACTACGCCATAATGCCAAGACAGTGCCAAAAAAGCAAAGTGGGGTTTCCAAATGGTGGACATGGTCCTGGTGGCTTTAGCTACAAAATAATATCACTGAGCATACTGGGTAACTCATATAAGTTGTATCGATTTGTAATGACACTGCTATCAGCTGAAATTGTAGCTGCCATTAGCCATGTTTAAATAGCTCTATACACCCAAGACGTTATAGATTATCAAAAGGACAAGATTGTAATTGCAGTTATATTTCATATGAAAAACTGACTGCTGATAACATACAGGAATGTTGTAGAATTCACAAGCTAAATAAAAATTTATATTCCCACCATTCAGTCTAGAAAAAACAATATGTATCAAAATGATCATATCAAATATGGAACATACTGACTGGAGCAGACTGCATGCTAATTATATGACAAATTTGAACCAATTCCACAATAAATCTGATGGAAAACTTTGGTCTCTAATTATGTTATCTGTCTCTGTTTGGTCTGAGGTTTAATTCTACTGCAAAATATCACAATAAATAGCTCATCTGTGGGTAATTTATTATAAAAACCGGACTTAACATAGGGACATATCTGAACTGAGTCTGGCTGTGATTATTAGACATACTAAGAGGAAAATGTATAATATAAAAGAAATGCAAAATAAAATATATTTCTTCCCAGTAAAAGTAGGATTTTGCCATGGCAGGAAGTACAGCATGTCTCAATGCAGCATGTCCACTGATCAAAGCTATCCTTGCCCTAAAATAGCTGAGGAAATGTCTGAGCTTCACTCTGCTTATTTACAGGAGGTAATATCCAATCAGCATGGCAATGCTGATGATACATTTAAACACACACACACACACAAACACACATTTATTTTAGAGCCTGTCGACATTGAATGCCTCAATGATAAAAACGTTTTGGTATAGAAAATTGCTTCATAAAGAGCTAAGTAGCTACCTGAGGACCTTTACAACATATATTTACCATGTATACAGAACGTGTTAATACATAAAGTTACAATGACCACCAATTGGAATTGGAACTCTTTATCACACACCAATGTTTCTATCAAAGTTAATTCGGGATAAGGATTACATTTCTTCTTTTTCTGATATCTAATGACGAGTCTGAGTTGGAAGTGATTTTCTTTCTCCGAGTGAGGATGCAGATTTACCGACTGCATACCATCCCTTTCCAGTCAGAAGTAGGCCTTTAGTTACAAAAGGTTGAGAGCCGCTGCTCTAGCGCCAGTGTTTGGATTGTCCCTTCTGGTCTTCTGTAGAAACATGGCAGTACAACATGGACTCTGTAAGAGGACACGCTCCCTATGTAGATATGAATGGCTATACTGTGCTTCAAGTGATTAAACACTAATAAATGCATACTTATTCCTACACACTGGGCCTTTGAGTTACCAGATAACCTGAAAGTTGGAATTCAAGTGTTGCCCTCATCTATTTGTTGTGGAGAAATCCATTTGATTTATTGCCACATATGGATACATTACAGGGGGCAATAGAGACCGCCTATTGGCTCAGTAAATATCTTGTGTCTTTACAGTATCTTCACAATTGAGGGCTGCAGTATTCATATTGTGTAAGCATGGGCACAACTTTATGTATTCATCAGGTTAAGTGAAAGCTGATCTCAACGATGGTACAAGGAGAAAGAGTGCTTATACAAATCCAGATGTTTGGAGGGAAAGTATTCATTAGCCACTAATAAATACTCAAGTGAAGCACTTTGTCAGACGCGGCCCATGGGTTTCTGAACAAGAATGTTCCGGGGCTACTAGCAAAGAAACATAGAAGGATGCAGAGCAGGAGGGAAGGGTACAGGAGACGAGGCATAGAGGCACAGAAAGAGTAATGAACCCAAATCATTGGGGTATTTGTTTGAGGGAGAAAGAAATTAATAAGCCTGAAAATAATAGTTCTCAGCATTTAGCCAGCAAGACAAAAACTAACGGGAAAGAGAAAGCCCAATTAATGTGTAGGGAGAAGAGGAAAGAGGATATATGAGACAGAGAGAGCGTAATATTTGGGAAAGGTAAACATTAGGGATATGCCTGTGTTTGAGGAAATGCTCCTGATGCAAACACACACAGTCCTAATTGGGATACTGGTGCATGTTTGTTTCATAGTGTACTGCATTCTGCAAAAGTATACATGTAGTGAAATGTCTCAGCATGTGGACCATCATGGAACAATAAATGATCATAAACGGGTTTTAAAACATGTTTTTTGTATTTTTTATTTTTCATTTTTCTATCTTGTTAATCCATGTTTTGAACTTATCATATGATCACACACATATCCATAAGTACTTACACAAGAACCCTACATAAAAAGATTATTCAGTAATTATTTTGTAATTGGCATATTAATTCAATTACATAAATTTCTGCACCTCTGCTTGCATGTTGTGTCCGGCCTCCAGCTGCTTGCTGGACCTTTTCCTGCACTGTCTTTTCTCAGGCCAGGGCTGCTTAGATGTGATCGTGGTGCTGACAGTGGGGCAGAGTTAGAAAAGCAGTGCCTGTGCAGTGAAATGGATATTTTACTGGCCAGGTATATCTTAAAACAATCAGAGGCTTGATGAATTGGCTGAATGGCTGATGTATGGCTGGAATGGAAGGGGTATTTGGAGAAGGTTTGAGTCAGGGAAATGCACCTCATCAATCAGCATGATTAAAGGTTTTTGGCTGGGCCGAAACAAACTCAACACTGTAAGGGCCTTAAAGGCACAGCCCACTGTCTTGAGTTGCAACAAACAAGCTCTGTGTATGTCTTGGTTTCATGTATTGGAACCTAAAAACAACCGCTATGTTGGATTTTGGAGAGGTAGACATAATCTTATTTGGATGTACAACATATTAAACTGCCAACAATCATTTACTATGAATAAGAAGTGGTCATAGTGATCGTAATGTCAGCCATTGGTTTGTGGACAGAATGATCACCATCTTGTTTTTTTTCAACCAGAGGTGACAAGAGTGGGTGGAGCTAAGTGAAACTGATCACTGAATAATACAATTTAATGTGACCAAAAATGAAGTGAAAAAAGACTTAAAGTTACAAGATGAAAACACGGTCAACTTCCAGACCCGACAACACTGGTAGTGACCTGTCAATCACTGTGTAGCCCCGCCGTAAAGCATACCCTGCTTTATGGTTTATTTGACTCTAAATGGAGCATAATTTACTAAATGAACATCATGCTGTATTGAAGAAGACTTGAAACTAGAGTTTGAGACCATAAACTCATGTTTACAATGTTTCCTGAGGGAATAAATCAAGAGAGAAGTAGTCATTTTCTCATAGACCTCTATACAACCAGACTTATCTTTGCAACCAGAAGAGTCGTCCCCTGATGGCCATTAGAAGGAATGCAAGTTTAAGGCACTTCATCTTTGCCATCTGCCAACTACATCTTTCTAATTGTTCAACGGTCAGTATATTGTTATGTTCATTGGAGACAGAGTTTTGGATTGCCAGTTGTTTGGGTCAAGACGTATAATGACTCTGCTTTCTGGTGCCCTCAGAATAACACCATCTCTTACTGGTCTGAACATATTTGTACTGTTTCTAGATGGGAGACTTAGTTTCTTAAGTAGTTCAAGTGTTGAGTAAAACAAAAACCAACCCTTAAGCTGATTGTCACATTATAAACCAACAAGGAGTGAGATAACGGAGACAATAAATTCTTGCCATCCTTAATAATGACAGGTTGACAGCACTATACCATGTGTTCCATTAACACTCCCTCTGCACACAGGAGGAACTCCTAATTCATTAAACACAAACGTTCAGACACACCAGTGGACACTGGCAGTAGCATACTATATACTTGCCCCATGGACAAATACATTGTAGCCAAGGCCCTTAAAAGATAAATACAGCTTTGTGTCAGCAGCATTGCATATTTAAAGTCACTAATGACTTCCTGCAATGTGCTCACTCTCATAGACATGCAAACACCCACTAAGCCAAGGAGAAAAAAAATCACTGATGCTAGAGTAGGAGTTCTGTCAGCAGAGCAGTATCTCCAAGTGAAAAGGCTCTGCAATGGCTGGCTGGGTAAGCTCAACCGCACGCTTTAACCGAGGCTAACTGGCCGGCTTTGGAACAAAATTATGAGTCTGGGAGACGTTTAAAAGTTATCAATGAAGAAAGGTTTTAACATACTCTACCCTGCTTTCTAGTCTTTTAGTCGAGGATTTTAACATGTCTTTTTTAGATGTTTAATACCTTGTGGTTCCCTGTGAATTGGACTCCTCTTCATTCTTTCATTCATTCTCATGCATAACCAGCCCTGGTCTGCCCCTGGAGGCTTTTAAGAAACATGCCATCTGTCTGGGGTAGGTTTGGGGCAATTGGATAGGTTCCACACATAAGGTTATTTTCCAAAGTAATTCTGTGTGTTTGGTTGTTGAGTGTCAAAGTAGTTATCAAACTCATCATCATGCGTAATGCAAAGCACTCTTGGGTCCACTGAAAATGCGGTGTGGGGTCTGCACCACACCACATTTTAAGGCCAAATACTCCATGAACTCTTAAGCAAATGAATAATTAAATAAACATGACATTATCAGATATTTAGAATGTAAATTTGCAGTCTATTTATGTACCAAAAGGAGAAAAACTGACATGACGTTACTTTCCTAAATTCTGTGTAATCTGAATTACATTAACAACACACTTATTTTTCGATGCATGCCAATTATTATCACTGTTTACGATTATTACGGATCTTGCTAACCAAGCTAGCTAGTGTTAGCTGCATATGGCACTTTTCCCTCCCTGGCCTTGCTTTTCCATGGATTCACCCTCCCAACCATTTTGGTCACTTCCAGATGACGACGGACAAAAGGCCAAACTCAAGACTTCAAAATCGTTCTCTGCAAACCAATGGGTAACGTCCACTTATTGTGTTCTGTACAGCCAATGTTATGAATCTTATTACGTGCATATGGACCCTGATTTCAGGTGCTTCTGATTCATGACAAGCCACTGATCCAAGCATTACTAGTCTAATGATGTTCTGGTACTTTTTGTGTGGTATTGGGACTTAAGTACCATTACTAAAATGCAAAGAATTGTAGAACTTAAACATTCACTAGTCATAATACATGAGGCACAATCAATTCAGTTTGGTCTCTTGCATGTGAATTAACAAAGTAATGATTAACCCTCCCACCCCCCTTTACTCAATACTCCATACTGGACTTGATGATGTGCTATGATGGGTATTTCTGGCAGAGGAGCTACCTACTGAACTCACATATTTACGAAAGAGTGGATGACTGACAGCAGACCCCAGCGGTTATGAGTCTTACACCTACTGTAGCACTGAGTACTGAGTACACACTCTCTCCGTGTCACTCACACACACACATACACACCATCACATGTTTGGTGAGGTTAAGCCGTATGCTTTCGTCCATTGCCAGGGGGGTAAACACAAACACATAGCATCTAATCTGAGAGCAAACAGTGGCGTCTCATTTTAACCAGCAGGGATACAGTTTCCCTCAAAACCATGAGGCCTGCAGCAGTTAAGAGACCACACATCAGTCACACAGATAGACCAGATTCATTGACCTGAGGATCCTTGCAATTACAAGATAATTAAAAGATGAAATTGATTCAGCCTTTACTTTTCTTGTCTTTTTGGCTGTTTTGTGCACTCAACCCTAATCAACCCTAAAAATGTATGTTCTCATACAACTAAACTGCCCTCTCAATTATGTTTCAAGGGAAACATATTTTCTTCCAGACCTAACGGTCCCAGTTTTACACTGTTTCAAACACGTGGTTGAAAAACAAAATAACAATAATGCAACAAAGTACTTGGGGTTGGTTTAGGCAACAAAACTACTACTTGGTAATGTTAAGGCAACAAAAGTACTTCATTCACACGGGACACAATCAGCAGTCTCCTGGGTGAAGCCCTGTGTTTTTTGATACATGCACCACCCATGGACAAATTACACTTCCCTCAACAGTAATTCAAAATTCAGAATTTTCAGGAGACACAGCATTTTTAACACATAATGAGAAGATGAAATTGGTGAACATATTGCCCTAAATATCTGAAATTTAAACACGTTGACCCTAACAATTCAGTTCTCAACAGCATTTTTCCGCAGCATTTTTGCCTGGTCTGCCACTAATGTTGTTTCCATTTTCAATCAATCTATCAATTATTCTATTATAAACAACATATAACCCAGTCACCAGAGAAATTGCATTGCATGTTTTTGCAAACCATGGGATATGTTGCATGCCATCATATTTTTCTGGTGACTCAGCTACAATTCATTAGTAACCCTGTAAAACAGGACAAAATAGTGAAAATGACTCAAAATATTTCAATAGCTTTTGTTGTCATACCGTCCAAAACTCAGAATTATCCAATTTATGATGATCAAACACAGAAAACCAGCATTTAAGCATGTTAGAAGCTGAAACTAGCTAATGCACATTGGGTATATTTGGTTGATTAATGACAATTAATTTGAAAACACTGCTTCAAACAAGGGTCTAAATAAGTGATGGGAGAACACAAAGACAATGCAGACCACCTGCAGAGAACATTAATGTTGTGTGTCATGTTCTGGGGCTGCTATCAACATCTCAAAGAACCGCCTTGAAGCCTGGATGCTCATTCCACATACGCACACACTCACACGCAGGCCCCCCGGACAAACGCTATTCTACATGAGTGAAAGGTGGATATTGCCCTTTATCTTTATTCTGGTATAGTTTAATAAGATAGAAAGAAAAAGCCCAGAAACCAAAACAACGTGGAAATGGAATAATTTCCTTCCATCCAAACAAATGACAGCACAATCTCATTTTAGACAGAGGCAGCGAACCTTTGTTTCCGTCATGTGTCTCAATATATCCCTACCCTCTGGGTAAGGCTGTGACATCCTCACACTGGAGAAAAGGAATTAGGAATTAGACTGATGAGAAAGGATAAGATAGATGAGGAAGAAAATGAAAGAAAGAAGGGACTGAAGATCAGAGGAGACATTGCTATGGTAGATTGAAGTATAAGAGGGAGAGAATATTCCAAAAGGTAACTGGGCCAAATTATAGAGTCCAACGTTGTGTGCTCTGCAGTAAATGTGTACTCTTAGCACATACATGTATTTTTGTGAACAACACATGATGAATAGCATAGATATGGATATGCCTGTCGCAACTAAATTCTGTGTACATCTTGAAAATGAAAGCTGAGATATTACATCACAACAGCATCATTTTTAGTACGTCTATCATCATTAACATCTGACAAATACTTGTATGGGGCTTCTTTTAAGCATCAAATGGGGTTGGAAGTAGCATTATGCTCACAATATTTCAACAGAAATATCTGTTTGTCAAGTCACACACTGCAATGGACAGTGTTATATGATAATCTGCATGACTGATGGTGAGAAGATATGGTGAGTTGAAAAAAAAATACACATTATTTCTAAGATTGTACTTTGCCTTTGACATTACCAATATTACCTCACACTGTAACAAAAGAGGAGGACAAATCATACCCCTAAATCTAAATGATTAAAATCCAGCCTTTGGATACAAGGGTTTAAACTGTAATCAACAAAGTTGAGTTTGAACCAGTTACCAACAAGAGAAAACACCAATGAAACCAAGCGAGGAGCTCCAGCTCCTGTCAAAGAATCAGAATAACACCAAACAAAGCTCTCTGGAAAATCATGGAAAGAAATAATCCTAGTTTAGCCTTCATGCTAAGCTAAGTCACAGGAGAATACCAGCAGTAGCACATTTTATCACCAATGATGAATGGAAGAAACAAGAGGAGGAGGAAGATAGCAAGCAAGAAAGAAAGAAAAGATAGAAAGAATCCTAGTTTAGCCTTTATGCCAAGCTAAACTCACAGGAGAATACCAGCAGCAGCACGTGGAGTCACCAAAAGAGGTTGATGCAAAGACTGAAAGAAAGAAAGAAGTAGAAAAAACTATTCCTAGTAGGCCTAAGCTAATAGAATCACCAATAAAAGAAGGACAAAGAGAGAAAGCAGGGCTCCAACATGACAACAGTGGATGTGTTTCACACAGTAGAGCAGGTTCCTTACCTAGGACGCCCAGCCGGTAGTTGACGGTTATGACAATCACATTTCCATAGCTGGCCAGGATGCTGCCGTCAAACATATTTCCAGTTCCTTCCATGTAGGAGCCCCCGTGGATGAAAACCATCACCGGCTTGGGGCTTCCACTCTCCCTAATGTCTGGAGGAGGGGGAAGGAAGAGGAGGAGGTGGAGAAGGCAGAAGGACTGATTAGATGACAGATTGAAAGTGACAGCCAGAGATGAAATTCCAATACTTAAGGGGACTTTAGCCACCTCTCTCTTTTTTTTCTCTGAGTAATCTTGGCACACTGGCTTTTTAACATGGAGACCTTGTTAGTTTGAGGCGTCAAACCACTCAATTTTTCTACATGAAGGCATGGTTGTGTTGATTGGAAAATGTTATGTATTTATTAGCCTATGTTAAATCCATATAGGTGCTAATGAAACAGGATATTTAAAGAGCCGGATTTTAATTTTCCTCGAGGCAATGGACTGTCAACATGCAAGAGTGGCAATCTGAACTGTCAAACCATGTTGCTGAAAAACCTGTGCGATTTATCTGGAAGAGAATCTAATAAAAAAAAGGTTGGACAATTTTTTAAGAAAAGCACTGCTTTATTGAAACTTTAATTTGAATTCAGGTTAGCATTTCACAGTTGTTTAGCTGTAGGGAATGTGTGCCTTGACTTTATGAAAATAAATGCATGTGATTAAACACAACTTACAACTGAATGGGACACTTGTCTTTTTGAATATTATGAAGTGTGTTAATGTGAAGGACAGGATGTTAATTCAGTTTTTGAATTACAGCTCTAACATTTCCATGAGTCGGAGCATAATAAGACAGTAGCTAAATAAAATATGCGGTGAATGATGAGTTGTCATACGGAAATTACTTACACCGCATAGAAAGCTGGAGGTGTGTTTCTATTGCCAAGGGGATGTTTGTGAATGTGAAGCTGCATCTGTGATATAACATGAGGTCAAGGTAAGGAGAACCTGCTGTTAGCAGCAGAATTAGCCGTTTTAAAACAAGTTACATCCGGCTGATTAGAGTGGAAGAGAGGAGAGCTACATTGTAAAGCTTTAGCAGTTGACATGGTTTCTAATATGGACCAGATCGCAAGCAAAAAGGATGCAGAGACTTGGAGAGATCTAACAGCACGCTGCAACCCACGTTCAAAACAAGCTTTCATCTGCTGCATCTCAGAGACGGCGCTTTTCATCTGGTTCCTAACTATCTCCATCAGTACATGCGGCGGCACACATCGTTTATCCCACTGATGTTTTACCACTGAGGGACTTGGGTCCAGGGAGAGATCAGGGAGTCTATGCGGATTTAAAAATTAACCAAGCAAGAAAATAGAAAAGTGTTGCCCTCTGAGACAAGAGTATAAAAAAAGATGTGCAGTTGTTAAGGGAGTAAGAGAGGGTCCTACAGTGAGTGTTTCAAGTACTCACAACCCAGCGGATAGACAAATAATGTATACACCTCAGGGACTTCGACTCTGAAGGAATAAATCACAGTGGCAAACACTGCTAGAAAGATGGCTCAATTATGCTTTTGAATATAGTAAAAGTGCTCTACTTCAAATAAGGATTATTTTGATGAAACTATATATTATCTTATTAAAGACTATATAACAATAACAAGGAAAGTAAAATAAATGATGGGTTTATCCTCCACTTCCCTTCCTTATGTGTGATTAATGGCAAAAGGTAATACATTTCTGAGGAAACAGCATATCATGCAACAGAAACTGGAGGCAGGAGCTAAATGTTACAGTGTGTCTATTTACTGGACAACTGCAAAAATAGTTTGTTTTACCATATACACAGCCTTAGAAAAAAACTCAATTGGCAAAAGGAAATGGGGTAAAAAAAAAGAAAAATCTAGCGGGAAATGAAAATGAGGCACATCTAGGTAAAATGCATTCTCCTCCTCGTGTGTGCTCTATGTTTGTCCTTCCCTCCGTCTCTCTCGCTGCAGAGCTCATTACATCACTTCTATCATCCTCTGCCTTTGTAGTGTTTTTGTTTTTTTCCCATCCTAGTTGCTCTGCTCCCTCTGTCGCAGCAGGCAACGGCCACAATGTAGTGGCACATCATAACTCTCCTCTGGAAGGCTTCCAGAAAGTCCTGACAAAAAAGGTCAGGGGATTATGGCAGCGGTGTGTGTGTGTGTAATTCACAGTGCAGATATGTGTGTAGCAGGGAGGATGGAAGGCTTGAATCATCGGCATGTTAATGAAGAGAGTGATGATATCAATGGTATAAGACAATGATGAAAGGATGATGAAGAAGATGATGATGATGATGATGGCAACCATGAGAATGATGTTGGTGAAAGATATAATTGTGGTGAAAATGATTTTGATGCCGCAGCCATGACACTGATGGTTGTGATGGTGCTGGCGGACGCCATGATGATTCAACACCTCCTCACTCCCAACTGATCAAATACAGACGCTTGGTCAGTGGCCTCAAACCTACGCTCTAGTTTCCCTTCTGGTGTCAGATAAACGTGTTAGTTCCCGCTCGGTTCATGCGCGGTGTCTCTTCAAAATGGTTTCTGCTTGTTCTTTACATGCATATAAAATGAACTTTCGACATAGGTTTATTTGGTTTTGAGGTGTACTCCCTCAAAATAACTAGTTGGTAAGGCTTAGGAAAGTGGTTTGGGTTGAAATAAGTTTTTCACGTTTTTCACGTTTGTTATGTAAAAAGAACTATGTCTGTTACATTACTGCCGTTAGTAAAGTCCGGAGCTAACTTGACAAAAAACTAACTTTAAAATAAGTCAGTGTAGACTTGGTTACACACGGGACTAAAACAGAGGTCTCCTGGCTGAAAGTCGATGTTTGCTTGACCGTCCAACCTCACTTACCACACGCCCTATACGGACTATCTCCTTCTTTATACTACATCAGTTGTTTTCACTGTCTTATAATGATGCAGAAGGGTTTACTTTGTAGTTAGTTGAAAGCCTGGTACGTCTCATACAGACTCTGGGGATCTGAGGGCCACTGACCAAGCATCGGTATTCAACGAGACGGGGGTGAGAACGGGTCGGATGACAATGTTGAGGATGGCAGCAACCATGATGGTGCTGCTGCTGCTCAATATGATGATGGTAATGACAACTTTTGACATTCATCACGGTGTTGTGATAAACATTGCTCATGTCAAACACACAAGTCACGATGATGTCATCAATAAGGACTGTCATGCAGCAATAAACAACCATTCAACTGAAGATGATGTTAATGACAGCAACTACCAATGGTGATGATGAAGTTGATGCAAATGATAGTGACAGCAGCAACAGTAAACATGATGATGATGATGATGATGATGATGATGATGATGATGATGATGATGATGATGATGATGATGATAATGATGATGATAAGAAGGAACAGGGTGCTGCTGAGTTCTAACTAAGTCTTTATAAAAAAATGGTGTATTTTTCTTTAAATCATTTATGGAGGATTTGTCTTATTTGTATCTCAGTAGGAGTTGTATGATATGTCACTGTTTCCTCTATGGGTATTACATGAATAAATTAATTTCTGCTGCAGTGGGATACATCCAGCAGGGCTGCCTCTTTTTGTTCAGAGCTGAAGGTCAGCGGTAATGAGGTGAGGTTAGGAGAAAATAGTCTTGACAGTGTTTGAGCATTTGATGGATTTACCTGAATTGACTGGCTGAAACGGGTCCCGCTGTTTATGGAAAAAACACTCTACCTTGAGGTTTTAAGTTTTTACAATCCAGCTTACTCTCAGCGTGGTTTCCTGGCATCTTTCATTGGCTGCCACAGCAAGAATCGGAGCCAACACAATAATAATAATCTAAACCACACTCTCCCATTCCCCTAACTTATCAATCAGTCCTCGTTCAGCTGACTGCAGTTCCATCATCCTCTTGCCTGAGATGAGGTAAAGCATCCAGTGCGGTCATGATTATTTTTAATACAATTATGTCCTTTTGTTTTTCTGTTTGAAGTAACTTTAAGTGATTTCATTTTTTATTACAGGAGTTCGTTAACAGGCGGTAACGTCCGTCTTTCCTCCAGGGTTATTTTTTCCATAGCTAGCAGCGAGATGAAAGCAGAGAATAGGTAAAATGAGATGCCATCTTGTAGTGATTCGACCTTTCAGTGTTTCCAGGGATGAGTGTGGGTGAAGTAGAGTTTGTCGGGGGAAAGGCACCATGACAACGTGGAGTATATCGTTGCTTCCTTGAGGATGATGTTATGATCAAAGAGATTCAGGTGCTTCAGATTTCTCTGAGTAAACCCTGAGAGATGCCCTTGGGCTGTTGTAACAACTCCGGTATCCTCTCCCTGTGCCGGTATAGAGGACTTATCAAACCAACAGCAGACACAAGGAGCAGAGGCTTTTTTTATCATGGCTTCAGCCTCTTGGGAGCAAAGCCATGGGGATGTGGGGTAAAAGCAAACAAAACGAGGCCCAGTGGTGAACACCAATTCAAATGCCTCCACATGAAATGCTCCTGTGTAATCAGTGCAATGAGCTGATGTAACTCATTAGAGTGGGTCTATATATCCATTGGTATGTGTAAGACGGCACTTGTACAGATCTGCTGCTGATTTGAGGGCCTATTTAGTAAGGACTTGTGAGTCAAGATTGTTCATTAATTTCCAATCCTTCAAATTAACATTTTTATATTATCCTAACAAGTGACCTCTTGTTAGTTTTAGTTGGAGACTGAATTACTATTGCTTCCAAGGCCGAGTTCATGTTGATGTAGTTACCAAAATTACCATTTAACAATTTGCAAGTATTATATTCCAACTCAGGTTTAGAGTAAAAGAGTACAGTATAGGGAAGCTCAGATGTTTTCATGTATATATATATATATATTTCCCTGTACCCTGTACTGTACTTCCCTTACAAGAAGCTGCATTGTCAGTTCACACTCAAGGGAATTTCTTTTTAGGATTTTCTTTTTTTGACCTATACCAATGACATTTCTTATCAGTCGTTGATGTCTGCGTAGGGAGGAGGACAGGGTGGACAAGTGGGATAAACAAGTGCAGAAGTTTAACCCAGGAGATCATTGTTCATATCTTGTGTCAACGTAGGTAACCTTACTTCTTATTCTAAGCCAAACCACAATGTGTTACTAAACTTAAAAAGTTTTGTGGTGGTTTGGTTTTTTTATGTTTCAATTGAAAACATTAACAATGCGTTTTAAACTCTGACCGTAATCTGGACCAAGTATGTTTCACTTGAGAATTTAGTGTATGGGAAAATAAATGTAGAAGTCAGGGTTTCACAAGTATCGCAGTCATTGGTTTACCTTTGCAAAATGGCTTAGGTAGGAAGTCAGCAGGGACGGTTGAGTCAAGCTGTCAAATGAACAATTTTCATCTGCCTGAGCAGACATTAACCATGGAGGCAGCAAATCAGATCTTGGGGCGTTTGGAGGTATTGTTGTTTAAGTTCAGGAATTGTTGTCATGGCTGTAACGCGAAGAGCAGTTTACTGCAAATGCATTCCACTTAAATGTCATTTTTCAACCTGGACCTTATTTTCCCATGCTTTGTATGTAAGTGACTAATGGACAATACCAGAGGTTGTTGTGTTGGAGTACAGCGAGCGAAGCTTAGATTTCCGTATTAGTTTCAATGAAAATGTAGTTGATCTTGATAATGTGACACAAGGTTTCATATAAAAACAGACCGGATCAAGTAAAATGTTAAGAAAAAAACATTTTAGTCCTTCTAGGGTTCTTTTCCTGCTGTTGTCAGACATTTAAATAACAATATGACCTGTCATCGGTAAAAAACAGCACTTTTAGTGGACGTACATTGATGGTGAGGAGTTCCTGATATGATTACATATGATTTGCAGCCTGTTTAGTGTCTACAGCGCTCTCCCACAACACTGGACTCATTTTAAAAACGGTTGTCTCTATTAGTCACTTAGACACAAAAACAATACTAAAGCATTTGGGTGCTTTGCAGTAATGTCACTGGTCAGTGTTTTCACATTAGTTGTTTGAGTTTTTGCATTTTCTTTTAATGGTAATTATAGGTGGGCTAAATCCTTCCATGTTATTGCTGATTTGAATCAAATATTAACTGGTGTATTTTATATTTGTAAGATGGTAAGTAGTAGGCCTAGTGGTAAAGGAGATGTCACTTTACTCCTCTGTCCTTGATGTCAAGCCTCAACAGTTGGTGCTGCACCTGATATGCCACCACCTGGAGCCTATGTGGGGTCTGGATGCACCAAGGTAAAACATTCTCCTTCATCATATTTTCCTCCGCCCTAGGATTGTCCTCATGCTCACAAAATCCATATCCCTGTGCCCTCCACATTCAGAGCAATAAATCCATAGTGTTGGGAAGATTAATATCTCACAAGTATGCCATATAATCTTTTATATAGGGTGCCAGGGGCCCTATGTGAGCCTTGTAGAGAGCACAGTTCATGACATCCCCACTTCTGTTTACCCACTCTTAACCATTCCTGCAATATTTTTGATGTAAAAAAAAAAAGAAAAAAAGAAAAATGGAGCTTCGAATAAATCCTCAGCTCTCGGGGACTTCCCTGCTTACATCTCTATTCCCAGCACAAAAGGATTACAAACACCAGCTTTATTGAGTATAAGGAGATTGTAAATGGGAGGGAAGGTTGGGGGATGTCCTCTTTGAGTTTGCATCTACAAGGCGACAAAAGGTCAAGGGTTAAGAGTATCAAGGATCACTGGGGGATCCAAGCTGATCATAGTCGGCCCTGATAGGGCAATAGAGTGTGTGACTATGTGTGTGTGTGTGTGTGTGCGTGTGTGTGTGTGTGTGTATGTGTGTGTGTGTGTGTGTGTGTGTGTGTGTGTGTGTGTGTGTGTATGTGCATGTGTGTGTCCTCGAGCGTATTTTCCTCTACAGTAAACTGGATTAGTTGTCTGCCCTGCATCCTTTTTTGAGATAATACTTGAAGCTTGCTGGGATTGCGTTGAATAGATCTGTGTGACTCTCTAATATTATCGGTGTGTTCTTGTGTGTGTGTGTGTGTGTGTGTGTGTGTGTGTGAGAGAGTGTGAGCTCCATGAAAAATAGTGTAATGGCACAGATCAAAGGGATCCGGATGCTTGTGATTCTGATTTGGATGTAATTGCTGTTTACTTCGTCACATTATACAGTAGAGGTGCCTTATTAAGACTTTCTGCCTGCCATTAAAGTCGCTCTCCAGCAGCCTTGAGGGGATACGGCTCTATCTCAGGGTTTTATCAAGGACATTTTATTCCTAATATGACTTTTCAAAGGACTCCTTGTTTATGGCAGCCAAGCAAAGGTTCATCTTTTTGTATTATTGAGATTAATGGATTTCCAGCACACTGGCTTAGCTTTCAAACAGCATTTAATTTAAATATCAAGAGCAGCAATTTAAAGTTGTGGTCCTATAGTATTTGTGAGGTATACACTGGATCCCTTTAGTATTACTTTTCATCAGAATATGCCCATTACTCACCTAGGATTAAATGCCTTCAAAGCAACAACAGTATGTGGGAAATGCTAATGTATTTTTTTTTGTATTTTACCTTTGATTCAGGGTTTACAGTCATGTTTCCAAGGCCGAGTTCATGTTGATGTAGTTACCAAAATTACCATTTAACAATTTGCAAGTATTATATTCCAACTCAGGTTTAGAGTAAAAGAGTACAGTACAGGGAAGCTCAGATGTTTTCATGTATATATATATATATATTTCCCTGTACCCTGTACTGTACTTCCCTTACAAGAAGCTGCATTGTCAGTTCACACTCAAGGGAATTTCTTTTTAGGATTTTCTTTTTTTGACCTATACCAATGACATTTCTTATCAGTCGTTGATGTCTGCGTAGGGAGGTAAATAATTTAAATATCAAGAGCAGCAATGCAAAGTTGTGGTCCTATAGTATTTGTGAGGTATACACTGGATCCCTTTAGTATTACTTTTCATCAGAATATACCCATTACTCACCTAGGATTAAATGCCTTCAAAGCAACAACAGTATGTGGGAAATGCTAATGTATTTTTTTTTTGTATTTTACCTTCGATTCAGGGTTTACAGTCATTTGTGCAGTAAAAATATTATATGTTTCAAACATTGAGTGAAGGCCACAGATATATTTGGCAACAGACTAATGTGATCTCATGGGAAGGTGTATGAAGTTTGTGAATTCAAACAAAACGGTTTGGTTATGTTTAGATAACATAGCTACTTGGCTAGGTCTAGGAAAACATCATGGTTTAGGCCGAGAAGGACATTTTTTTAGTAAATGAAGTAACATATGTAAGTAGTCAACGTAAGCTGTCACATATTATGGACGTACTGTTGCAGTTTTAAACATGTGATTCTTTAAATGCGACATCATTTCCAGAGCATTTCTTTTAATTATATACTTTTACTTCTGAAGTTCAATTTTGAATGCAGGGTTTTTACTTGCAGTGTTTACATTTTTGTATATCTATTTTTACGTAAGTAAACCATAAGAATGAGCAAAAGGAGATGACTATTTATTTTGTTTATCAACACCAATGATTGAAATTGTTTAAGTTATGTCCGGTGACAGTGGATGGATATGTGGGATGTGAGTAGCATATAGGTAGTAGTGGAGCTTTTATTCTGGGCAAAATTGGGATAATTGTTTATTTCAAGCAGAAGGGGTAAGATTATATAAATTGCTCCTTTCCGGACATATTATTTATTTACATTGTTTTTTTTATATTCTTTATTAGAATTAGATTAACAAGATCAAATTCTATGTCATCTATGCTACATGTTACTAGCATGATCTGACTTGGTGATATTGGCTCCATCCTGGCTTAGGTCTGTTATACAGGGGAAATCTCCTTCTGTGGAGATTTATCTCAACAAATGAGATTATTCCTGCCTCTGTAGCTGCTTTGTCTACTCTGTGAAATTTAAATGGCAATCTGCTATGTTAGCACGGCACTCAGAATTTGAAAATCATGGGATTGACAGAAGCGAAACGAGCAGGCCATCGCAATTACCATGCAATAGAGTTTTTATATGCTGTTTTGATTGTGTGTTCTCCAATAAGCATTAGAGTGGAGAGCCCAGATGATCACTTGAAACCATAATGACAGTAATGTCACTTGAAATCAGCCTCCACGCTGGCTATTTTTATTATTGCCAAGTTTGTCATGTCTTCTAGCCAATCCACATTTTGTGTAGCAACCAAACAAGTCATTTGGCAGCTTTGGACTCAGGTTCTGAAACTAACAGCCTCTGCAGGCATTTGACCAGACAGTTAGCTTCAGATACTGGTGTGTAAATTAACTCAGACTTTGCCCTGTAGGAGAGGAAACTATGCCAGGAGTGATGAGAACCAGCACGGCCCTGTAGCAACCACGGGTGAGAGAGACTGATTTTATGATTGATCCAGTATTTTCACCTTGTTTTAGGCTCCTCATGTGCTGAGGTTGTTGGTTTGACGCCCAAATAGTGAACAGGTCCAAGTGTTAGTATAGTTGAAAGCCAGTTAGCCAGAAGTTGATCTTTTGTGCATGATCAGACTTTAATACGACACGAATTTAAAGAAAAGAACATGCAAAAATGTGTTAAGAGCTGGCTGAAGGGTTAATAGTTACTTGATCTGTTGGTGGGATGCAACATAGAAAAGGAAAGTAAAGGAAACAGCAAATCCAAGCAGAGAATCTATGTTACCGTATTAATATTAAAGAATGGTGGTAAACATGTAAACTTTAGACATCAAGCTGAAAAGGACAAAACACATCCAGCCCAAAAAGAGTTTACGAGTAAAGAGCAAAAAGAAAATGTCCATCACTTTCAAAAAAAGGACAAGAAATGTAAGAAAATCAAAGAAGATAAAAATTGGAGGAGAAGGGTAAGTTTGGTTTCCCTTGTCATGCAAATCAGTTTGGCATCGGGGGGGAAAAAATACCTTCGTCGTCCGTGCGGTCACTATCACCTAAATCATCAGTGTGTTTCTTTGTAAGGGGACCTATAGGACCAAGAAGGAGAAGATGGAGGAAAACATGGTGATCAAGAACACACACAGCTTTCAAAAGATGCGGTCAAAAGATAAGAAAGTATGTCAATAATTCATGTTTCTATAGCCCCCTTTTTCTGGAAAAAATCTTCACACTGACATGGAGACTGGGTAAACATTACCACAAAGTCCACTTCACATGTTTACAGTAAGAATTCACTGTGGAAGAGTTCACTTAAGAAAGTAAAGGAGCAAGAAAAGAGGGATTTTTTTTTTTTAAAAAGAGGCGAAAAAAGATTAGCTCTCTGTTGAAAATGAAGACTTAACTGAGGATAAACCTCTTAGGATCAGAAGACATGAAACTCTTTGAAACAGTGCATACAGTAGCATCAGTTGCATATATCAGAGACATTGTGTTAACATTTGGAAATGATCATTGTAGCAGAGAAAAAGCAGAGGCTGTAAAAAAAAGCAGCATTTTTAAGAGCAAAGCACTTAAACAGAAGCATTTGACAAACTCCTCCTGTTGTATTTTCAGAGTGTGTGGACATAAACACACACATGAATGTTGTAATGACAGATACAGGTAAAGAGGAAAACAGTAGTTACTATAGAACAGGCAAACTGTTTCATATTTACCTCTTTTTAATTTGCGCAGAATCACATAAACCTTTTAAAGGTAAAAACGCAGTACAATCCTTGTCCACATTGGGAGTTTAATTTAGATAATATTCAATGTTGGGCAAAAAAAGGAAACCTACTTTCAATTCTTACACTGACTATCATCGGTCAATAGTTTTTGTATAGTTTTATTTGCTTTAAAGAATAGCTTGGGAAATACTAGTATCTGCTTTCTTGCACAGTACATATAAGGCTGTAGCTGGTTAGCTTAGCTTAACATAAAGACGGGAAACAGCTAGCCAACGACAGGACTCGAGGAAGTCACTGCGCCCAAAATATAATATAGGAGGTTTTGCTGAGTGGACCAAAGTGACACCTTTGGACAAAACCAAGTTAGCTGTTTCCCCCCTGTCCCCAGCCTATATGCTAAGCTACGCTAATCGGATGCTGGATGTAACCGTATATTTTACATATGAGTGACATGTTCTCACTCCTGACTCTTATAATCTGGTACTATGACGACCCCCTCTAGTGACAGTTTTGCAAGCGTCAGTTTCAGCTCTTTCAACATAAACTTCTGAGTTCACAGGAAACAACCTGGTTTGGTATAGGTAACAAAACTACTAGGTTGGGTCCTGGGAAAGATCGTTGGGTAAAAAAAAGTATGTGTGCAACGTAGTTAGGTTTGGTACTTAACAAACGCAACATGTTACTTAACGTTAGGCCTATGTAACATTACATAATGCAACTTAACTTACCTACATAACTTAATAAGTCAACGTTCACATAGGACACTGACAACATTCTCCTGGGTGAAAGTCCTGTGTTTTATGGTCTTTATGATACCACCTAACTTCCTCCTTTACTCATGCCATAACTATGATTTATGTATTATTGTTATTATTATGAGTTACTATGAGTTACTTTGTAGTTTGACTACACAGGCTAAAGCGTAAGACCACTCACCAAGCTGCTGTATTTCATGACCTTGGAGAGAGAAGGTGCATAATCTATCCTTTCATCTAATTCTGCGCAAGAAAGCAAATCAGTGCATTTCCCAAAATGTCAAACTGGTGCGTCACACGCTGTGGTTTTCTTGCAGAGGAAAAACTAATCTGAATTTAAGAGAATGTAAGTACCTGGTGGAATAGTCTAACAGGAGGAGTGGTCAGCTGCTTCTTCATTAAAACCATCAAACTGTCATTTTAATAGAAGTTTCTTGTTCATAGAGAGGCATAAACGCATGCTAACACAAACAAAAGTCATCAAGACAAACACATATACACACTTACCCACAAATAACACACACACACACACACACACACACACACACACACACACACACACACACACACAGGTACACACATATACTACATAACAGATCTGATAGCATGCAGGCTGGAGGTAAAGAGACAATGCTAGCAGGGTGCATGACACACACACAAATATGACATCATCCTGGCAGGACTTAAGCCTTCTCTCTCTCAACACACACACACACACACACACACACACACACACACACACACACACACACACACACACACACACACACACACACACACACACACACACACACACACACACACACACACACACACACACACACACACACACACACACACACACACGTAGCCATCTACTGATGAGAAAATAACCAATCCAGTTTTTTCCAACTACCTTTATCGACTAGAGCAGCAAATAGCCGGCGATTTATGCCAATCTCCTTCAATTTCCTTTGACTTTATAGAAAAATGTAAAAAGCAGTCAATTTCAACATGACAAATGTTTCAAGGCACGTTCTGTGCATAAGGTTAATGCTGAAAAATGTCTGTGTGAAAGGAGAGTTATTCAATACAGACCTCAATGATTGTGTTGGTTTGAGCATATCTGTGTATGGAATAGAGAATGGGAGATGAATCACTAGAAAGGTTCAAGATGCTTTTAGTCAGAAGCTCATATTAATGACTCATAATTCCTCCATCATTCAACATAGTGGTGGTTTATTTTAAGGGCAAACCATTTCTCTCCCATGACTTTCAAGAGGAAGCCTGCTCCCCGCATATCATTCTGTCCTACAGCAGTCTCCCAGCTCTCTTTTGTGAATTTGACAAGCAATTTGATAAGCAAGAGCTGACTTGTGCTTTCAAGGTGCTGAATAAGCACCAAGACACAGAAATCGCTTCTTTCAAAATGTGAAACGTCTAAGAAACACCGAGCGTCCAGCGTCTGGGGATGTGCTACCTGTTTATAAAGTATACTGCATAGAGAGATCACTGTCAAGGCAACACAGGGGGGATGTGGGTCAATCACCTTAGCCTTTCAGAACACACTTTGTGGGTGAAAGAAGGTTCTGTGCTAATACCTTAACATACACCACACATTATATAATGTGTTTTTATCCTTTTGCCATCAGTGTCTTAAGTCCCTTTCCTCAACCTATTCCATACATATATGCACGTTGGACAGCTAAGTGCACAGATCCCCCCCAGAAGATTAATACTGATGATATTTTTTGGAAAACTTACGCAGTATTACATAAAAATAAGATATGTCAATTGACTAGTGCATTTACATCTTTATATTTCATTTCAACTTGTATACAATCTGCAGTATAAAAGTTCATGTTATGACATATTTCCTTTGTGTTACTATGTACTATCTATTCAGTTTTAACGTTTCTTGTCATAACATATCAATGTTTTGAAACAAGAAAAGTTACTCACTATAACCACATACCAACTGAAATGATTAACATTGCGACAAACCTTAATATGATGAGAACATGTTCATGATAAAATGTGTCATAGTTATTAGTTGTAATAATAGAGAGCAAAGAACAGCAAGTGTCATAGTAAAATTATGATCCAATATGAGCCTTCACAACAACTGTAGAATCTCTAAGTCTCTGGGACTCAGCTAAACTGATTTCTGTAACACTGGCATTGTTTAATGGTAGATTACTTCTGTGTTGCTTTAAGTTATCATTATGAAGTTAACGTTGATTGTAAAATGAAACGGCTATAGAATAATTGCATACATTACATTACATTACATTACAGTCATTTAGCAGACGCTTTTATCCAAAGCGACTTACAGGAAGTGTATTCAACATAGGTATTCAAGAGAACTACTAGTCACCAGAAGTCACAAGTGCATCTCCTTTCTTAAACAAGCATCTTAAAGCATAAGCCAGAGCAAAAGTATAGTGCAGAGGCAAGTTACTACGAAAACAATAATTGCAACAGACTAGTCCGAATATAGTAAGTGCTACAAACTACTACGAATAGGATAAGTGCAGTAAACAAATACAAATTCAATAAGTGCAGCGAACTGATACAAATACAGTAAGTGCAACAACTAATACGAGTGCAATAAGTGCTACGAGGAAGGCTCAGGGTAGTACTTCTTGAAGAGGTGAGTTTTCAGCCTGCGCCTAAAGATGGGCAGCGACTCTGCTGTCCTGACGTCGGTGGGGAGTTCATTCCACCACTGAGGGGCCAGGACAGAAAAAAGCTGTGACCGGGTGGATCGGCCGGAGGGACCTCTGACATATCACCGTCTGCATCGCGCTGACCATACTGACCACAATAAGCATAAAATAGAGCCAACGCCACCTTCAAATGGTCAGTAGAGGACACAGGTTTTTCTTGGGTCAGACATTTCCATTATGACATTGGCAAACATTGGGGGTCTCAACTTTGCCCAAATTTTCACACCTAAAAACAGCATTTTAAGTGTTTGTATTGCCATTGCTGACAGTGTGAGTCACTGTGTTAACAGCTCAAAAACTGTTTTTATGTTCAGTTCCAAATAGCAATAGCAATTATGAACTAGGAATTTCAAAAGTTCTAAAACTATGAACTAACGTTTTTATATTTTATTGAAAACCATTTGTAAAGTTCTGCCCTTGTAAAATATATGGCCTACAAAGACACAGAGAACTTAGAAATGGTTAAAAAACAAAAGAAAAAAAACAAGTTTGGGGTTGGAGTGTGATACGGACAACTTTAAAACCTGTGAGACTGAGAGAATCAAAGAGAGTGTGATTGATTTGGCCGCTCTCTGGACTGCACATGTGCTGCTATTACAGTGGCATGTTGTTTGACTGAGGGTTAGTGGGGATCAGAGCAGACAAGACAGCTGCATGACAGCTCCTATCTAACACACAGACTGACAGACTGACACACTCACACTCACCCACTCATTAATACACACATGGAGAGAGAGACATCATACAGCAATCAGGTGTCAATTTCCTAACTGCCCAGTGACAAGGAGACCAGACAGTGACCTGCACTCCCCTACCTGTCACTGTGAACATATGTGTGTGGGGGTGTTTCCATGTGTGGAACACTGGTGAGGTCTCAGCTGGCATCAGCAGTGATTTAGAAGTTGAAACTTTTCATCTCTTTTCATCTGACTTCTGTCCTTCTCTTTCTCTTATTTTTTTGTCATTCTTTCTCTTTTGATTTCCACCACCATCACCTTCATCTCCATCCAAATGTTCCATGGAATAAATGAAACTTTGGTTCAGAGATAACAGGTGGTCGTACAGGGAGAGGACACTGTAACACTGTTGTGTCCGTTCAAAGGCGTTCCCTGGCATCAGATGTGAGGTGACACCTGTTTGATGACATTGACCCCTTCCCAGTTGATGCTGTGCGCAGTTTTGATCACACCATTTGTTTCAGATGTTTATGCAGGTTATTGTTAAAAAAGCTAACAGGTGGACTTTGACAAACTACTATTAAAAGACAAATTACTAAAAGTACTGTAAAAAATAAAATGATGATGAAAGACTGTCCTCGACGCTGCATTGGACATTGTGACTGAGGTGGAATTTCGAAGGAAATCCACCTAATTGTTTTAAGATAAGAATAAGAATAAGATAATCCTTTATTAGTCCCGCAGCGGGGAAATTTGCATTTATGGCATGAACCAGTGATAGAGTTCTGGTTTTTAATACAAAGACAAAGCAAAACCTGAACAGTTTGTCGCATCTGTGTAAAGAAGAAGTACAGAGCTCATATTGGATAAATTAATCTTTAGGGTCGGAGGAGAGAAAGAAGGGTTATGGTTATGGTTAGGGTTAGAAACAACTCTAATTATAACAACAAGGTCCCCCAGTAACTCAATAGTAAAAAAAAAATGAATAACACCTCTGTGTCATTAAAGTAGATTTTCTGGCAGAAGAGACGCTGGTAATTGTTTTTGTTGTTTTGGCCATATTCCTCTCACATATGATAACCCTTACCCACAGTAGACATTTCTGAAATCAGGCTAAGACAGGTTGTAATTAACAAAAACAAAGAGTAGACATATTCTCACCAACTGGATAAGGGACTTCATTTATAAAATGCCCATTCAAAGTGCTTTACACTACACGTCAACATTCACCCATTCACACAGACGCTAGCTACTGAAGGTATACTTAATGTGCAGACATGCTACTTTTGCATCTTAAGCAGGCTCTTTGGCAGGTTTCCAGTTGTTCACAGTGACTCGTGACACAGAGCTCTCAAAAGGTGGAGGAATCTGTTTTTACTCCAACAATGGCTGGTGTAACGATGTGACAGTGATTCTGCAGCGCTGTTCTCCTGATCTGGAATCTTTTATTATAAACTGTAAACTGGTGAGTTCGCTTCATTCATACTTGTCGGTGTTTACATTCTACCGCATGCCAACGTGCAGGAGGCACCGCACACGCTCGTCGACCAGTTACAGTGTGTGAAGCAGACCAACACGGATCTTTAGTTATTGTCCTTGGTGACTTTAACAAAGGAAACCTCAGCCATGAACTCCCTAAATACAGACAGTTTATTAAATGCACTACCAGAGAGGAGAACACTTTAGATCACTGTTACAGTACAATCAGCGGGGCCTATCTGCCGTCCCTCGTGCTGCACTGGGACACTCTGACCACATTGTGGTCCATCTGATTCATTCATACAGGCAGAAAATAAAGCTATGTAAGCCTGTTTTCAGGATATCAAAGAAGTGGACCAGTGAAGTTAGGGAGGATCTTCGGGCGTGCTTGGAGAGTACAAACTGGAACGTTTTCAGGAATGCTACCAACAGTCTGGATGAGTACACAGAGGCTGTGACGTCATACATCAGCTTCTGTAAAGACAGCTGTGTTCAAACTATCACCAGATTGAGTTCTAACAACAACTAACCCTGGTAAACCACAGTACTTTGAGAAACAGCTCCACCAGCTCTCAGCCAGTGACTGTGCTTCTGTCTGGAGAGGTCTCAGACAGATCACCAACTGCAACTCCATGAATGACCTCCACCTGGCAAACGACCTGAACGAGTTTTACTGTCGATTTGAAATACAATGGGACAGTCGTGACCCAATCCCCCAGGACCCCATCCACCAGCTCAGCAGGGGCCCATGCCTCACCACCACCACCCATCCCAGAGCCTTCCCCATCCCCCAACATAATGACGACTATTTCTAATCTGGAGAGAGAAGTCAACACCATTTTTTACATCTCACTGGAGACATGCCTCGCCCCAGCCTGCTTCAACCCAAAAAAAAAAAAACAAGCATCACAGGATTTAATTTCTACAGGCCCGTCGTCTTGACCTCTGTGGTCATGAAGTCTTTTGAGCGCCTTGTCCTGTCCCACCTCAAAAACCCTCACCGACCAACTCCTGGAACCCTGCAGTTCGCCGTGTAGTGCAGTGTGTGACAGTGTGGGCTCCATGGTAGCCTATGACAGCTCATCGGGGTAGCGGTGGGGGGCGGGGTTTGGCTAAGGGTGGACTGTATGAACATGATTTTCCTTTTTTCATTTGTAAAATAATCCTATATGTGTGTTCCTTCTGTTATTTAGCTCATCAGATATAACATGGTCTCTCAGTCAATAATCTATTCTCCCTGTCTGTCCTTGTCTTTTGCAGTTGCTTGCTTTCTCTCTGTCCATCTCTCTGTTCTACCTACATAGATCCCTCCCTCCTCCATCTGCATTGATTGCAGACTGATGAAGAGGAGCTTCACGCTCTTTGACACTCTGCAACAATCCGTGACTCAAAAAGCCAGCCGGGAAGCAAGGATAACACACACACACTCAACCCTCAGGCATTCCCCCTCCTACTGGATGAGGTAATTATTGCGAGGGGAGTCTTTGCATCGATCGCACATTCAGCACAAGAGCTAACCATACATACATATTGCTCTCTGCATGCATCAGTCAAGGTCTGCACGAGCATAGAAACACAGCGGCTTAATCAATCACAGATGCACATTAAAAAAGGGGATCTAACAGAGCGCACAGCTCAATGAGCCAAATAGGTAATCTACTACTGACCTTGGATAAAATCCCTACAGGCTGTAAACTATAAATACAGAACCCATTCCCAGGGGTTAAAATTGGGAGTCTAATGCACTTCAGCAAACCCTCAGATGTGAGGAATTAACGGTGACTGTTAGCGGTGAGTAAGCACAAGGACTGGGCTTTATGGGAGTGTGATGATGGGGCTCATGTCTTACCACATAGTACATGTGATTCTAAGGAAGACCACTGATATCCTTATGTCGTGTACCTATGCAATCCTAGTGGGGGGGTTAAAATAGCTCCATAGAAGCACCGCGTCTTTGTCTGTACATCCCTCTCTTCTATTATCATACTGTACCGCCCACTCTATCACACCAGGACTCACAGGAGGCTAAACTATGTAACAGGGCTGTAAACACATGATTGTAACATGTAGCTCAAACCAAGAAATCTGATTGGTTCATAGCTGTGATATAATACCAACATAACGCTGCAGTGGAGTCTTATTCATTTCCACTCAGTATCACTCCTTGTCTAAAAAAAAATCCTTTAGACTTATGTCTTGTCATGATTGCTTAATAACAGGGTCTCGTTGGAATCCCTTCCTGGAAGCACTGTGAGAGTCATGTTATTCGACTTCTCAAGTGCCTTCAACACCATCCAGCCTTTGCTTTTGAGGGAAATGCTGGAGCAGACTGGGGTGGACCACCACCTCACTGCATGGATACTGGACTACCTCACCAACCGTCCACAGTATGTGAGGATACGGGAGTGTGAGTCAGATCTGGTGTCCTGCAGCACGGGGGCCCCACAAGGAACCGTTCTGGCTCCATTCCTCTTCTCCATATACACATCGGACTTCAAATATAACTCTGCTACCTGCCACCTGCAAAAGTTCTCTGACGACTCTGCAATCGTCGGCCTCATCTCCGCCGGCGATGAGAGGGAATACAGAGAACTGAACCAGGACTTCATAGGATGGTGCCGGCGGAACCGCCTCCAGATCAACTCTGGTAAAACCAAAGAGCTGGTGGTGGACTTCTGCCGGGGTAAACACTGTCCTCCGGAACCAGTGAACATCCAGGGACAGGACATTGAGATTGTAAAAAAAAAGTACCTGGGTGTTCACTTAAACAATAAACTGGACTGATCACACTAACGCACTATACAAAAAGGGTCAGAGCAGACTCTATCTGCTGAGGAGACTGAGGTCCTTTGGAGTGCAGGGAGCACTCCTGAAGACCTTTTTCGACTCTGTGGTGGCATCAGCCATCTTTTATGCAGTGGTCTGCTGGAGCAGCAGCATCTCGACAGCTGACAGGAAGAGACTAAACAAACTTGTCAGGAAGGCCAGCAGTGTGCTGGGGTGTTCACTGGATACGGTGGAGGTGGTGGGAGACAGGAGGATGATGGCTAAGCTAGGACAACACCTCCCACCCCATGCGGGAGACCCTGGCTCCTTCAGCCACCGGCTGCTTCACCCCCGGTGTGTGAAGGAGAGGTACTGCAGGTCCTTCCTTCCTGCTGCTGTCAGGTTGCACAACCAGCTCTGCTCCCAGTAGACCACATGACACATGACACTAAAAACCTGTGCAATACAAATACACTGTGTAATAATAATAATAGTTATAATAGTTATTCTGTCTGTATATATAATATTTCAGTTATTGTGGATTCTTTACTGTTTTTATTGCTTATTTACAATACTTGTTTTTGATCTTGTTTTTTTTTACTGTCTCTTGTTTGCACTATACCCTATGCTGCTGTAAATCCTGTAA
Source organism: Anoplopoma fimbria (assembly GCF_027596085.1). Taxonomy (NCBI): domain Eukaryota; kingdom Metazoa; phylum Chordata; class Actinopteri; order Perciformes; family Anoplopomatidae; genus Anoplopoma; species Anoplopoma fimbria. The sequence goes on along the minus strand of NC_072451.1, from coordinate 11,803,173 downwards.
CTAATAAAGGATTATCTTATCTTATTTTATCTTAAAATCCACCTGCTAAACGACATGCAGCCACACTTAAAAAGGAGGTTCCACAATGTTGCCCAGAATATGCAAGCCAGCAGAAATGCAGACATACTAACCACTGCCTCCAGCACAACTAATCTGATGAAAAAAAATATTACGCATGACACAAGAGGAAGTCCCTTCATCATCACCACCACCAGTGTCTGTTTAAGTTATAATGTGTCTGTAACTTTCATATTTCTTGATGACTGTGTAGTTAAAGCATTAGCTTACCTTGTGTTGGGTCGAAGAACACTTCTTAGCTGTGATATAATCACAACATTCCATGTTCTGAGCTATTGCACAGATCATGTGCTCTGAACAGATACTAGAATACTGACTTGGATTTGTTTCCACTTATTTCCTGTTCTACTTGATTTAGAGTCAATCAAGACTATTTTTCTTGTTCAGAAGGTGGAGTTTCAAACTATATGTTATTTGATCATTTTAGGTAATTGGTTAAAAAAAAAAATGTTGGCAGCTAAAACTTTATTTTTGTGTATGTGGAGTATAAATAATGAACAAATATTGCAGAAATTGAATGCAGAAAATTAAGAAGGCTAGACAAGATATAACAACGTCCGGTGAGAGCCGCAGACACTTCCGGTATGAATCAGAATGCATACGTATAAAAACTAATGTATTAGTGAAATAAGCAGACACAGACAGTAGCCTAATATTACACCCATACTGTGTAGATAAACCAGGTGGTGATCATCATACCATACCTAATCTTTTTTTCTTCTATTATGGCTTCTATATCTTTAGGAATCGTTTTTTTTTGTCACTTTAAAGCTATGGTTGCAATGAGTCACCGGAGTCTTCCACATGCTTCTAGCTTGAGAGCTGCGTGAGTACTTACATAAACATGTGTGTTGTTTACATTCATAATAATAATTTGGGGGGAGTAGCTTTGTATGGAGTGATAAAGGGAGGGGCTGTCAGTGTTTCAGACTTGGCAACGTTCTCGCCTGATAGGCATTCACGGCGTTACACTTATGGTTACTCAGGGAAAGTGGCAGAAGTATTTATGTGAAGAATGAACAAAGAGAGGTTTCGAGAGAAGTGCAAATCCTGCCTACTTTCTCAGCTCCGTACACTTGAAGTGCTTGTGGATTGCCTGATTTGAAAAGTTACAATTCTGACGCCATAGAATTTCTCAGGGAGGAAGTGTGGGTGGTTGGCCCGGCATACAAAGAGTGTTTCCCTGATATAAGAGGCTGCTATTTGCATCCCTACCTACAGTCATTGCTGGTGTCTTTAACCTTGCCAGAATCTTTTCCTTACCTTGACCAAGTGGTATCTGGCTGATAAATGTAAAGTCCCTTTTAAACCCTATTAATTATCCTGCATTTACTTATTTTGTATTCACCACAGCTCCCCAAAATGCACTGTTTGGCTGTATGAAAGTGTTTGCTGCCAAATTGTTCTTTAGAGAGGCTACTGTGAAACCATCTAAACAGATGTGCATAAGAGGACTGAATAATGCTGCCATTTATCCAGGCTGTGTGTATGAGGTTCCTGGGAAATGACTAAAATATGTCATGTAAATGGAAATAATGTGTCGTAACATAGATCATTAGATTATGCAATCCTAAAGGGAAGTGTGTGTGGGGTAGAAAATGATGCATTAATATTCCAGATCATCATCAGGCTCTTTGCCTGTAGCATGATCAAGAAAGATTAGGCAGAACAGACACAGATTGAGAATTATTCAGTTCAACCCCATCAGCGGAACGGAACTAAATGTTAAAAGAAAAGGTGTTTTATAAATGAGAGTTAGAGCATCAGATTGTATGTCCATTAGAGATGAGATCAGGAAGAGCTAGAATGACTGCCTCGCGGTTGTATGCTTCCATCAACCAGTCAAATTGCACTTTACATGTCAACACTACATCATTTAACCTTGAAATATTTGTGTCATATTGCCAGAATTAGCATATAAATGATTGAGGTATGACCAAAAGACTTGTTTTGTAAGGTCATATATCTTAACCTCTGACCTCTGGTCGCCAAATTCTAATCAGTTCATCCTTGAGCCCAAGTGGACGTTTGTGCCACTTTTAAATATAATTTTCCTCCCAGCGTTCCTGATAATAGTACAGACAGACGGTCAAGCAAGACACATCATGCCTCGGGCCACTACTGTCTCCTGCACAGAGGCATAGAAAAAGGAAATCCTCCAGGAGATGTCTGTGTATGTTTGCGTGGATGTGCTGTTTCATGTGGGCGAGACCTGCACCAAGACCTCGTCTCAAACAGGACTATCCATCTGGGAGAAGGTGATGAAAGACTGAACACAAACACAGACATCCACCAAACAAACATCTCCAGACATTGTTTACTGCACTTGGGAAGTGCTCTGATGAATATGAGGTGACCCAGACTACCCTGATTATATAACCCCTCCTTCTATTGCATTACCTTTTTTTTCTTCTTCTTTTGAACGACTTTCTAAAGATAAGAAACCCTTTGAATTAAACCAGGCAAGCACATAATCCCTAATAAACACATTGTCGATTATGGTCACATTTGAACAAAATAGAGTAAACATGACAAAAAACCTCATGCTCTTTTTAATAACATGTTCAAAACCAATTAGGGTAGAACATTCTATTGATTCTATGATGCCTATGTCTGTAATGTATTATAAACACACTTAAAGAGTCTTATAATCTGCTCATAGCACTGTATAATTATAGTTACAAACACTCAGAAATGCCTGTAGTGCTTTATAACAATAATCATAACATATTATAAACATATATTTTAATGACGTATAAGGTCAAGTATCATAAAACATCATAAGTGCCTGTCACTCACCGACTCCTTATTTTTGCATTGAACATAGTGTAATATCATTTCCATAGTTGTAATACAATATTATCTTTTAACGAATTACCACTGCAGTAATGCTTTATAATGTGATTTTAGGACATTCTAAGTGCTCATTAATTTGCTTTTAGCAAATTGAAACAAAACTATGCAAGAACAACACATAAAACTCATTATCACTTATACCCACATTACAATGCATTATGAAAGTATAATGTACTACAACTGTGGGAATTATTATACACTTTCATCTTTTCATCTAGCAAAAAATTAGAAGTAATATAATACATGACCTTATAAGTTCTTATAACATTCTTAATGGTAATTGTCATAAGCATTATGACTATTAACCCTTTTTTTATATAGCCCCCTCCTCTGGCTCTTGTGGATGTAGAATGGGAGCTCATTCCATAACCCTGTACATTCCATAACACTTGCTCTGGTGAAGTGACTATCCTGATTATGTACCATCATTACATGGCATGTCAAGTAACCTGGGACAATTCCCTTGATGATATCATACATGTGATTGTGTTTCAACTCTCTTAACTCAATGCTTTATGGCTTTTGCAATGAACAAAAAAAAAGCCGGTGGAGCAGGCATAGTCAAGTGACACTGGATTAGGGCTACAACCACAGCCAGGGTATAAGAAATGGACGTAGTTAATATGATGTCACCCATTGGGCTTGTGGACTACGCTTTTGAAGCCTCGCTTTCGCATTTTGGCTGTTGTCAGCTTGTTTTTTTTAAGAAATCCCTCAAAGTGTGAGATATCACCTTCAGGAGAGGACAGAGGGACAGACGGACAATCTGAAAACGTAATGCCTCGGGCCAGAGCTGTCGCCGGTGTGGAGACATAAAAACTGGGATTTTCTTTTCACTCGTTACCAATTTATTTTGGTAGTGGCAAACAAACAGGAAGAAACATTATCCTAACAAGGTTAAAGCTACAACTCACCAGGGCTCCATTCAAAGAGAACATCTGCTGTCGTAAACACATAAATGTCAAGTTCTAAAGAAATTGATCACTCATACTCCTTAGTACTCTGGAATATCCTTGTGCAAACACAAACTGTGACAGGCTGAGCCTGCCGGAGACATGATGCATTTCAGACCTGAAGGCTTTCACACCCACTCTAAGGTCCCTTTGACCTTGTGTCTTGTACGCTACATTTCTTGTTCATCTATTCACACTATTCCTGTTTGCCTTCCTTCCATTGTAATTCTAATTTCATTTGTACATTCCTTTACTGTTCTCTGTCTTTCTATTGCTTGCTGACGAAACAAACACCCACACTGTCAATGTCAGTGAGTCAATTCAAAGTGGCGAGAGGCCTGGGTGGGGGGAACATGAGGGAAGATGTGTGACTAGTGTGCAAATGAGGAAGGAGAGAGGTTGAGAAAAAGGAATAAAAATACATTTCATGAGCCCTTTGCTTCATCTATGAAGACAGCATGCTGCATTATGGGGTAGGCAGCATGGGTTAAAGACAGGACTTGCCCTGCAATCAAGTTTCTGACTTATCAAAGAACAGACTTGCAGCAGACATCTTGGCTAAGGTCTTACACAGTAGGTTATTAGTCAGATTTCCTTCCCAGTAAGATTTGAATGTGGGAGCATTAGGCCCGGGACATGCCTTAGTCAAACATCAAAGCAGCAGATCAAACAGAGAGCACATCATGTACTGTAATGACTCTACCAGCATTCAAGGACATTTCCACATCCACTTGATTTAGAGCAGTTGTTTCCAGTGTTTCCTTTCTCTATTTGGTTCATGTACTCATATGAAGACAGTTAGTGGAGTCAGACCTAGCTTATGGATACTGTTGTAAATAGACCATTAGTTTGGAGAGATCAGGAAACTACATAGAGCACTGGATTTTGGACTAAACACACGGTGTTAGGTATAAACTGAAATTCAAAAAGTTCTCATCATTATCCATAGTGGCTGTAGGTCAATGGGATCTGACTGCAATTCAAGAAATGACCACGACCTCCTAACATTGCATTATGTGGTGGTGGAACATAATGTGTTAAAATTACAATGGAAACAATTTAGTTTTATGCCACAAAACTACTTGGCTTGGTAAAGGAAAATCATGGTATGTTTGTAAGGTAACTTACATTACATGATCTACATCATTTAAATCATTTTTATCATCCTTTGGGGACACAAACAACGGTCTCATGGGTGAAAGTCCTGTGTTTTAACTGCATGTATACAGTACCAGTCAAAAGTTTGGACACACCTTCTCATTCAATGGTTTTTCTTTATTTTTATTTTTATTTTTTTCTACATTGTAGATTAATATTGAAGACATCCAAACTATGAAGGAACACATATGGAATTATGTGGTAAACAAACAAATGCTCAACAAACCAGAATATGTTTTATATTTTAGATTCTTCAAAGTAGTTGAATGAGAAGGTGTGTCCAAACTTTTGACTGGTACTGTATATTCAATTGGACTTTCATTCACCAATTCACACATTCACACACATCAGTGGCAGCGCTGGGGTCTTGCTCAATTTATTAAATGGTGTTCTTTTATCATTTCTGACACAATTAACATGCCCAGTTTAAAACAACACTCCCATAACTCCCAATTAACATGTTTTTTTTATTCTTTTATCAGAAGTTTCGCGCCCAAATTAACCTTGATCTTGAGTACCCATTTCCCAAATCTCTACAATGGAGATGATGGGTAAGGAGCTCAGTGTGTTCAATGTTTGAAGGAAATGAGTTATTAGGATACGTCACCCAAGCAAGTCAATAACTAGCCACATTCAAAAACAGGTTGAAAAGCCAAGAAAAAATCTGTGCATTGAGGGTTCGAACACAGAACCTTCTCACTATAAAGCACAAAGCATTGAGATAACAGAACTCCACCATACCTGCCTCATTCATCATAATAAGGTAAACACTGTTGTGATGAATTGCTCTGCAACAGATATGCACTGTGCAACAATAGCACAGGGATTTCCAGTCACATTGGACAAAAATATGCTAACAAGACCAAAGTCTACAAAATGACGGGCAAATTCAAAACGATTGGATTGTGGCCGCAGTCTGTCCCGTCACAAATTCTGATTCAGTAAAGATATTGCAGTTATGACATTCAGCGCAAACACAACCCTAAAGTTTTGCAGCTGAGTTCTACTTCCTCATGTTTTGCTTCTGATAGCAGTTATCACTGTGTCAAAGCATCAATGTTGCCTTTGCTCCAAGAACACAGGAGCAGAACAATTGAGAGAGAAAAAGAATAGTATAATGTTCATTCAACGTGCTGCAGGTCCTGACAGATGATTTGCAGAGGAATTCCTTAAAACTTAAAACTAAGAATGTAAACGTGCCAGAGAAGCCCTATTTTGGATTTAATACGCCATGATCACTGTGAAAGTCTGGGCATGACCACCCTTATGAATGCCCTTTAGTTACCACCAACTCTCTGAGGAAGATCATCCCCACATGTGGCTATTAGCGCTTATGTGTGTGACTGTTTTTGCAAGGAGTTGCAAAGAGAGGGTCCAAATTTGTGCCACATATCTGCTAATTACCTCATTTAAATCTGTGCAAATAGAAAAGGAGCACCAAGATGCTATTTTCTTTTGGCAGCTAAGTGAGGGGTGAATTTCACCCTATTTGGGTGCTTTGGGAATTACACAGTTTCTTTGTGTCTTATTTGTGCAGGTTAAGCTGTGGAGAAAGCCTTACAATTATTTTGTGAATTTCCCCCCTCAGTAGTTTTCTTTTAACAAGTTTCACCCAGTTATGAAAATTCCTCTCTAGCTCATGATTTCTAAACCATTAAAGCACTGTTTCTCCAGTTGATGAGTTTTAGTCTATTGGATAAATGAAGAGATGGTTTGTAATAACCACACTGCTTGCATCATCCAGTATGTTGCTGCTATTGTCAAGACGCGACAAAGCTCACTACCAGACATGGTTGGGGATTGAACCTCGGCCAAAGCGGTTCAGTAGTTGCTTACCAGTCTCCCAGCATACATCTCAGGACGTGTCAGGACTGCATGTCTCACATCTAAAGAGACAAGCATGTTTTTTTCTATTCTTTTTGTTAACTGACTCCTTTTGACTGACACTGTTAGCTAATAGGCCAGTGGCCAGTCCATTTATCAGGGAGTCAAGCTGTTTTTGAAGCGAGCCAGCTCTCCTCACACAGTGAGACTTGTCAGCTCTGCTCTGTGTTCACCCACTGCTCTGCGAAATATGTCATGACAGGAACTGCAGAGGTTTAAACCCCAGTTTGTGACCCTACTTACACAAGAAAGGAATATGAGTTTTGACTTCAGGCTTTGACACAAGACTAGGCAGGAAATATGTTTGTGTAACGCCGCGGAGGAACGACTCCATTAGTAGAATGTGTTGAATTTATGCGATTTGAAGATTCTATTTTGACATTGCATTATGGGGTACCTTATGCTTTGCACTACGAAGGTATGTCCATATCTGAGTCTAATATTTTACTGTACTCATCAGGCTGACACTTTAGTGCCTTTATTGGAATCTCAAGGCGCCAAAGTGAAAATCTTGAGGATTATCACACTATTAAAGCAGATCGAAATGCCCTGTAATTCTGGTTCCAATGCCAATGCAGTGCAGAACTCTCCCTCCCTGGCTTCAGCTCTCCTGTCAGCAGAGGAAGCCATCACACCGGCCAGCCGCATAATCTCATGCTTCCATGTGCACCCTGCTCTATTTTGGTCAAGTGGAAAGTCACAGATTCACACTGAATCATTTTGTAGTATCCTGACAGTTCATGTTGTCTTTCATTATAAATTAAGTTTCTTTTCACATTTGTTACTATTGTTGATATTTATATTATAATTGTATTACAATCAAAACTCTGCTAACAAGTTCACCTTGCCAGGGAACACCGACCACAAGGATCAGTTCTCGCTTCAATCTTTTCTTACCTTCACACGATTTACTTACTCAAAACTACAGCCATGCAAATCCATTTACGCCGATGACATCTGCCTGGCAACCCAAGCACCAGATTTTGATATAAGCTATCACTATAGCAGGTGTTCGCTGAAGACCTCGCAACACTTGATAATACCAATACTGCAAGACCTGGTGCTAAAAACCAAGCCATGAGCTCCATAAACGCTTATCCTGTTAAGGGTCGCAGAGTCGATCCCAGCTGTCATTGGGTGAAGGCAGGGTTCACCTGGACAGGTAACCAGACTATCACAGGGCTGACATATATAGACAGACAACCATTCACACTCACATCCACACCTACGGGCAATTTAGAGTCATCAATTGACCTAAGGTGCATGTCTCTGGACTGTGGGAGGAAGCCGGAGAACCCGGAGAGAACCCACGCTGACACAGGAGAACATGCAAACTCCACACAGAAGGCCGTCTGGCCTGGAAATTGAACCCGGGCCCCTCTTGCTGTGAGGCAACAGTGCAAGCCACCAAACCACCGTGCAGCCCCAAGCCTTGAACTAACAGTCCAAAATGCAAAAGCTGCAAAAGAACTTAACATCCAACCGAGCAAACTTAAGCTAAAGAACACCTTTAACGCAACTTATCTGGGACCGGACCCTGTCCTTTAATGAGCACCTGAGACGGCTGATGATAAAGGTAAAGTCCAGTAACAACCTTCCTTGGTAGCTTCAAGCTTAAAATATGGGGCAGCAGCCCCTACGCTGCCCACCTCAGCACTGGTCCTAGCAGAATACCGGGCACCTGTCTGGTCGAGGTCACCTTATGCACTCCATGTAGATGCCCAGTTTAAAACAACACTCCCATAACTCCCTGGCTGGTCCAACCTTCTTGGCCAGTCTTAAGGTGGGGCAGCAGAGGAAACAACAATGGACCACATCACTGAAGTTTTCCCTCTCCGAATACTACAAGGAGGATTACACAGCAGACCGAGAGGCAACTGCTTGGCTCAAGGACTTTAGCATTCGCTTAATAAAATAAATAATTTAATTTAATAAATTTACAATTTCCCTTAAATTTAAGAAACTTCAACTTATTTATCCTACCACATTGGTGATATTTTTAACAACATGAATAACTAAACTTTTCTTGTGTGCAAATACAAAAATCAATTACAATCTGATTTTTCTTATTATTTTTTTTAACAGAAACCTCTGAACACAATAGTTCTCCGTGTTGGTTGGTGTAGTTCTGTGATCGGTCTCTATCTTATTGATTTTCAATTAAAAATAAACCAAAAGATTAAGACTAATCAATTCTTTATCAAAACTTGAAGAAAAAGTATCCTGTGGAGTCTTCTTCCATCCAGACCCTGCCTCTATAAAATCCCTGCAGATACAACCCTGCCTGTTGTTCGGCAAAATAGCCCACTTTTTAGTTTCTTTAATACCATTATTTTCAAGTTGTGTTTCCGTGAATAGACATTCTGGGCGACAGCGGTGAAATGGGATGAGATTTAGTACACACATATTGCATGTGCTTTGGCCTGCTGAGCTACCATGACAGCCAGAAGCCACGTTTTAGTGAGAAATCTGCATCTTCCAAACTGCTTCTCCCCTGCTGTGTGTACATGACGTAAAGGAGATCTTAAAAATGGAGCCCTGGGCTTCATGGTGACAAACCAATTAGCAGAAAAGCCACGTACATGCAGCTGCAATGGAATGAATCCCAGCTCATTTAATGCTGCCAAAGCTTTTTCTTGTTCCTTTCTTGTCTGTCTCTACAGTATAACATCACAGAAAGATCAAGTGAAACATTAAAGGGGACAGACCACCCTGCTCTGATTTGAACTTACTAAAGAAATGTCTTTAAACTCACTTCAAGGCCAATGACTAATACTCATATTTGAGACCAATATTTACATTCTAACCAATAGATTTCACTATTTGGAAACTATAAACACCCATAAAAGTAGCCTTTTTCAGCATTGACATCAATGCATTATTTAATACTTTAATTTAGTTACCCAAATAATCTATAGTGCGACATTGAGCATGTTGCAAGTATTCAATCATTATCATAAACATTGCACTGATTGATTATGAACATACTCTACTTTTACAACAGTGGCTGCATAGGAAACATTTAGCAGAGGTTCAATATAAACTATTTTTAAATGAAGCAACAATGTTTCCGATAAAGCAAAAAGTAAAATAATGTTTTTTGTTTTTTTTAGAAGAATCACACACACACTCACACACAGTCATACATTTTCACTGCAAACATGCACTGATGCATAGCATCACACATCAGTGTAAAGCAGATGCACCAGTATGTGTCACGCTTGGATAACGTGTATGTAAATTCCATTCAGCGTGACTCTGCCACAAATAGAAACAGTACATGTTCATAAATATTAAATGTCACTAAATGTCACAAACATGGTTGAATTTCAAACATTTCACGGTGTGTGTGTGTGTGTGTGTGTGTGTGTGTGTGTGTGTGTGTGTGTGTGTTTGACTCAAGAGGCTCTCTGGGGGTCGTATCTGCTATGGACCTGAGGAGGCAAAAACATCAAGGACTGTGATGGTGAGGAGCTCATTAGGCAGAAGATAGGTCTACAGTCTGGTGGAGAAAGGCATGCTGTTGAATTATTTACACAACCAGACAGCTTACTGACACAAGTCTAACTAAACCTCAATATAGTGAAGGAAAACAACTGAGAACTGATCAAGATGCTGAATTTGAAATTCAGACCATATCTCTGATTGAGGGATTGCATCCACACGGCCTAGCTCACCTTTGTAGCACACACATACTAAGATTCGTATTCACTAGCATGCACGCACAGGCTGAATTCAATTCACTTGATTGTATTTAAGAGAGAGAATGCACACAAGTGAGTGTGATGTGTTTATCTGGAGGTCTGTGACATGAAAACATTTTAGTCGCCTTGCCTCAGCCTCATCCCCGTCTCTAAAATTAGCATGGTGCACAAAAGGTCAAGTGTGTCTAATTAGCTCTGTGAGGTTGATGTGACTCTAACTCAACAACATGACTCTGTGGCGCTAATTGCCACTGGCAAATAAAGAGATGCCATATTGACAACTGGAGAGTTAAGGAGACATGCTGCTATTGGCAACACTGTTGCCTGTCTTTCCATGGGACTCTCTACCTCTTTCAATTATTGACTGAGAATATTCTTCATCCCCTGATCTTCCTGCTTATACATCATTACCTGCAGGGATCAATCACTGATTATTAAATGAAATGTCCATTAAGGCTGAGGGGTATTTCCATACCGGGCGGCAGGCCAGCGTTGCCGGAGGGCTGCAGCAGCTCGGAGGCTGAAGTGAGGCAAAGTCAGGCCACGCTGCTGTTTCATATGCAACCACCGACTGTGAAGTGGAAGCTCCCTTTTTCTTTTTTCTTTTTTAAAGACATAAATCGCTTGAAGTTTCCTTGACTTGACAGCCGTCAGCATGTGGGCAAGGGTAGCACAGGAGCACATACACACCCACACATAAGCAAGCAAAGCCTCCCCCACATATATTCCAATGCTCACACAGTCACACATACACATCGTACTCTCAGCCACTTCTCCCCTCCTCTCTCTTACTCTCTCTGTCACTTTATGTGACTCACTTTCTTCTTCTAATCCAATCTGCCCCAATCTCCCCGTCGCTCAGTCTCATTCACTCATTCTGTCCTCTAATCCAATCTTCCCATGAGACACTTAACAGAATATGCATGTCCCCTTGTTTAGCAGGATTGGTGTCAAAATCAGGCATTTGATTATTTGATGTGAAGCAGCCTTGGAATAGAAATGCAAATATATCCACATGCCTCTCCATTTTTACTTCCATGACTGAAAAGCTTCTACCAACACTATCTATTTGAGTGTTCTCTGATCTAGTGACCCTGAAAGCACAACATCATTCAGCATAATCATTACCTTTTTGACCTTTTGTACGGTAATATCATGGGGATAGTTACTGGGTAGTGTTTATGTTTCACATAGAAATTAACATTGGAGACTATTAGTGACAGGCGCACAACGCGGAACGTTCACAGTTTGGTTATTGTTATGAATTGAAACAAAACGACTTGGTTTTATTAAGGCAACAATAAATTGGTTAGGTTTAGGAGAATATCATGGTTTGGGTTTTAAATAAGTATGTTCTTTGGAGGACAGTTTGGGGTTTACTCGTATGTGAAAATCCCATCAATCACTTGGTGACACACTGTTATTAAATAAGGACAAATTCTGGGTATGCTTTGCTTTCATCCAGCCAACAAGCCACCGCAGTGTTCACTGAAAGATTTCAAGCTGTAACTTCAAGTTACAGCGTCCTCACCAGTCTAACCAAACCAGACCAAACAGGCAAACACAGCGGTTTGCTTGAACCACAGCCAGTTAGTTAGTTAGGGTGACCTGTGGTCTTGATTAAAGTAAACCAACTGACAGGGCTCCATTTTTAAGATCTCCTTTACGTCATGTACACACAGCTGTAGAGAAGCAGTTTGGAAGATGCAGATTTCTCACTAAAACGTGGCTTCTGGCTGTCATGGTAGCTCAGCAGGCCAAAGCACATGCAATATGTGTGTACTAAATCTCATCCCATTTCACCGCTGTCGCCCAGAATGTCTATTCACGGAAACACAACTTGAAAATAATGGTATTAAAGAAACTAAAAAGTGGGCTTTTTTGGCGTACAACAGGCAAGGTTGTATCTTCAGGGATTTTATAGAGGCTACTTCTGACTTTGTTCTAGTCATTTGCATGACATTGTCCGGCACACTTAAGCGGAGGGTGTTTAAAGCATGTCAATACACAACAAAGGCTGTTATTGGGTGAAAATTACTTCTTTGTTACTTACATTCAAAAGACTGAGTGAAGGAGGAATTATATATGCGACAGAAGTGAGGTGCCAACTGTGGCTTGTTCACATTGCGGTGAATGAGAAACAGATAACACACTGTGGAAGTAAACATCTGCTCAGCCTTCAATCAGACAACCCAGTGAGGTGTCCATATTCTCTCACACATGCAATTACAGCGAGCAGGCAAGTGTCATCTCTCTGTTGAGATGTTTAACTGAAGACTGATAGTATTTACTCTTCCTCTTATATAACACTGGAGCATTCATTAATCATGGCTACAGCTCTGAGAGAGATGCTCTCATTTATTCCTTTGTGTGTTGAAAGTTGAATGCTGCACTCGCTCCACTGTAGTGTGCTTTGTGTCAGAGAGCATAGAGCAGATCCCGGGGGATTAGGGCTGGGATTTCTGTCATCTCAAACATTGTCATTTTAACACTCCCTCCTCTCTCTTCATGTATCGGTCGACCCGTGACTTCATGTTTTCTAGTCTCTCCCGGTTTCCTTCTTTCTCTATCTATCGGCTTTTCCCACTCCTTCTCTCCTGAGTGTCTTTGTCCCTGTACTCCAGAACATTGGATTTGAAATTACACAGTGACTATGAGCTGTAAGTGCTGACTTTTAGCTTTTGGGGTGATTGAGGGCATCCACATCCAAACAGGGTGAACAGTGATAGAGCTATAGCCCACATAGTCTCTCAATTTAAGGACAATGCAGATGTTTGATCATAAACTTAAAAAACAACACATTCTTACTCCCAACCTGTCAAATGCCGCAGCATGGTCAGTGGTACGCTTCAAACTATGCCGCTCTAGGAACAGCTCTAGCATCAGTTTTTGGATGTACCAGGGACAGCGAGTCAGTTTTGATCGTTCCATGTACAGTGTTTTTTCAAAATAAACTCCCACTAAGGTTAACTTAGTTTTTAGGTTTACTTGTTTAGGTATTGGCAACGAAGGTTATTGGTTAGGGTTAGAAAAAGATTGTGATTTGGGTTAAAATAGTTATGTTTGTTACGTACAATAAATTCTATATTGTATGTATATACAGTGGGGCAAAAAAGTATTTAGTCAGCCACCAATTGTGCAAGTTCTCCCACTTAAAAAGATGAGAGAGGCCTTTCATCATAGGTATACCTAAACTATGAGAGACAAAATGAGAATTTTTTTTTTTACTGAAAATCACATTTTCTGATTTTTAAAGAATATATTTGCAAATTATGGTGGAAAATAAGTATTTGGTCAATAACAAAAGTTCATCTCAATACTTTGTTGTATACCCTTTGTTGGCAATGACAGAGGTCAAACGTTTTCTGTAAGTCTTCACAAGCTTTTCACACACTGTTGCTGGTATTTTGGCCCATTCCTCCATGCAGATCTCCTCTAGAGCAGTGATGTTTTGGGGCTGTCGCTGGGCAACACGGACTTTCAACTCCCTCCACAGATTTTCTATGGGGTTGAGATCTGGAGACTGGCTAGGCCACTCCAGGACCTTGAAATGCTTCTTACGAAGCCACTCCTTCGTTGCCCGGGCGGTGTGTTTGGGATCATTGTCATGCTGAAAGACCCAGCCACGTTTCATCTTCAATGCCCTTGCTGATGGAAGGAGGTTTTCACTCAAAATCTCACGATACATGGCCCCATTCATTCTTTCCTTTACACGGATCAGTCGTCCTGGTCCCCTTGCAGAAAAACAGCCCCAAAGCATGATGTTTCCACCCCCATGCTTCACAGTAGGTATGGTGTTCTTTGGATGCAACTCGGCATTCTTTCTCCTCCAAACACGACGAGTTGAGTTTTTACCAAAAAGTTCTATTTTGGTTTCATCTGACCATATGACATTCTCCCAATCATCTTCTGGATCATCCAAATGCTCTCTAGCAAACTTCAGACGGGCCTGGACATGTACTGGCTTAAGCAGGGGGACACGTCTGGCACTGCAGGATTTGAGTCCCTGGCGGCGTAGTGTGTTACTGATGGTAGCCTTTGTTACTTTGGTCCCAGCTCTCTGCAGGTCATTCACTAGGTCCCCCTGTGTGGTTCTGGGATTTTTGTTCACCGTTCTTGTGATCATTTTGGCCCCACGGGTGAGATCTTGCGTGGAGCCCCAGATCGAGGGAGATTATCAGTGGTCTTGTATGTCTTCCATTTTCTAATAATTGCTCCCACAGTTGATTTCTTCACACCAAGCTGCTTACCTATTGCAGATTCAGTCTTCCCAGCCTGGTGCAGGTCTACAATTTTGTTTCTGGTGTCCTTTGACAGCTCTTTGGTCTTGGCCATAGTGGAGTTTGGAGTGTGACTGTTTGAGGTTGTGGACAGGTGTCTTTTATACTGATAACAAGTTCAAACAGGTGCCATTAATACAGGTAACGAGTGGAGGACAGAGGAGAGCCTCTTAAAGAAGAAGTTACAGGTCTGTGAGAGCCAGAAATCTTGCTTGTTTGTAGGTGAACAAATACTTATTTTACCGAGGAATTTACCAATTAATTCATAAAAAATCCTACAATGTGATTTCCTGGATTCTTTCCCCCCATTCTGTCTCTCATAGTTGAAGTGTACCTATGATGAAAATTACAGGCCTCTCTCATCTTTTTAAGTGGGAGAACTTGCACAATTGGTGGCTGACTAAATACTTTTTTGCCCCACTGTATGTACTGTGTCTTACACACTTAAGTTACAAGTTGTAGCTTAACTTACGCCATGTTCAGAATTACCTTAACATTTGACTTAGTTTCACACGGGACACTAACAGCTATTTTTTGGGTGAAAGTCTGTATTTGTTTGACCCAACCTTTGACCACAACCTCTTCCCAAAGTGGACTTTGTTACTATCTCAACTCTATACTGTCTAATAAAGACGCAGATGGGTTAACATTGGAGTTAGTTGAAAGCCCGGTGTGTCCCATACAGACCAAGCGACAACCTCCTAGTCTGAGAAAAGAAGCCAAGGAGGAAGTGCCCAAAACTGTGGTTCATTGAATGGACACGTTATGCTGGCTCTAAAAGTGAGTCAATACCCATAGTTCTCCATGTTACAATGCCCAACTTCACAGGAAGAATAAACGTGTTTACAACAAGTTTTGTCTCTATAAATAATATCCCTGTTAACTATAACTGTACGGGGGGCGTCCAGGGACGGCCACTTTGAGCTTCACAACGGCTCATCAGAAACCTATGGGTGACGGGGACTACATCCATGTTTTGAAAAAGTCTATATATATACGCCTAAGGGTGCTAGTGAAGAAGAAAATCAAGTTTGTCATATGCTGATGGGAACCCAAAAAGTTGGTAAAAGCTAGTATAGTTCATTAATCAGAATTTACATCATTACAAAAGAGCAGAATCACAATACTGCTCATCAAAGTCAGCATTTTAACCTCAGAGTCATTGTTTCGTTTCAAATCCAATGTACCAGAGTACAGCACATAGTACATGTATTAATGTACTTCACATATGATTGCACTATGCTTCTCAAACTGTGCATTTATGCTTGGGATGGTCATCAGTGTGCCTCTGTGTGTGTGTGTGTGTGTGTGTGTGTGTGTGTGTGTGTGTGTGTGTGTGTGTGTGTGTGTGTGTGTGTGTGTGTGTGTGTGTGTGTGTGTGTGTATGGTTTGCAGCTTACTTGCTTAATGCATCTGTGTTCATGTGAACTTCAAACATATGTGTATGTGTTTTGAATGCAGGAGGAAACCTATGCATGCCATTGAGTTCATTGCGAGGGTTCACAGATGTGCCTATGTATATATATCCATGTGCGTGTGCGCATGTGTGAAACTAACTCCATTCCAATCAGCTTCAGCTTGATCTCTGCTCCACTGGGAGCTCTCCAGCTGACGAGAAAAGGGAGGGGTGCGCTGAGGAGACCACGGCCCAGAACGGGGCCTTCTCGTTGGGGGAGAGGCACGTTCAAAGGGCTTGATGCTGGCCCCAACGGGACCAGCAAACACAGCTCATTTGCCACTGCAATTCTATTTTCACATCATTTCAATTTCAAAGAGCCTTCTGGCTGCATTAGCATTTGGCTCGAATAAAAGAAGTGTTAGAGAAAAAGAAAGAAAGTGTGGTTGAAAGAGAAGAGCAACGAGCGTGTACTTTGTGCTGATGCTGCCATGTATCTTTTGGCTGTTCTCAAATTTGTGACAGACATTTATATCCATGCAGTGGAAACTCATCTTGTCCTCTACGCTATCATCTTGGTCTTTCAGTTAAGTCAGTTTGGCAGAAGCTATACTTTCCGCGTCAACTAGAGTCTGTGAGTATGCGAGGGTCTGCCAGCGTCTGCTTCGGTCCACGTGGCGTAAATTTGGTCATCACAGGGTGAATGCTTAGGCTGTGTGCGGATACCTGTTTACCACCGTTTTTGTTGTGTGCATGGTCTTGTCCAGGAGACTCCTAGCTGCCACTGCTGAAGTAATGGTAGCATTGCTATCGATAAAGACCATAAAGACAGAACTACTACGCGACTTGGGTATCCAAAGCTGTCTGTGTAGGTGTTCATTTGGGAGTATAACCGAGGCGTCGGTCTTTCAAGTAACGCCTTACACATAAAATCCCAAATTTGTATATCAGTGACTCATCCTGTGTTATCATGAATTCTTGAAGAAAACTTTGTTTTTTTCTCTCATGCCTCCACCACAGTGAATGAAGAATCAAAAATATATGTATAAAAGTCTTGGTGAATTTAAGTAAATGAGTAAAGCAGTGTTTCACAAGAGCTAAACTATGTCAAAACATCTGTTTACCAACTCTCACACAACTCCTGTATTATGATCCAAGTCTCATTATCCAGCCGTATGCTCCCTACTTCCCAAACACGCTTGGCTAAGGCATTTCTATTTAAAATGCTTCAGCATAAACAGTCTCAGGCTTGAACAGGTGCTCTACTCGAAAGTGTTGAAAAAGGCTTTTCTGTGTTTTTTATTCTCCCTTAACCTGGAGGCAGGCAAAGAAAGTTTTCTTCAAAATTTCAACACAACATGGGTTGAAAATGTATATATGCATGGTCATTTTGTGGGTTTTGGGATTTTCTTTTTGTTAGAATGCCGATTCTCCTTTTTGTCAACAATCGCATCAACACAATCTAGGGTCAGCAGACCCTTGTACTGTCACTGGGTTACATGGTTACATGTACATATAATACATCAACTGCTTGAATATCAAAGTACAAAGGTGCATTAGGAAAAAACAGACCGACTATGTTCTTTTGCCTTGTAGCTGCCGTGGGAGGGAGATTAGGAGTTTAGTTAGGGTAAGTAGTGCTGATGTTGGGAGGGAGAAACCCTTCCAGTGCCAGTGAGGATAACTCCATAGTGGCTATCCATCTAGCTGGGTAGATGATGCTTTTAATATGACTTTAGATAATACTCCAGGTGAAAGCCTAGGGAAGTAGTGAAGAGTGAGAAGAAATTTAATTTAACAATACAAATACAAATTTAACAATACAAATAGCCTGAGTGATCAACAGACTGCAGAGTATTGGCTTTACACTAACACTTCCTGAAATGAAAAATCTGTTTGGAACGACTATTCACATTTGAGTATGCACCATTTCATTCTACTGGTCTACCTTTATTCGTCACAATGAATTACATAAGTTTAATACTAATTAAAGTAGATATAGAACACATTTTGACAAGAATTTAAAATATATTGTCACAATATAATATACAGTATGTCCTCATTTATTGAGATCAATGATAGGTATCTCTCTGATAGCATTACAGAAGAAGTTTCAAAGAGATTTCCTACCACGCTACAAAATTATGTTTTCAGACATGTCACTGACAGTGACTTTGTCAATCTTTTGGTTTCAATCCGCGTTTGTTTTGTTGTTTTGAATGTATCTATGTATCTTTGCAGTCTCTGCCTCCATGTCTCCCCTCCTCTCTCTCACTGCACCAGTGAAGCAGATGCCTTTGATGCCATGCTACAAATCACACACTTAGCTTTTCATCAATATTTCATCAATCCATCCTCGGCTCAGCTCTTTCTCGCTCTCTAAATCACCACCAGGTGGGGGTTGGAGAGGAGGACTTTAGAAAAATTGTTTGTTTCACAGTGAAAAGAAAAACCAGAGCATGTTGGGGTCAGGGCAGTGGACAGGGTTTGACTTGTTAAAAAATATATAAAAAATAAGAAATTCAGTAATGTTTACATGGTAGCCCAATATTTGAGAAAACGACCTACCTGACCTTAACTTTTGGAGACCAATGCCTAACCTTAACCATTCAAGATCAATGCCTAACCTTAACCATTCAAGATCAATGCCTAACCCTAATCATTCAAGATCAATGCAACCCTTCATTCAAGATCAATGCCTAACCCTAATCATTCAACCCTAATCATTCAAGATCAATGCCTAACCCTAATCATTCAAGATCAATGCCTAACCCTAATCATTCAAGATCAATGCCTAACCTTAACCATTCAAGATCAATGCCTAACCCTAATCATTCAAGATCAATGCCTAACCTTAACCATTTGAAGCCAATGCCTAACCTTAGCTTTTCAAGGTCAAAGCCTAAACATAGCTGTTGGAGGTCAATGCTACAAGAAAACAGTCCCCAGCTGTTTTGGGAAATGTGTCCTCTAAAAATATAAAAGTATGTATCCATGACCCGGTTTTAAAGATTTACATTTTCATAAGGAACCAATGAGCTTATGTCTGAGAGCAACAGAATAGATAATTAAGAGAAGGACTAACCCATTTTTGTTTTTTATAGGAGAGTTGTTGACAATAACAAAACTATCGAATATTGCATTAGCCTTATCCTTTAAAGTAAAAATATAAATAAAATCTTGCCCTCACGTCGCTTTGTGGAAAAAAAGTTCAAACTCACATCCTGACAGCAGGAGCAGGAGAAATTACCAAAGCAAAGCAGGAAACACCCTGGAGGAACATTTTACATCCTTTTCTTCCTCACTTCTCTGTATTTCTAAAACAGGAAGGGTTAGGAGAGTAAAGGGGTAAATGGTTAAGGTTAGGCATTGGTCTTGAATGGTTAAGGTTAGGCATTGATCTTGAATGATTAGGGTTAGGCATTGATCCTCTCTTGGACTTTATCAATTCTAAAGCTTTATCCCCTCTCCATTTCTGCCTGCCTATTTATCCCCCTATAAATAGGCAGGCAGAAATGGAGAGGGGATAAAGCTTTAGAATTGATAAAGTCCAAGAGAGGAAGATGTTGTATAGTTATGACAAAAATACAAGAAGCACACAGGAAAACTACAAAATTAGGCGTTGTTTTAAGTTTGGCTTCTTTTATCGTTTACACTGTCACAGTTCTTATCGTTCCCTGCTGTGTTTGCTGGTTAGTCAAGCTACTGCTCATCTTTTCATCTTTGTGTATTTATGTTTCAGCAGAAGGCTGACGTTTAGAATAGGATGCAGTCCTCTACAATTCTGTGTAGTAGCTTCAAAAATGCGCATTACAACATTGAATTTAAATCCACCTTTGAATCTAATGCAGATTCATACTACACAGCTGCAATAAGAACACTCTTATGACAATAAGGTCGGGATAATATTATAAATAATCAAATTAGTTAACTCTTAAACTCCTGGTCTGCAAGGACATTATATACACGTATAACTAATACTGACATCTGAATGAACTATCCTTGAAACAGTAGCCAAAGAACATACAGGATATCTCAAAGATGTTCCAGTCAACAGTTTAACCACTGATATAAATCACCAAGCAACATTTAGTATACTGAACTGCAGATAACCATGGCAACAGAAGAAACATTATGCTCCATACTTTTTTTCAGACCTTTCTTTTGTCCTTAGCTGAAGGCAATATCTGTTTGTAACCCTTCATCACTAGGAGCATTTTGTGAGTTCAGTTCAAGAGTAATTTTTGCTTCCCAGAACCTATGTATAATGATTTATAACAACATCATAACAAATTAGAAAGGGTTTTAAAATGTCTTATATGGCCAAGTTTCATAATACTTTATAATTGCAGGTCACTTTTTTTTAATTCTCATGATTCATACCCATTATAATATTTTCATAATGCACTATATTCACTGCAATAATGCATTATAATGTGATTATAAATTACTTTGGTTAAACAACTAATCTAAGTTCTAAATTCTACTTTACTCATAATCAAATGATGTTGCATTATAACAGTGTATATAATGCATAATAATTCAATTCAATTCAATTCAGTTTATTTTGTATAGCCCAGAATCACAAATTACAAATTTGCCTCAGAGGGCTTTACAATCTGTGCACATGCGACATCCTCTGTCCCAGAACCCTATAACAGTGAATATAAGGCATTTATTAAATTATTATAATGTGTTACAACTTTAGAATTATAAAACAATTTGATCCTTGCAAAAGAGTAATGTTGATAAGTGACCAGCAGTTATTGAAAATGAAAATTATTTTTATATGCTTTATAATGTGTTATGATTATTATTATGAAGCACTATGGATAACTATGGTTGCTCATAGCTAAAATTAACAGATTGTATCACGTTATATGTATGTTTATAATGTATTATAGACATGGGGGTCAAGTTTATTTATTTTTTCTGTTTCCTTTTAAAAAATTGGGATTGTGGGAATAATCTTAGTCCCCCGGAAAATTATAGCTATGATTATAATTATACATAAACATAAATATTATTATACAAAAAATGGCGACAGGTGCGGCTGTGATATCATATACTCTCTGTCTCCTGTTTACTAGATTAAGTGGAATGACAAGAATAACAATACTAATAACATTTATGAGAGTATGCACTTGATGTCATCATACACGGTCACTCCTCCCTGAACAGTCAGCATTGGCCACTGATGCATTCACATGGAAAATATGGGAAAATGTTAAATCAACTGCACAAACACACAATTTCAAAGCATTCAGGCAGAAGTGTTTCCAAACTACTGAAGGCTAATGTGAAGCGATGCTTTCTAGCAGTTTTCACAAACACAAAAACTGAGGACTGTTTTTGTGATGTTGACCAGGGATACAAATATTGCCATAGCGGGGTAATTCCATGAAGCTCCATACAGAATATAACACTGTTTTCAGTCTCCATACACTGTGCGCCTAATGGGCCCTGAGAGGAGGTTAAGACTGAGACAGGTTAAGTGTGTGGGTGAACAATGGCTTTAGGGGCCTTTATTCAGGAATGGATGATGGGAATAGTGTTGTCCCTCCCTTTCAGCCCACACCCATGGACATCTCATCTCAAGTGATGTGTTCAAAGTCAATGCTTTCTTCAGAAAAAGAAACGTGTCCCACACCCAATTAGCTGTTGGTTAAGTGTGAAGCACCTGTGAAATGAATCCAAGTGTTCGCAATTCTGCTTATTATTCAGTGGGTAATTTTAGTGAGCCGCCATAATTCCTCTGTGTAATTATAGTTGCACTGGCTGAATGACAAATCTTGCTCATCTATCTTCAGACACGCACCAAAGGCTTGGCAGCGCGGCACTATCACCTCCACAATCCACAGATAGGACAAAGTGTGTCAGAGAATCAGATACATTTTCATCAAAGCTGCTGTACAGAGTATCTTTACATTGGTCCACTTCCATTTACTCCTTTTTTTGCCACAAGAAATGAATGCTAGGCTCAAATTTCCCTAGCACCTGCCTGAAGGCAGAGTGAGGCAGGTTTTCAACAAGTCACACGTCTGAAAAAACAGCAACGAGCTGTGGTCAATGAGGACCCTGCTCGTAATCTAGATCAATGGTGGGCCACAAGAAGAACTGATCCGTTAGTTATTCCTAGAAAAATATCAGCAGCAATAAATCAGTCTAATCCAGCCTCCTTCTTCTTGAAGGCCACTGGCTCACCTCTCTGTGACAAATGGTTGACGCTGTTCAGCCCAGCGGTTTGGGTAGAAAACGCTACAGCACAGCCCACAGCCCAATCAATGCCCTCTGTTTGCATATCAGTCAATAGCGTCAGCAGTAAGGCCCGGCTAATTGATCTCCTCCTCCTTTTAAACTGATCCCGGCTCAATGAGCGCCACCACTTCAGGCAACAATCCCAAATCAATCAAATAACACTTTCAAAATAGAATATGTTTCAAGATTACTGGGTACTCGCCAGGAATTTCAACTATAGGTTGAATCCACTGGATTGAAATACAGCCACTCGCTCTTTTACACAGATGTATTTCCACTGCTAGGGAATAAGTGAACTTGGAATGAGAAAGATATTATGATAAAACACCCTCCCCTGCTATCTCAAAAATCAGGGTTAACCCTCCAAAAAACATTTGCAAACACAGGGGGAACACTCCATGTAATACTGAAGTCATCGAGTAGAACACGTTCCACATTCCAATCAATGATTATTCAAACAAAGCCGTTACAACCATTTAAGTACTGCAATTACAGAGTGTCAAGTCAATAAGTCTTACCCCCTCACCCCAACTCGTCCTCCCTCTCTCCCCTCATCCTTCCACAGGATCCGCCAGTCAAATAACTGCTGAACCCTAGCACTGTAAGATGAATTACCAAGAAGAACAGAAGAACAGCAAAAGAAGAACGTTGGAACGGAGGATGCTACCGATGTAACAGGAAAACACAGGACTAGTTCAGCTAACCAAGCATCTGGCAGTTCACTTTTTCACTGTCTGATCGTATGAAATATTATACAGACCAATGAATGTGTTAAATTATGACCTTCTGCCAGTAAAGAACCTTGAACAGATCCTGTTTTTCTAAGCTCATTGGTCATTGGTTGGCAAGCCTGAAATGGGGCTGTTGAACTTTTGCATTATTTAAGTATTGATGCTGGTTAAAAGACCATCAAGACAATACCACGTGTTGGCGTTTCATAACCATAAAAATTGAAGAAGCTACAATATCTATGGTGTCCTGAGACATGTGGTTTGTTTGTGCAGGGAAATCTTCTTTCATTCGAGTCACATAACACATGTGAAAGTGTTTGTTCTGTGTTTTTGAGAGTGTCGTGCAACTCACCTGACGTGTTGCTGTAAACATTTCTGAAAGCCTTACAAAAGTGCCTTAAATCAGCAGCAAGGGAGCTTTTTGGATGTATATTAACCAGGAAGTCATGTGAACCGCGGATTATTTACACAGTCTAACCATCATAGTGTGAAAAGAGGTTTCCCTGACCATCTTCATCGGCCTGTATTCAGTAAAAAATGCAATCTTGTGATTGTCATTGATGCTTTCCAGTCGCTGGTCTGATAACAACACATGTGGACAACAGATCTGTGTTGACATCAGCAGGAGGAATGCTAGTAATGGTGACAGCAACAGCTGTTGAGCACAGCCAAACTGATGTTGACTGACTGGACCGTAGTCGTGCCTCCTGCTGTGAGCCGACTGACACCCACTGCTACTTCGATTATTATTATTAGTCACATTACTATCCCTATTTTCATGGCTATAATTCTACTGTAATAATTGCTGCTGTTATTATATGTAGTCTTATTATATGAATCATTTATGTCATATACATTGAATGTGTTGTATCTAAGAACTGTTATGCTGCTCATTCTGTACACATGACATCTATTGCATTCTGTCCATCCTGGGAGAAGGATCCCTCCTCTGTCGTTCTCCCATAGGTTTCTTCCTTTTTTCTCCCTGTTAAAGGGGTTTTTAGGGGAGTTTTTCCTGTGCCGATGTGAGGGAAGGACAGAGGATGTCGCATGTGCACAGATTGTAAAGCCCTCTGAGGCAAATTTGTAATTTGTGATTCTGGGCTATACAAAATAAACTGAATTGAATTGAATTGAATTGAATGTTCCATTGAGTAACATTGTGGTGCATTCAAGCTCCATTCAGAAAAAAAGAAGTATTGGACAAAAGTAAATTATAACGTAATCATGATCTTCAATAAAAACTTTAATGAAAACATTTGTTAGAAGGAGATGTTTTCACAGCATAAATCTCTAAAAATAGAGATGAATTATGAAATGTTTAGCTTCCTAACACTAGCTCTATGTAGCTTATAATACATAATTAAAATTACTAATGATAAGAGTTTTTCATCAATGAAAATACAATCTTTTATTTCCAAATCATTTGATTGCGTAAATCAAATGATTGAATATAAATCACCACTATGGACGACTTAAACAAAGTAAATATTGGATGATGATAATAAATATTTTAGTTCAGTGGCTATACGCCTATTACATATGGACGGACGTGACATGACCTGAGTGAAAACGTTATATTATTAAATAAAACATGATGACAAACTGAATCATTTGCAGTTGAGAGTAGGTAATAAATACTGGGCATATTGTAAATTCACAATAAGGTTGTATCGTCGACTTAAGTATGGTGATAATATGGTATCTTAGTTTTTTTTGTGATTCCCATCGCTAATTAACATGCACTTAACAAGTATCATAAAAGGCAATTTCAATGTTACATTCTTGACATATTAATGTTGCATTTTAATGTCAAAGTGGATGTTCTCATGCAGGGTTCGTACTACGAAAAGTAATGCACTGTAATTGGTATACAACCCACTTATTGCGGGTCTGCTTCTAAGGAAGTGAAGTGACATCTTTGTTTCAGATACATTTAATTTGCATCTGAAACATGATAGAGTAAACATAAACAGTTTCAAATGTGCCTGTGGCAGTGGGCGTGGTCTGCGCTCAGCTGCAGGGGAGAGAGGTGTGGGAGTGGTTCATGGGAACAGTGCCGTGGTGAGTTCAATCAACACAGCTGTAATGTGGTGATAATTATGCCAAACCTACTTAAGCAGGAGCAGACTGGAGTTCTAGAGGAGGAACAGTCACACACGCGGAACGAGGACTGAGACGAGAGCGTAAAGCCATCAGAGTGGTGGCGTTCCGGGAACGGTGGACCGAGTGCGCCCGAGAAGCCGGGCAGCGAAGCGGAGCGCACGACCAGGGGCGCCGAAAAGGGGGGGTAAAGGAGACGGATTCTAGGGGCCCATGATGGAGGGGGGCCCAGAGAGGCCCCTAATGATGATGAAATTATAATACAGAAAAAATAATGACACTAAGTTGATGATGTCAAATGATAGTCAAAAATACCATTAAAATGCATAATTGTATGTAAAATAGCATCAAAAAATGTTGCCGCTGTGTTGGGGGCCCTGTAAAGATTCTTTTCATGGGGCCCAAAATCCCTAGCGGCGCCCCTGCGCACGACGGTCCGCATTTTGTGTTGTATTTTGAAATAAATAAATATACCATTGTTGAACTTACCTGCTGAAGCCGTATCTGTGTTGGGGAGAACCTACGGTAGTCGAGAGTCGGCTACAGTGCATTTGTGTCAGTAAATGTAACTGAATGAGAGAGAAATACTGTCGAACTAAAAAAAGTGGAAAGTGCAGATAAAATGACAGGAACAGGGAGTTCTGGCAGGTCAGTGCATCTACATTCACCTTCCAGACTTTTTTCCCTTCAGCTTCCCCTGCTACCGAATCCCCATACACCATGTTTATTAACGCAAGAGGTAAAGATAAAGAGAAAACATTTAACAACGAGAGCATGAGGAGTACAATGGCACAAAACAGTAAAATAACTATGACACTGTCTCCCCTGCCAGCTCCATTTCCAGGCTGATTGGTGTTTGTCTTCCCTTCGTCTTGTCTTAACCAATATATTCTCTGAATGGTCCCCGAACACACAAACTCTGCTGAGACAGATAAAAAGACATTTGGCACAGGCAGACAAGAGTGATAGGTGAGAAAGTGATGGAGAGGAAGCGAGACAGAATGATAAAGAAAGTGGGGAGAAAAAAAGACGGAGAGGAAGGTAAGGTACTGACAAACGACAAGGGGAGGACATGGTAGAGTGAAGAGAAATAGGGATTATGGGAGAGACAGAGAGACAAAGTGTAGCTCTGCAGACAATGGCAGTACTTTACTTAATGGACAGCTCTGCTGGATGTCTTTTTGTTGGTTTTAGTATATGCAAAAACACTCGCTTCTTCTGAGGGTCTTCAGAATGCAAGGCTCTCGTCCATTTCCCAAACGTTGGCTTAATAGGCAAGCAAATTACCCTGAGCAACCCTAATTAGTGACAAAAGATAAAGCACAAGCATTTACAGCCAATCAGTCGTCCTCCATCTGCTTCACGTTTCCTCCTCTCTCTCTTACCTCCACCTGTCTGTTCCTTTGGGCTGTGATTGGAGAGTAATTTATGGAGCTACTATTCTTTTTTCAAATACTGACAGCTTCACTAACAAGTCCAGATTACATTTGGGTAGTTGATTCCGCATCGTTAGAGAGAGCGTAACCATGTTGAGTCATTACTTGTTAATCATGCTGACAGTAGCGGCTCAGGTTTATGAAAGGTCACCTGGACCAACTCCTGCTTACACCTGGGGAAATGATTAACATCTATCAGTTTGATGAGGTGTGTGTAGACAAGCTCCATGTGTAAAGCTGTATCCACAGAAGTGCATGACTGCACTGTAAAACAGCAGTATGTTTGGCAGTTAGGGTCAGGTAGGTTTGTTAGGTATCTTCATCTTGGCAGTGTTATGTCCTGCTAAAGTATTCAGTGACCTTTTTATCACGCACATGTCTATAATATAAACACACATGTAATGCATTATAATCTGCTCATAGCACTGTATTATTATAGTTATAATCACTTTTAAATTTTCATAGTGCATAGTGCTTTAATCATAGCACATTATAAAGCATTTTATAATAATTTATAAGGTCAAATATCATAATATTTCATAATTGATGGTTACTCAATGATATTAATTCCAATAGTTAAAATACATCATAATCCTTTGTAATGATGCATCATAATCACTGTTATAAAGCATTAAAATGTGATTTAAAGTTTCTGTAAGAGGTCATTGTTTGCATTAGGTAAAGTGAGAATTGGACCATGTTTGTGTGTGCTGTTCTTGCAAACTGGGTCAACAGGATCCAGATGGTTGGTCCGGTGCACAAATATATCGGTTAAATAACATTCACAGTCCAGTAATTCACAATTTGGTGTAGTTGCTTCTTCACACCTTCGCTGTGCAACAGAAGATGTGGCGATGTGCTATGTGTTTTAGAAGGAATCACTTCCTAGTATGTGGAGGACTACAGCAACCATTGACATTACAATAAAATACATCATATCATAAAACTGTACATACGTGAAGATTAAAGTGCTTAAGGTTCAGTGGAATTGAAGCATGAAAGTTGGTCAAGTCTTATGTATGTATCAGTGTCACAAAATGAAATGGGTGTTTGTCATTTAGTTTATGGAGTTACAGCCCTGTGACTTTTTTGTAAATTGAGATCAACATATAATTCTCTTGTTTTATCTCTCACTTGTTCTCTGGGTGAAGCTACTCTTTCTATCCCTCTCCTGTGTCTATTTTTGATGACCTGAGAGGTAGTGGCCAATGAAAGACAAAAGGTAAAATGGATATGGATTTTCCTCACGCAGCCGACCATCCCAGAGATGATTTAGTAGTTCATCAGGCAGAAATATAGAATTCTTCCCGGCGTGCTCATCGACCTGTTCTATAGATACATTAAACAGCAGCAGGAAATCGTTGCAGAATGCACCACACTACACATTCACTGACTCTCAAGGCTCGATTGCTCTCCGCTGTATGACGGTGCTACGGGTGTCTCAAGTGACCGGAGCCACACATGAAGTGCACACATGTACAAACACATGACTGATGGGGAAGAGTCACTTCTCTACATGTTGTTAGAGTGGGAGTTCTGAGGTGGCAGTTAAACTTAAAGCACAATTAAGATAATCATTTTAGTTGATTAAAGTTAAAATTGTAACTAAAATGTAATGCAATTTGTGATACGCTGAAAACAGACATAATCCAAGAGAAAAAAATGTTTCCCTTTACCTATAATTAACAATGCAATATGATTGTATGGAAACATCTTTTTTAGGGGATTCTGGCCACCTGGCAAATATACTTCCAACTTTCGCCTTCATTTTACCTTCTTCTTTGTTCTCCAGCAACTCCTGAGAGAAATACCAGCTCTCAATACAGAACTCATAAAGTAAAGCAGAGAAGAGCTTTGTGATGATGCGATGTGACTTCACCTGACACCTTTCACATTACACAGAGTCATTCGATCTATTGATGATATGAACAGTTGTTCTCGTTGCCATTTACAGAATGGGTAAGATTAGTCGGTTGCGGTTTCTAAACACAAAGTACAAAGTTGACCCCTTCTCCTCGGCTCAGCGACCCCAGAAGGGCTCACTAGCTGGTCAGAACCAACCCCAGATCCTTAGAATGCAGCAAGGACTTGGATCAAAGACCAGAATAAGGAAATAGCTCAGCCTGTTTCTGAACACTTGCTAGTATCTGAAACTATAAATAGGCAGAGTAAGAAAAATGACACCAGAAAACAAATTGTTCAGGGACCTCTAGCCCAAGTGTGTTTTGAATATGACACGTATTATATTACAACTCTGCCTGTATTAATAAAACAGACAAAAGGAGACCTTTAAGGAGTTGAAATTTATTTTAGTGTTAAATGAAAGACGGTTCAAAACCTTGTCAGACACATATACTAAAAGTTTCAGTATGTATCAATAGCATTAAGCTTGTTATGTGAAATTAATTAATTAATCTTTTTTATTTTGACAACTGAAGATTTTGAATGTGTTGTTGTCCACTTTGACTATACTGTTACTCATTTAGCAGCAGTGGAGAGTAAGTTGTTCATCTCAGTGCATTTGACTTAACTGGATAAGAATTAAAGTGGATGAGGTGAATAGAGGCATGTAGCTTTCAGCTTGTTTTGGCTGAAAAATTCTGAGTTCCCTGGTAGATCTGAACAGCCTATTACTTTCTCTCTCGAACACACACACACACAAACACACACACACACACACACACACACACACACACACACACACACACACACACACACACACACACACATGCACACACTGTCCTACAGGTAATTTTGCTGTTGCCATGGAAGCCATTTCTGTGAGCCCACGCTCTGACTATGTGAGGATCATATGTTGAGCATGAGAACTGTGTGGATAACCAGCAGCTCTAGTCTACCTCTCATCCTCTGTGTTCTTGGTTTCTCTGCAGTGACGTGGAGATAATTTCATTAATCAAATGAAATGTAATATGCTTTACAAATTGACACAAACAAACAGGATGTTGAAAGAATACAAACACTGACGGAAATGGAGAGAAGATGAATAGACTGATGCAAACCAAATTGAGTAGAAAAAAATAATAAAAATAAAATACTGAATAAAGTGATTATGGTAAAACAGTGAAATGTTAATAAAGGAGTGAAATATACTTTGTATAAATACTAAAACCATTGCATAAAACACTATCAAATCAACAAGCAAATAATAAACTAATAAAAAAAATAATAAGCCATTATAATAAAATAAAAGATACAATTATATATTAAGGCCAGACTAAATCAGTGGGTTTTTAGTTTCTGTATGAAAAATATCAATCTTACTGTATGTTGATGGCACGTCAGTGAGGCATGCATGTTTGAACGTAACATGCTGCAGTAATGAGCAGTTTGGGTAAAGATGTGAAAATGACGTGAATAAGAGTTAAAGCTTTCAAAGAAGAGGGATGCATACTTTAAATGAAGTATTTATTTAAACTAGTACTTAGAGTACACAGTTTTCAGCCTCAGCTAAGCTACTTATATGTAATATGCCTATATGTTACTCCCCCTCTGTCTTTCCCCTCCCCCTCCCCTCCCCCTCCCTCTCCTCTGACACGACGTGACTGGATTCCCTCTTCCTCAGCTCGACAGCCATTCAGAGCATTGCTGCGGTGAATAAGCATTGCCTAACACTCCTTGACCTCTCCTCAGACAGAAAGGCAGAATTTCAGGCAACTTAATTTCAGGCTTCCTCCCTGTGGAACTGAAGGGCAATGTCAAACTCAGTGAACGTCTGCACACTGTCCCATCTCCTCTCCATTCCATCTACAGCGGCATAATAATCATCACAATGAACAAAGGGAGACAAGGCAGATAAGCTCATCTAATAGCCTTATTATGACAACCTTTAACAGTGTTGCCTTTAGTCGCTCACTTTGCCAGACTGACAATTCTATGAGTCTAATTATAGACAATGTGCCCTGCCATCTCTTCACTGTGTCCAAATGTTGACAACGTGTTGAATCCATTGTCAGGTAATGAGTATATTTGATCATTAACTCTGTGGGGCAGATGGCACGAGTGTTTTATGTTCATCAGCACGTACTCCTGATGATGGTGTTGTGGGAGTTCTGATGTGGATAGTGTTCTGCAGCGGTGCTTTAGTGCTGCTATGTGTTTGTATTAGACTGTCCTCCCACAAAAAAATGTCTGTATAGGTTGTCAGTGCAAACAGCTTATTACGACTCATATTTACGCTTATTGTTAGGCGGCAACCTGTAGTGGTAATTTTAATTGTGACAGGAGCAATGGAGGCAGTCAGGTGACAGAGTATGAAGAGTGATTGAGTCCAAAGGGAGAAAGTCGGGTTGGATGTGCAGGTCAAACAAACACTTTCACTGACTTTCACCCAGGAGACTGGCTTATTTCAATTTACGATGAAACGTAACATAGATATGTTTTTTAACACAAATCACTATCAGTTCCTGAAGCTAACCAAGTCATTTTTGTCTCAATCCACAATGTCAAGCACATTTTTAAAACTTTGACCATTTCACAGCTGGGGCCTGTCGCTGGTCCTCTCGACAGTCATACGTGTTGGTTTGGGAGTCATTGGTAAACGTGTTTAAATAGATGGTTTCCTGCTGCTGAATGCTCAGAAGGAGCTCTTATTTCAGTTCTTACTAGATGACCAAAGATTTAATACGTAATGGAAAATAATGTGTGTACTACCGCACATAGCTTATTAAAATCATGTGTACTTGTAGTTTATATTACTGTTTATGAAGGATAAAATGTGTAATACTATGTAACAAGTCAACACTAGTGGCTCTGTGAGGCCGTGATGCTCTTTGCAAAGACAATCAAATATTTTACATAGATAAACCAAAGTATTGCACAATTTAAAATGATGACCCAATGCTAGTGTAAAGCGATAAGTGATGAGAACTAAGGGGACCACCAAAATTCATGAAGATGGTATGTTTTACCAACATGTGTGATAACCAAACCGACTATTGTGGACATGTTTCAGTGGGAACTACAAAAGTCATTGTGGTGATAGAGAGAATGTAAGGGGATGGCCGTAGTTATCACAGCACACATGTCATTTCAATCAGGGGATAGGCTTCATATATAGATACATATACAATTAATTATTACCTTGGTTGCAACATAGTGAAATGTGAGGTGTCCTGGGCTTGGACCCCATTGTGACATAGTGCATTTAGGGGGTAGAAATGCCATCTGAGTTCATACACTGATTGAGATCTGAATGATGTGATGTGGAGCAGGACTAGGCACTGATGGTGTGAAGGGGCGGAGGGGGGTCGCATCGGTTCAACTGAAATAACAACTGGCACAGCAGAGAGGAGTTTTAAAGTTTGACAGCAGTGACATGATGGGCTGGATAGTCTTTGACGTACTTTGACACCCGGGTATTTATCTTGTAAACAAACGTTGTCAGCGAGGGTTCTGACACTGTGACCATTTGCATCTGAGTTCAGTAAACCCACGCATTGGAGATCTGTTCCACTGGGCTTATTCTAATGGTGTTTTTGCAGCTTCCATCCATTGAAGCACATTAATGATATGGCATATTGTGTCTGTTAGTTCTGGAGAGTAATCAAGTTGCTTTAAACATTATGGTTTTGTACATAAATAGGCATGCCAATTAATTAATATAAACCTGAAGTTTTGTCATTAAACAGAGCAAGTCAAATAATGCCTGTACATCCTAATATGTACTTTCTTGATTCCATTATGGACCTTGTATATCACTACAGCACATACTAATCACGGTGATTGTTATTATTAGACTATTGTTCCAGGACTGATAAAAATCAGTAAATTATAATCATCAAATATCAACATGAATACATAAAGTCTAGTTTAACTCTTGTGATGAAGTCATGAAAGACCAATCATACTACTGCAGAAGGGTGGATATCGATGAAAACATGTTTTTTTTTTTATCCGATCGGAGGATCAAAGTTCACACTGTAAAGGCCCTGCAGGTTTGTGTTATGCGCAATATCAATAAAATTTACTTGACATGACATACTGGTCAGCACCAAGACTTAATGATGATATTCAGTCAGACCACACACACACACACACACACACACACACACACACACACACACACACACACACACACACACACACACACACACACACACACACACACACACAAACACAGAGTTCCAAGCTAAATACAAGACAATTAAAAGGAAGCCCGGATTCCTACACTAATCTTCACCAACACTATCTCTGTCTAAATATCTCTCTCTGCTCTTCCCGTCCTATTTTTAGCATCTTATCTCACTTTCTGTCTCACGCAGACTGCCACGCTTTTCAAACCTCTCCCATCACACCTTAAGCCTTGCTAGGCGGTGGGATTTGGAGCACGGCTCTCTCTTCTCCCCTAATCTAAACCTTTAATAAAGCACGAAGATGTGTATTATGCTTCATCCACGCTATTTAGCATTCTCTCCCAGTGTCTTATGTGATTTAGCTGCTCATTTTGTCTGACACGTCTGATATGCGGAGGCAGGCTGACAAAGCACGAATAATGATATTGTCTTGTGATAAATGATATCAATAATTTGAATAATCTGTCAGTGCAAGCCTGAGACGGTGAGTTTGCATGCTGATAGATTCGGGAAAGTGTATGGCTGTATGTTTAACTGACTAACTGGCCCTTTGAGTGCTGACTACTGTGAGGGGAAGGACAAACTGTAAGTTTAGGTTTAAGTTGAAGAGAGAAATGATGAAGGAAGGAGTGCATGATGGGAAAACTGAGAAAAAGATGCTGAGAAAAGGGGAGCGGGTAAAAGAGGAAATGAAAAATGAGACAAAAAAAGGGAGATGGGGGGGGGGTATCATCTTAAAGTAGCATGGCCCTTGTCTGCCCCGCTCCACACACATACTAACACAAACACACACACACCCTCCTTAGTGACTCAGTCACCACGGCAACAGAGCAGAGGGTAAATCGCCGTGGCGTTTGCCCTAGGACGTGTCAGGCATGGGAATGCTGAGTCCCTGCTGCTACCGCGATGCACACACACACACACACACACACACCACACACACACACACACACACACACACACACACACACACACACACACACACACACACACACACACACACAGTGTCAGTATTAGTGGCCATGAACAACTCTCCTGAATCTCCCAAAGCCACACACCAGAACGCTCCCTGATGTCATCAACAATGTAACACTGACATACATGACACACTGTAATTACCTCAACACACAGACAGAGAACATCACGTATAGCTTTTGCTTGACAGAATGGTGTTTGTTTAATATTCAAGCCGCCCTCAGCCTGTCCCCTGTCAGGCTTAGAGTGCAGTTTTCCTTCTTTTTTTCTTGAAATAACTCCATATTTGCTGATTTCATTAACTGTAAACTGATTTGTCTTAAAAACGCTGAAGCAGACAGCTTGACACACTGGAGGAGGTTTGAAGAGTTTATAACCCACAAATCCTTTAGGGTGACACCAGTAAATGTAATGTCTTCTTCTTAGTGTGAACAAGTAAAAAAAGAGGCTAAAGTTTGACAGTGGAATATTTTAAACTTTTAAATCGTTTTATATCAATAAATATAGAGTTCCCATCCAGACCAATTTAAAGTATTGCAAAATTCTGCTTTTATTAATCATTTGTCTAACATGGTTTTTCCCAATTAAGAGTAAAAATATAAAACTCTGATAAACTGGAAGATCTAATCCTTATCCCTCATTTAGAAATTCTGGAGTTATGAATGTTAAAATGTGCAAATATCACAGGCCCTCCCACCAGGTTGACTGGTGAAAGAACAGTACACATCAAGATGGCAACACAGGAAACATCGTAAAGATTCAGCCATACATTTTTACCTCAGATGAGGAGTCTGTTGTTCACCAAAAGCTTACCAGGGGTAAGTTTGTATTTTAGGGAAGTGCACATACATCTCCAACTTCAGTAGAAGAATGTGAAAGCACCTCTCTACGGACAAACTTTGCACAGAAACAAGAGGTCTGACATATTTAAGGTACATGAGCATAAGAAGAGAAACATTTTGAAAAGGAGGGAGACTTCAACTGATATGAGTAAAAACAAAGAATGCTACAATATGTATTTAAATAACAGCATGAATGAAGGAATGTATATTTAAATGGTTTATAATCCTGGTGCTATGTGGTCTGACACATGTTCTTGTGTTGCGACCCAAACTCGAAAATTCAATAAAAAAGACATCTCACATGAAAGAAAACTGGTCTTTGGGAATAGCTATCTAAAACCAGAAATAACAAACAGAAAAAAATGAAAACCCTGCAGACTACCACTTAAAAATCAAATTGCAGGAAACAGTAACTTGTATTCTGTTTCATGGATACTGCTAACCGAAAGACTGCAAAAACCTCCTTAAACATGATGATCTGAAACTTTGTAGCATGTTGTTTGCTGCTGAGCTATAAACATTTTAAACAGAGGCTGTATAGTAACCAGACATGCCACAGGGTCTGTTAGAAAAAAAACATCTGAGAAGCCGTCATTGGAAACTGTTTAGAAAAGGGCAGACCCTTTCAAAAAATATATTTGTCCAGTGATTGGATGAACCAATTGTTTATCACATTCTACCAAGGGCTAATTTTAACCAATCAGATCAACAAACCATATGGAGGGGGGATAATAACATTAAACTTTCAGTGTTGTTCTATTCTCCTCTCTAAATGCAGGCATGCTGTTGCAGCATCTACACTAACCTCTTTAGGAGCAGCTATTCTCCTTTTGAATCATCAGTCACCTCTCTGTGTCGTCACACAAACCTAAACCACATCTGTAGCTGACAGTAGCTCTCATAATGCACTGATTGGTCCTGGTTGATATCAGCAGTATCCAGCTGTCATTTAGGGTGGCCTTATAGCCCTGCTTTTTTTTAACTGAATATAACAGTTTTAACTAAACGCAGACTGAGCCTAAGGCTGAACTGAGAACACAGCTGGTTTCACTCGCTGAAGTATGGACTCAAGTGAACTTGAAAACTTGAAAGATTCAACAAGTACATAGTCAGTGTCTAGCAGTCTTTGAGCTGAACAAAACAATTTGAGACGGCAAAGTATTTCATAATTTCCACCTCTAGAACCAAGGGGTGTGCTGATGAGGACGTTTTATTTTTTCCGCCACAGTTGAGCTGTCCTCCTGGCCAGTAAAAAGGAGTTTAGGTCACTTCCCCATTGGCTTCACTTATCAGACCTGAAGGATGCTGCCTGTTCACATGTCAATAACATTAATTTTTTTCTACATATTTAGATGTGAAATTAGAGTTGTAACTGCCTTCTGTCAATGCCAAAATGTCACTGGACATTTGTTGTTGAGATCAGAGTGTTCAGAAGTTAAATATATTTGAACTTTTCCCCCAGGATCTGGTTGAAATCAGGGCAATGTAAAACATTTTTTTATTTGGTATCAAAGTAGAGAAAACAGCATATTAGACCAAACCACAATTCTTTGTTTTTCCCAAATATCTGATGCGACTGCTAAAAACCTGAATCAGTCAAGTTGACAATTAGCTGCACTTGACTTGAAATGAAAACTGGTGAAAGCACTTCTTCAGAAAACAAACTTTAAGAATATTAAACTAAATAACATAGGGTAGAGCAATATAACATGTTCCTTGGAAAACAAACACAAAAGAGAAATCAGTTTCAAAGTGAAGTGTAGATAAGAGCTCCGTCGGGCCTTGGGGGATTTGCCTTGACACACAAACAGCATATCAGACTCTGAACTGACGACTAAAAAGGTGCCTTCTTTCCCAAGCTGTCTAAGCAGCATGTTCCTGATGTTGTCAAGCTTTAGCTGTTTAGGAAACCTTTACATAACAAAACATGTGCAGTACAGAGCTCTCAGTATGAGATTTATCACACGTTCACACAAAACTATTTATTGAGCCATTTCACTGACTGACACAATGTCCATGGAGGGTTTCTGTCTGTGTGGGGTATATATTTGTTGGAAACTGCTGAAAGGAATTTCAGCTCTCCTTTTAAGGCCCAGAGGAACAGATATAATAGATCTAAGAGTAAAACCTCTGAGCAGGAGAAACAGCAATCAATTGCACCTCAAGCATCTGGAAAATATGTATTAGAGTGAAACAATCTGACTCTATTTCGCTTGGGAACAGCGCTTGAGAGGTTTACACTCCTGTATCCATGTGCTAATGTAACCTCAGCAACATCCTCAGCTCATTCTCAACATTCCTGGAATCTCACTCAAGTGCAACACTTTGCTTCATTCAAGAAGCAAAGTCTTTGTAGGCATTCACAAATTGAAAGACACTGATTCGTGTAATTTATGTCACTTACACATCTACTTTTAGAATACAGGGTCTTTTTCCAGTGTGTCATCATCATTCTTGAGACTCAAAGGAACGTTTAACTTTGCTCCCACACAACAGAAACAGAGCTATATAGAGATTTACTCACATGGTGGAGAGACGGTTATATTGGGACTTGTTCTTGTTGTCACTTGTTATTAAAACTCTGCTTATTCAGGTGGCCGAGAATCAATTAATTATCGCTTAGAAGTCATTAGTCTCACAAAAACTCTCCTCCAAGTAGGAAAACAATCATCGCCATTACTGCTTCATTAGCTGACTAAAAACTTTGATCCTCTTTTTTTTTTCACTCAGACACTGTTTCAGTTAAAAATTATCCATCGAGGGCATGAAGAGTCTGTCAATAGGTAAACTAATTATGTCAATTTCATGAGGCAAGGAGAGAAATGATGGCAAAGCGATACGTTCCTGTATGCTAAATGGCTGGAGATGTTTAGTCAGTCAATGGCAACCAGATATCATGTTACTTCAAAAGAAGACAGTGCTTAAGTATGTATCTACATAATTAAATACTTGTAGTCACAAGCACAAACCTATATATAACCTATATGGATACCAGCAAACCAACACAATCTTACTAGTCAAATCCAGCAGCTTGGTCAGCGGTACTATGCAATGTATTCTCAAACAAAGGTTCGTATGTTATCCTACGAAAAGTTTATCCTCATTTTTTGTGCATTTCCCTACGAAAGCCTCCAACACGTGCAAATGTTTTTTTTTCTAAATAAACTTCTGTCTTCGCAGGAAACATAGTTTTAGGCGATAAAAAACTCTTTGTTAAGGTTTAGACATGTGCATGTCACTGCTGCTGCTGTCAGGGAATCTTAGCAATGGTCATTAGCTTGCAATAGCCTCCTCAACACAGCATCACCCTGTAATTAAAGTGATGCTCCCTCCCTCCCCTTTGCTACTCCCAGTTAACCAAATGTCAGGAGGAGAGATGTGCCATCACTAGAGACGGATGCTCATAGAGGCAGATATCTGATGAATGCTGGCATTTAGGCCGGTTTGATGTTGTGAAGGATAAACTTGAGCTCCCACAGACAACCCAGCACCCGTTATCATTTAAAGCTCCAGAATATCAGAGATCAGACAAGATATCCTTTTCTCAATAGGATCCTTTCAAGAGTTGAAAGATTGTTTTAATACGATACTGAGTGGGCACAGCAGCACGTTTTGAGATTATTGCTTTCTTGTCATTATAAACTTTGTCTTAATATTGTTTGTCCAATATGCTTGATGATAGCTGACTTAAATGAATATATCTGCGAGGACCAATTCAGAGTATGTAGGGCTTTCTATAAAACTGGCACTCTAAACATGCTACCAGCCTACCGGTGATGAAAGGAGGTGAGAGACTGACCTCCTGTCACATGCTGACTTCCAGGGAGCTGTCTTTGAAAAAAAACATCCGTGTTGTCTTTGACGTTGCTTTTAAGTATAATGTAGCATCACTAGTTGTACTCAGTTGTCTGCTAAAATCACTTTGGCTTGTGTCCTTCCTGTATTTACCATCTATCTCATTCATTCTCTAAGCAGCACCTGCAGACTTACTTTTCTTGTTACATCAGTAAGTCTTACTATATCCGTATGAAGCCATATAGCTATTTATTTTAGAGAAAACCCTAGGAACACAGCTATTGCAAACAGACAAACAAGCAGTGACTCTTTTTGTTCAGCTCTTCCCCATTCCAGTGCCCGCTACCAAGAAATCGGTTGAAACAAGAAAGCGAGGATTTCCTCAACAAGGAAACAGGCCAATTTAAGTTCAGTGTCAAACGGGTAATAGGAAACACATCTATGATGGGTAGTGAATTTAAGCCTTGGTGGAGGTTCACTATATAGCAAGGCTGCTGAAGACAAAAACAAACCAAAAAGTTAATCTTAGGTCTTAGAAATTATCTCTGGTTCTAGTTTTCTTTGAGCTGTTTTTGTTCTTAAAAAGGTGATGCAATGAATGTGAGCCTACTGTCCTACTAACTGAAATGCAAATGATTGCTACTGTCTCAACACGTGCTCACTCGTCATCTCGTCACATTAGGATGCTTGGTCAATGGCCCTCGGTGTTGGATACCTTTTAGCTTCTGTATGAGCACACAGGGCTTTCAACCAACTTCAGTGTAGCCGAACAAGTACTTTTGTCGCTCAACCCTAACCAAGTTTATGCTGCATAAGTGAGCCTTAAAAACCTGTACATTAATGGTATATTTTGAAAATAAACTGTATGCATCTAATGAGGGGAAACTGGATGTTTCCTGTGAATACAGATATTGATATAAAAAAGACTCTGTGCATGAAAGAGCCAATCCAACACGCCCTCCCTGACACATCCAAAACTGACACTTAAGGGGAACCTAGAGCGTTATAGTCTGAAGCAGAGGGCCACTCAGCAGACATTGGTTGAGGAGTTGGGAGTGAAAGTGTTTTCCTGAATGTAATTGTGGTTTTAGGAATGGACATTGAATGAAATTTCTCACACAGTGGTATTGAAAAATCAGGTGATGAAGAAGCATATGTAACTGCAGCAAACAAGTGCCAAGTCCTAAAAGATAGCTTCAGTTATTCGTCACAGAGTTTCTGAGTTTGTTTCCTGATGAGTCACCAAAGTGCTATTTTAGCCAGTGCAGGTTAAAATGAAGGAGCATCCCTCTCTAAGCCACCTACTTATATTGACAAGAGGACTAAACAAGTGCCTGTCCCTTTCCCTCTCCTAAATTGTAATCTCTTTCACTAGACTAGGCAGCAGCGTCACTCAATTGCAGGCCCTGTGTGCAGAATGAGGGAGAGAGGGAGGGGTGATTGAGTTGTATGTCCAGTCCAGACCTTTCCTAACCCCTGTAGCTGGCAGGTGATCACAATGAAGAAAGAAAAAGAGCAGGTAATTTGGCTTCTTTTGACTCTGGGCAATCCTTTGGTGTTTTCTAAGAGCTTTAGATGGGAGCAAGGAGGAAGAAGGATAAGCAGGGAATAGGGTCTGCTCAGACTAATTGCCTAAGCGGCAGATCAATAACTGAGCTAAGAAGGAAAGACCACAGCTCAGTGACGAGACGACCAATAGGTTCCCAGGAGCTCAAATGTTCCCCTCGGTTGGGATTTGTCATTCTCACTAGAGCAGTGAAATCAAAATGGTTGTGGAGAAAAATGTGGTGGATATTACCGATCTGTTGTTGTAAATCGATGTGATCCAACATCTCACAGGCTGATGTCTTATAGACTATAGAATACATTTAGTTTGGAAACATTTTTTGTAGCTGCCATTTTTGTGCTGAACTGCCCAGAAATGGCAGTCTTAGTCATTTTTTTTAAAATAGCCCTGTTTATGCATTTGCTCAGACATGCTGTCATAGCAACAAACACAAGTTGCTTAATCTTCCTTCATGAACAAACTGCTGTGAATACAATTGAATATCATTCACTGTGCAGGGAGGAAAACACCTACCACACAAAGGGTGATTAGGCACAATGTTAATGATTGGGTAATAGGCTGTTGAATCATTCTTTTTTCCAGATATCATGCCATACCTGCTCAGTAGATGGCGTCAGAAAAAGTTACATCTTGTAAGTCATCTATCTCATCTAAATCACAGGGGACTAGTTTATTAGCTCAATATGTCCTCCAAATGGAATGAAATAACCTAACATACATGTTTTGTAACTGCTCTCTACGACGCTTTTGAGCGCTTTCTGATATGACACTCCCATCAGGAAGATAATAATAACTTTATTTATATAGCACCTTTTAAAAACAAGGTTTACAAAGTGCTTTGACAGACCAGCCAGCAAGACAGTGCATAAGAAAAAAAATGAAATAACAAGTGACAATCAAATAAACTAAAAAATAAAATAAATAAAATAAATAAAATAAATAAAATAAATAAAATAAATAAAATAAATAAAATAAATAAAATAAATAAAATAAATAAAATCAAGTGATAATGGTAAACAGTAAACAAATATAAGATAAAATACCAAGACCAAATGAAAATGAACCAATAAAACGACGACATCACATAAAAGCCAATCTATAAAAATGTGTTTTAAGAAGTGATTTAAAAGAGATTACTGATTCTGCAAGCCTTATCTCCTCCGGTAGGTCATTCCATAAGCCGAGGGGCCCTTATGGCAAAAGCACGGTCGCCTTTGGTTTTCAGTTTCGACTTTGGAACAACCAGAAGGGCCCCACCTGAGGATCTAAGGCTGCGAGCTGGCTCATACGGGGTCAACATTTCTCCTAAAGATGACATAATCTGTTGCACTGCTGCAATGCAATATTGCAATAAATCATTTCTGGTTTGGTTTGGTTAGCCTGGCCTATCTCCGCAGCTTCTGGCACTACACATTATCATTCTGGAATAGAGGAGAAAACACACTGGCTTGTTTGTATTTCTTTAAACCAATCAGAATCGTCTGGGGCGTTGATAAGCGCAGCAGGAAGTGGCAATGCCATTTCAAAACAGATAGCACACATAACGGAAGGGGAAGAGAATTCTGATTAAGGCCCTGCCTACACTACTTCGTTTTCATTTTAAACCAGGGTTTTAAAAAAAAAAAAACGAACACTACTAATAAAATCTTCTTCTTTAAAGTTTTATTTTTCAAACTAAGTTACAACACTGCAGGTCTAACTCTATCTCTCCCACACAGATATCAAATATACTTTAAGATGAACAGTTATTAAATTAAGTTTAATAAATTATGGGTCCAAACATTTGGTCAACACACGTCTCTCACTCGTCTCCTCGGTTTGGTTGTCTGTTCTCTCACTCATAGCTCTGCTGGTTGCTGAAGTCTCTGTCATACTGGAAAACATTTATCCTTTTGTTCCTTATCGGTTATTTGAGAAGTTCACAATAGTTGTGGAGAACAAAATAAGCATTCATTGGAAAAGGCTGCTTGCTAATCTCTCCAACAGCTGCTTCCTCCGCATGTTGGCAGTAGTAGAATTATTAAATGCAGAATTTATCTGCGCAACAGCTGCTAGTAAAGAGA
Source organism: Anoplopoma fimbria (assembly GCF_027596085.1). NCBI lineage: Eukaryota > Metazoa > Chordata > Actinopteri > Perciformes > Anoplopomatidae > Anoplopoma > Anoplopoma fimbria. Next base: position 11,761,002 of record NC_072451.1, on the reverse strand, counting down.
ACAAGGTTAACAACACCTGGAATCAGTTATCCATGTTGAATTAACCATCATCGTTTCCATTCGTTTTCCGCCATCCACACTATCAGGAAACCCAGCGTTTTTAAACGTATCCGTCCTCAGGAGTGTTTTCAAACTCCTCCGTATTGGTGCCCTAAAAAAAGATATACGTTTTAAAATGAAAACGATACAGTGTGGACAGGACCTGAGATACGCAGCTAATGGCAGACTTAGACCCACAGTCTACATCCGGTGAGTCAGACAAAAGACTTGATTAAGGAAAGGACATGGTAAAGAAAATCCATAATGACGATCTGAAACGGGAAGTGAACAGAAGCAAAACATCTGACCATACCAACATCCTCCACCTGCAGACTCTTCTGCCTCTAGAGGGCTTGAACAAAAACATACCTAATGTCTACACAGAATCTAAATATTGGATGCTTGCACAAGGTAAATGTCAGGTGGACATAATGCCTATGTGTTCTCGCCTGCATGTACCTGACTGACTTCCCCTTCTTATAACTGCCTGATTCACAAGTAAAGCACCATCCAACTGTATTTGGCTACCTATGCAACCTACACAATATGCACATTTCACACTTGTTTACTGAATAACATAATGCAGTAAATTCCAATTCAATTCCATTCCAATTATCATGGGTGTGGGGGAGGGTAGATATCAAAGTGTTGTCAAATCAAACGGTGTGCATGCAAGCAGCCTCACTTTTACATTTCTTACTGTTTAATTCAAAAGCAGTTCACTTCAAAGCGACACCCAGGTAATACAATCATTTGATTAGGAGTTTTCCGGAAGGACCTCATTTCCATAACAGAGGTCTCTGCATGGTTTCCCCAGTGATCATCAACAAAGTCACAAATTACTGCATATTAATTCTACCGTGCTTTTACTGCGCGGCTCATTCAACAGTGGCAACAGTTGGGAAAACAATAGCTCTAAGGCTGGAGATTCCGCAGCCCCAGTATTTTCCTTTATATATCAAAATGAGGGCTAACATTTGATGAGAACGTGTGTTGTGTGTGGGCAGATGAGTCTTCATGAGTACACAAATTATGCTCCCAGGCAAGCTGAGTGAGGAGGATTCTGCACAGCATAGCTATAATTTGGAGGAGTGCAGAATCCACACAAAGGAAGGGAAATCAAATAGCAATTGTCCACCAATGCAACGTACAGTGAACATCATTAATTCCTGTTTTTGTGTGTTGACAATTATTCCATTCAGAGCCTTGCGATCTGCAAAATAACATGCTGCATGTGCCATCTGAAACACTATTAGAAATCTCAGAAGGTCAGATGCAGCACCACCTCCAAATAAAAAGGAGGTCTTTGTAAAATAAGCTGACTTTTTATTCCTGCTGTGAAAGAGTGGGAGGGAAGTGAAAGGCTCTCTCTCTCTGTATTGCAGGATATGACTGGACCGTGGCGGCGGGTGGGGTGGGAGGTGGGCTTGCAGACTAATTGCCCAGAGCATTGCAAGGTGATAAAGCGACAGGCCGAGCAGAGTGACGGCCACAGCAGTGAAAGGACCCCGCTCATAGCAACACCATAAAAGCTAATTACCGCCATACAAAGAGCCGCCCCTGCCATTGTGCCATTTTGAAAAAGCGCAGGGAGAAAAACATTGAGAGAGCCAGAGAGGGAGACGAACAAGTGAAAGGACCAGCAGCAATAAAGACTTAACCAGGAACAATTAGTCTGCAGTGCTGCTAATGAGAAAGCCAAGATAAAACGGGGGGCTAAATTTAAATGTAAGGGGTTCCATAGCTTCTCTCCAGGGCCCAATTCTCTGCCTTGGCAATAAGTCCTCCTTGTTTCAAAGGTAAACTGAGAGAGCGACGGAGGCACAAATATCTCCCCTGGCCTGTGTGGGTAATAAAGTCTTAAGCCTCGGTGGCCAGCAGCGGTGGAATGAAACCTGCCTAAGGGTGGAGGGATACTCTCCAGGGAGACAGGTGCAGTGCAGTTAAGAAGGCAAAACAAATGCCCAGGGAATATGTTACATGTAGAACCACTATGCATGCAGATACATAATAGGTATAGGGTGTAATTAACTATGGGGGAAAATGGGAAATGCATTAGTAGATATTTGGATTGGCCCTGGGATTAAGAAATCCAATCAATATAGGGATTTTGCACCATGACCGCTTGATGTGCTGAAAAATGAAGCCAGTGTAGAAGTGCCAAAAACTGCACTTCCGGTGAAATTCTAGTCCTATTTTATGTTTGTGTATAATTTGTATATGTTTATTTTTCCTAATTAGTGGGTATCAGTGTATGTGCTCACCAAACATTGCTAGTTAGCTTAGCTTGTTGTACTAAAAAGACCCTCTAAGCAGTCGGCTGTTTTCTGCCTGAATTTCACTAGCAAGAATTAGCATCCTAAATAATACTGAAGTTAATATGAATTATTGATGCACCTTACTAACTAAACTAGCTAGCTAGTGCTAGTGTTAGTTACTGTCCCTGCCCGGCGTTGCTCCTTGCCAGCTCCACACTCTCGTCCAAATATGGTCACTGCTTGCACAAAGAAACCAAGAATGGAAAAAAGCCTAAACTTAGACAAAATTTAGACAACATTTAGACAACAGTCCAAAAACCAAAGTGTGCTAGCTTAACGCTAACTCAGTACTACACTACTTTTAATTAATACAGGCTTTTCTCAACACTGATTAGCTATACATACTCAAATTATATTTTTTTAATTCGTAGATATCTATTCCTAAGTAATCGATGTAATTATAAATGAGAAAGTATAAAGACAACAGGGAACAGAGGTGGATGGGTCCAACAAAAACTAGTGTTTTACAGGAGGCCGCTGTCAACGCCCCATGTGAACTGTCAATTATGATTTAACTTCCGTACTTGACAAACACAACTTTGGTAGCTCTTTTAACCCAAATCACAATCTTTTTTATAAACCTTACTAATTAGTTTAGCTGCCTTAATCTAAATTAGTTGTTTCCTGTGAAGACAGACGTTTATTTAGCTGATGTTGACATGTGTTGCTGTTTTTTTCGTTCAGAAAAAGCACACAAATCATGGTATGAGCATACATTAAATAATGCCATTTAAAAAATACTTCTTCCTACATGGTTAAGGAATGGGGTTCTTCAAATACAACCGAAGGTTAGGGAAACCTAACCATCATGATACTGTTTTGAAAAAGTTAAGAAGGAACAAAAACTCAAAAAAAGGAACAAAAACTCCAGTCTTTGGCACATAAGTTGGCCACATTACACATATATCCATCACCCTAATCCTACACCCTCCAAAGGTATTATTATCTTTTTTTTATTCTTCACTTTTAAGCAGTGGCACTAAATGCTGGCATTAAATGTCTTTTTTGTGTGCTGCAAAATTCTCCAGTATAAACATAGTTCCTTAAGAAATTTCAGCTAGCTAGATGATACAGTGGAGGATCTATTTCATTCTTTTGTACTGTTCTCCTGCTTTTGTCCTTGAAATTAGGGAGTTTCTGGTTGCTAGGTTGTGAAAAATATTTAAACAGTTTCCTGTCACTTTAAGGTCACCCTCATAACAAGTGAAACATCAATGTTTTTGGGGGATACAACAAAAAAGGATATTGTAAAATAAATACACTGGAACCCTGGGATGAACGGCAAAGGAAAGTATCTAACACACACATACCGCCTTCTTTTCCCAACACAAACACACACAATACATCACAGAGGCCCTCAGAAGTCTACCTGTGTCCAGCAGTGAGCGAGCTGACTCTTTGATAGTTACATCCTGGAGAGAAGGAAAGAAGCAGAAACCCCAGCAGGCACTGACTGTAATGAGGGGGCAATGAGGTTTGAAGCTGCTCATTACCAACACCTAGAATTGCAAGGAAGCTGGGCTGACAGCCGCAAAGGCAGGAAGGCACCCTGGGAGGACTGCTGCATGTGGCAGAGGCACTGGAAGGAACAAATGGGGGCCAGGAATAGATATCACCTATAGGATTTCAATTGACAGCAGGTTTTTCCCTCAACATTGATTCCTATAATCTTGGTTGGTATATCAAATTAAAAATTTCATTGAGTAATACATCCTGTTCAAATATAATAAGTTAATAATTAGATGCTAAAAGTCTGTGCCGTCACAGTATCTTAAAATGTGGCCACTTTACTTACTAAAAAACACTGGGAGGATTTTGTGTGTCCATGAAACATCATTTGGAATCTTGTGGAAAAGTAAAACTATGCTTTTTGAACCCAACCTTATAAAACTCTTTAAGGTAAGCAGTGGTGGACGGCAGAGTGACCCACACCATATATTTAATGGTAGGGAAAACTCTAAACTCCTTAAGGATTAATTTACTAAACCATTAATGCACAGTTGATTGGATGCCTATAACAACACAATATTTAACTGCAGGTTTTACAAACCTTTTTATTGGTTTGGTGATGAGTGTGAATATCTGGCTTTTATTGACAAACTATAAATATAAATATGTTGAAGTTATATACCTTAAGATTTCAGTCATGGGTCATTGTCAACCCCTGTTATCACTGGTGTTCTCCATTACACACCGTGGACCAAGACAGTCCATCTGACACTGCAATGTCTTTATTTATTTGCTGGCTTTGGTACATACTACCTAGCTCACTCTGAGTCTGGCGCTGAAAAAAGGCTTCACCTTCAGGATCAAGATGGAAGCAAGACAAGCTAAATACATTATTACAAACTCAATGGAGTACTGTGTGACTAAGCTGCCTTCTTCTTGTCATCAGGTAAAGCAAATGCAACGTTGTTTGCAGGGTTGGTGGTTAGATCCCTTACTCAACCTATCCACCGGTGCTCCTGGTCAGACCAGGCGCTGGTCTAGTGGGTCCTGTTTGGGTGTGAGTGTGTGTGGATAGGTGAATGAGAGGGACGATGTAAAGCACTTTGCATTGAATGGCTATACAAAATGCAGTCTATTTATCATTTTATACAGCTAGGGTTGGGCCGATGTTACCCATAGGTATTGACTCAGCAGCCGCTCCCAAGTGGGACGTACTGAAACTGAGAGAGGCCATGAATGAGAGTGTAGTGACTCCAGTCCACTGGGTGGTGGAAATGCATCTCCTAGCTTGCCAACCACCAATAAACTCTTAATATGTAGAAGAAGCACAGAATAAAGCAGCACCACAATCAGCAGGACAACTGACACGTTGCCTCGTCTCTGTTTTCCGGCTCAACTCTTTTGTCGGCTTCAAGTAAAAAATGTTGTCCCCCAAAATTAAGGAACTTTTTGTAAATTAACAATATTTATGTTAATCAAGTTGTCAAATTGATACTTGCTTATGCAATTCAAGCTGGATTTAGCTCTGTGATACCATTGGCATAGGTTGCTGATGTAGGCTACTTTGGAACGTGTCGTGATGACGAATTGGTTTTAGCTCGTATCAACATATGGAATTGACCCAACTCTAAATACGGCACAATTTACCAACAAACAAAGTTTAACATGCCAGGATTCCATTATAAATGAGTGTTATGTAGCTAACAACTTGATATTTTGGAAGGATTAGGCAGTATCAATTACTTAAATTCCACTCAATATCAGCACGTTTGGCCACAAGTTCCCATATTAACCTGTGTTGTGGTGGTAACCTTTCTGACACCTCCTGCTTGAAGCCCGAAATCGAGATGAGACAATGGACTGAACTGAAATGGAACAGGACTCATTAATACCTGTGCATCACTTCTTAGGACTAAACTGTTCATGTCAAATATTTTCATTGCACATATTTTGTCATTCATGCGTTAATTTTTTAGGGACATTGTTGTATTGGTTTATGATGTCTCTTTACTTGTTTTCTTCTTCTTCGCATCATGTCCAGTACATGCATTTGGAACCCTTGTGAATGGGTGCACCAGTTCAATGAAAAATAACTACAAGGCATTTATAGAATGCAGATGTATGCTAAACCTATTGAAATGATAACAGCCATTAAAACCATTAAAGGGTGGTCATTTTAAGGACCATTACTTTAAATTTGAACATTTACAAATAAAAAAAGGAAACATTTAATGACCTGTCACCATAATTTTGTCTGCTTCTCTTCTCTCTCAGCCCTGGGCCTCTGGCAAGCCCTGAGGTAATTAAGACTTGTCAAACACCTCAACACGCAAGCTACCCTTTAGCATTACACAAACACATTAACAAATACTTCCTCGTACCGCAGGACTGACGTCCCCACGTCTGCAAACCCACCAGGCTAATTGACTCTTGACAGAGAGATCACAGAGTGAGATCCTGCTAATTACCTGAGTGTGCAGTCATATTAAAGACAACACACACACATACACTCTCAGGTTCCACTGATATTTGTATTCAGAGTAATAAGAAAGGAGAGGCTTGGCGTAGCGACAGGCAGAGCTGTCTGCTGTTCCACAACTCCTTAATTAACCATCATAGCACTGGTACGGTTGGCTGACGGAAGCAACATGTAGTCAACTGGTTCTCTGTGACCTCACTGCAAGAAAAAGAAGCACAGAGAGAGAGAGAGAGAGAGAGAGAGAGAGAGAGAGAGAGAGGATAATTGACTGCCCTAGCTGTGCTTTCACACCAAGAAGGTTTTGAGTGTTTCATCTGAACTGTGTTTCTGCCTCTTAATTTGCTTCAGTATAGTTACAATGCCATGGTAACAATGGTATTTGAACTCAGCTGGTAGCAAAATAATGACACACTAGGATAATAAATGGGGGATGTTTTTTCCGGTGTTGAGTGCAATGCAGAGTGATTTGTTAGGAATTACATTGTAACTGTCAAGCATCTTCTGATGGCTGCGATGATTAGCATAGCAAAGTCAAGTTAGGGACAAACTGAAGTATGGACTTGATTTCAAATTATGACAGGAGTCAAAATAAATTAAGAGGGCAGACCATGTTATTTTACTAATGTTAAATTACAATAACTGTAACCAAAATATCCCCAAATATCTAACCTTCTGGGATACCAAACAAAGTGCTGACCAGTAACCATGCTCCTTTTGAGTCCATGTGACCGCATGCTCAAAGACAAACGAAGACAACAAAGGACATTTCTACTATGTTGTTGCCTAAATTGATTATGTTCACAATGCAACATGGGAGGACGACATACAGGGGCTCAATACCTTCAGAAACCTTCAAGCAACTTCTGCTTGTCAGTTGTGTCACCATATATATATATGGTGACACAACTGACAGTTTGGCCTTCTGCTAGCCACAGACAGCTCAGCAGAAGGCCAAACTAAAAGCAATCCTATCTCTTCATCTCTGAAACAATTATATTGACAATTATATTGAATTATATTTTTTTTAGTTTATTGTCAGATTATCTTGTCAGATCCCTTTTTTGGGCTGATTTGCTGTGGAGGCAGTTGTTGCCAATGCAAGTAGGAAATTGCACAGTTGAGCCAAGAGGAGGGGCAGATGTGTGGTTTCCTCGCAGACCACCTGAATTACAATTCGCTGTCATGGCCTCTACCTCTACCTCTGCTTAGCCTGCAGCCACTCCCCCTTTCCCTGTGTGTGTTGGTGTTTGTTTGATTGCAGGAGTGGAGACAGGTGTACAGGAGCCAGGCCACCAGCTGTCCTCCATCTCAATCAGCCTGCCCTTAAAAGCCCGGTCCGGACTCCTCCACACTGCTAGATTGTAGACTCTGTTAATCAGTTAGTGTCGCTCTAGCTCTCCAGTCTATTTGGCATATTATTGGTTACCCTGTTGCTTAATTCCTGTTTTCCTGTTCCCTCAGCTTTCCCCTGCCTGAACCTGCCTTTGTCTCCAGCCCTGTTCCCTGCTCGTCTCCAGCTCCTGTCCTGGCTCCCTGGCTTCGCCCCACCTGATCCCCTCGTCCTTCCTGCAACGCATTCCCTGCTAAGAACAATAAACCCCTTACCCCTACTCTCTGCCTCCCCGTCTCTCTGTGCTGCATTCAGGTCCACCAGTCTCGTCATAACATTCGCTGACAGGTGATTTTGGAATCTAAACTACTGAAAATAAACTACCTATCCCATCTTTGAATATGAAATGATATTGATGTTTAACATTTTCAGCAAATGAATATCCACATCACCACACGACTGGTGTCTGGGAGAAATATGTTCTGAAAAAATGAAAGGCACCAATTTATGTATCGTGGTCCATTATGCCCCCGTGATATTGTGATTCAGCCACTCAGTCCATGGTTCTAGAGATAGTTCTCGCCTCACTGAAATAACTTGCCATGAAAATAGACTGCATGACTCGCTGTCTGTCTGTGAGTGCACACTGCAGAACATTAGCATGAGACCATTAATATTATAATGAGATCAAAATTATTTCCTCACAGCCAGCAAAGATGAGAAGGGAACAAACTTCAGATTTCAAATTATCTCACTGAGTTTATTTTTTTATTCTCTTGTGGAAGAAGCTATGAAGCTATGTTTAAAATGTATCAGTCGCTTACACAGACAAACCAACAGTACTCAGTCAGGGGTTTGTAATATCGTGCCCTTCTACAGATTAAATTATGTGTCTTTAATCAACCAGTTACAGCGTATAAATTCACAGCTGTAACCATGGCTGCTGGAGCCTCCAAAACTCCTCCCCCATCACATGCGACATGATTGACACACACTCCACAGCAAACATACAGTAACCATGAACACACAGAGATACAAATTCCACATCTGGATAAAAATGGATGGCTCACACTCATATATATATATATATATATATATATATATATATACCGTTCAATCTATCCAAACAGACACCAAGTTCACATCATATTGAATCACTTTGTGTGTTAAAGGAAATTCCAGTTTTGTATAATCTGTGTGTTATTTTCACTCACTTTTTAAAACCGTCCAGGTAGCCAAACATAGAGCAAAACTTCTTTATGGTTTTCACACTGATATTCTTCTTCAACATTTACCTACTGTCAATACGATAGTTGTGTGCACACAGTTTTTCTATGCATTTAGGGGATTATTACTGAAAGAGAAATTTGTCACCTTTTATGTAGACGTCCAATCAGTGTTGATGGTAAAGTCTTAGTGTGTGATTTATTGCCCCAAAAAGCGGAGGTCCTCAGCATTAGAAGCTGTGCCAGCAGTGCCTACATGTACCAGGATGCATTGCGCACAATCCCTCTAAAACTCCCTTAGCTAATGCAGCCGCAGTCTCGACCTATATCCAGCTCTCTGGTTCCAATAAATATGTCTGTACATCTTAGTCAGCCAATACACTGTTAAATGTATCCTCGTCCTAAACATCCTCTGCACTCACATTTTGGGATGCCAATTTCCCTGTTTGAAATGTAACTGGTTTGCATTACAACGAAGAGAACAAGGAAGTTCTTATGTTTTAGTTTGTGTTTTTATAAACACAATGGAACTAACGACAGGTTTAGGAAGTTCTGTTTTTAAGCACACCTTAAAATCCAAGCTGGAACAGCCTGTAGTTCTACCTTGTTGTTGTTGTCACATCAAATGACGCTGACTGATGCAGGAAGGAAAACAGATGTAGCAGCAGGAGAACTCGGCATTCTGGGTTAATATAAAATGATGTGAGGAATTTATGTCTTCAATCCACTACATTTACCATCAACGGAGAGTTGACATCCTCATGAAAGTTGGCAAATCTTCCCTTTAACACTGTTTCAGTTTTAACTCCAGTTAAAGTGAAACAGAGCTTCTTTCTTGGACAACAATGAAGCTCTACATTACAGAGGAATACAAGGTAACAGGCTTTGGTTATTGCATTGGATTTGTTGCATAAAATAAATTAATTACATTACATTACATTACATTTACATTACATTACATTACAGTCATTTAGCAGACGCTTTTATCCAAAGCGATAAAAGCGTCTGCTAAATAAATAAAATATGTACAAATATTGTAATCCTTATCCTTTAAGTTCTGTAATGTGTCTCATCGGGAAAACGAGGTAAAGGTGGTCTAGTCATGCTACAACTACTACCCCGTTCTGACAGCAGCAAAGTGTGTGGGAGAGAGTAGAAGTTAAAGGGGTCAGGGGTCAAGCATCTTTGTCTGTGAACATTTATCCTCCCTGTGTCAGGCTACCTACCAAATATGGCCATGCCGCTCCATCTCACTTCCTTCTTTGTCACGCACACACAAGTTCAAGTAAGCTCACACGAAGCTAGACTTATGCAGACACATAACACGTGTGTGTACATATTCATACTGGAGGCATTTACATATACACACAAACCCATAACCAGATTTCATTCACTCCCTGACTCTAATTTGCCCCCGACCAAGAGCTTTCACACTAGGGTGGTTTCCAAAGTCTGTATCCCAGAGACAGTGTGTGTGTATGACAGGGGACTGTATGTGTGTGTGTGTGTGTGTGTGTGTGTGTGTGTGTGTGTGTGTGTGTGTGTGTGTGTGTGTGTGTGTGTGTGTGTGTGTGTGTGTGTGTGGCGGAAGGCAGCAGCCTCTCAGGGTGCTTGTGCTTTAGCTATGGTGTTACCCCTGAGCATGGCAGTGAAGAGGAGTCTTTTCTTCGCTGCTGCTGACTGGAGTGCGTGGAACAAATGGATTGGAGAACAGTACAATCTGAGGCAGTGGCATGCCACCTCAATCCAGCCCCACACCGGACTCCTCTCATGGCAATTCACATGAATCGCTTCTATGAGAGAGCACTGTGGTTATGCAAGGTCCCTATAGGAAAAAAAAAGTCTCACTGCATGTATTGATATTGGCTACAGGCCATGGCATTTCATTTTGGTAAAAACATGGCCAGGGCTAAACACAAAAAAAAGCAAACAGATATTGTTTTTTTTAGGTGTCTAAAATACATCCAAAGCAGTACATTACTTTGCTCCTATGCTGGTACTCCTGTCTGTTTCTCCAAACTCCATCTACTGTAGTAATACACTGTACACTGACTATGGAGAAATATCTCAAACAACCACACTTCAAAACATCCAAACTATACCATTAAACTGTAAGAGTACACTGTAAGCAGACTAAAATGGTTGTGATGTAAAATGCTACAGCTTTCATTGAGCATAAGTTAGTTAAGTATCACAAGCCAAGGGAAAAAACATAATCAAATCAAATGTAATCACCAAAGAAGCTACATTCTCAAAGAGTGATTCTCCAAATATTTACCTGCTATAACCTCTAAATAGCAATTTTTCCTCTTTGAATTGTCCACAAATAACCAAAATGCACAGCCAAAGCAGCTGTGGTTAGAGTGCTCCGTGTGCACAACAGAAGACAAGAGAACAGCAAAGTCATAAAGGCCCTCCGCCTTCCCGCTCAACTATCAACGGCTGTGGCATTAAGACATGATGTATCATCAATCAATGCACTGTAGGGAAATAAATGATCCGGTACGCAAATGACTGCTATTGTATGTGTCAGCATTCAACAGTCATTTGCCAGAATGAGAGGTTCTGTAGCCCTGTCCACCTCTCCACTCTGTCCGTCCTCCTCCCTCCCCCATCCCTCCGTCTCCCGTCATCTGTCCCACTGGCAGCCTGTCCTTCTCAAGGTCTGCTCTGTCGTTAATCATCATTCCCTCCTCAAGTTCTCCCTCAAAATGCGCACAAACACACACCGCGTTAATCAGTCACTCCTAACACCGTGGCCTGAGCATAATTATTAAAAAGTGTCAGATATTTTATCGTTGCTCTAGTTGTTCTTGCTCCTCAAACGTTAAAAGCCTTTGTCATAGTCCATCATTAGGTGTGAAAGATAAAAATGAATAATAATGAACGGACACCTAATGTATGGTTTACTTGTGACTCACTTGTTTTACAATGTGGAGGGGTTATGATTATGTGGCTGGATCTGAAGTTATATGAAGCACAGTTTTATACTTTGTCTGCTTTGTTTTCATTTCATGATGGGAAGAGATGCATTGAGTTTGAGGTAAAAAGAAGACAAAGGAAAAGAGTTTTAAAAATCTGAAACAGTTTGCATCTGTTCATAACCTGTTCTGTTCATATCCTAATAATGTATTCAGTTACCTCCTTACTTTGTAGATTTAATAGAAGTTCAATGTGATTGAGATCAATAATACAGCCTCAGTGAATACTCTTTTGTAAAATAATAAAAGGCAGAACAGAAGACTGAGTCACCTACAGTTACAGAGCAAAACTGGTTTGTTTCATAAGCATGTCCTGTACCAGTATTCTCTACCATGCATCATTGAGAAATGTATTTCCACCCTTCCTCCAAGCTGACGTTAATTTCTTAATACCTCTAAAAGTTGAGTGCATAAATGGATTTTCAGTGCATGCTTGAGATTGGAATTCGATGTTACTGTCTGATAACAGTGACTACAATCACAGCCAAGGTTGGCAAGGAACAACCTTTGGCATTGTAAGTTCTTGCAAACCATGGAGTGAATTTGGAAAAAAAAAAATTGTATGTGGAGGTTTTGTCACTGCAAGTGATGTAGAATATGGAGTGACCATTTTTGAAGTTTCCTGTTATAATAACAAGCAAAAGAAAGGCTTGAAAATAGGTGGATGGTTCAAACAAAACACAGAACTTTCACCCAGGCGGCCGCTGTTCATGTCCTGTATAAAACCAAAATTAAACATTGACTTAAAGCTTGTTATGTGACATAAAAAAAGCAATTTGAGGTGGTTGTGCTGAGTTTGCAGCACAATCACCATTTGCGCTGAGTAAGTAAGTTATTATTTTGATCCAAACCATGACGTTTTGTCCAACCTTAACCAAGCGGTTTTGTTGCCTAAACATAACCATTTCAAACAATAGCCACATGGCATTGTGCATTTTTGCAAGCCTGATATGGCTGATATGACCTATGAGACATATTTTTGTTTTATAAAACGTCCACATTCAGCATTTCCCATGGTTTGCAGAAATGTGCAATGGTAAAACAGTTTCTGGCGGGTTGCCAATCAAACTGATACACATCTAAATGTCAGGAGTAATGTGTCTCAGTAGAGCAGAGAGAAATGAAAACTGAGGTAGTCCAGTCACCTGTTATGTCCCAATGTAATAAGCCTGCATGGTGCGGTATAGAGGGTCCTGCAACTGTAAGGGCTTTTGTATTGCACAAGAATTCACCAGAGAACACACACATGCACATACACACCGGGTCTAATCAATGACCAGCAGTATAGAAATGACAGGAGTTTGAATGCATGGTCATGGCAGCATTTCATCAGTTCAAGGAGTTCAGAAGTATCTCCCCTAAAATGACAACTTAAAAGGAAACGGTGTTTGAGCTCAGCTCTTCTTTAAAAGCTCTTCAGACACCCTCTCTTTCATGTCTGACATTCCTTTAGGAAAGCTGAGACAAGACTTCATCCAGGTGACGGGCTTTGATATGCTGATATGCTGATATACGCTTATATGAATACTAGATCAGATAAAGACGTACTTGAGCCCCCCCTCCCTCTCTTTGTCATTCTTGATCTCAGTTAATTTTCAGATGAGAGCCTCTCTGAGGTATTAAGACATGGAAGATTTAAGATTGTTCACCAGGGCAACATTACTGTTACTGGTGCTAATTACAAGGATACATATGAGCCCCTCAGAACTCAACCAACCTGAGGAATCAGTTGCTGTGATGTTTTTTTATGTATTTCAAAATGTTCAGTATTTTGCAAACCATAGGTACCAATATTTTAGATGTCTGGGACTTTTCACAGGAATTCAGTGTACCATGTGACCACAACCACCCATGTTTTCCATGAGTCCTGATTTAAAGTATCTACTATCTACCATGGGGGAGGGCCAGTTATTTTGAAGGAGACAGACACATGCAGTGCCCTCAGTCTTTCTTTTTGTTTAAGCAATATGCAAATTAACTTTAACTTTACATCAATAATAAAAATATTCTTCTAATTTTCGTTCTGCAGATGAAATGAACTACATAACTAATATTGTTTCGAGAAGATATACGTTAAAATGTTGCTGTGCTGGTAGTTTCTACTGTAGTTTATTACTGATTTCACCAGATATCGGTAACCACCCAAGTAATCCATACATACAAAGAAAACCAAACAAATAAGTTCAGAGTTTAAGTTATGTGTAATAAAATGGAATGATACAGGGAAAAAGTATTGAACACATGAAGAAAGGGAGGTGCAAAAAGGCATGGAAAGCCAAGACACCAGCTGAAATCTATCAGTAATTAGAAAGCAATCCTGCCCCTTGTCAGTGCAAATTAATATCAGCTGGTTCAGTCCCAACTGATGGCCTATAAAAAGGTGTCTCATTACCAAGGTGTCACACAAGAAACATCTCATGATGGGTAAAAGCAAAGAGCTCTCTCAAGACCTTCACAACCTTATTGTTGCAAAACATACTGATGGCATTGGTTACAGAAGGATTTCTAAACTTCTGAATGTTCCAGTGAGCACTGCTGGGGCCATAATCCAGAAGTGGAAAGAACATAATTTCACCATAAACCGGTCATGATCAGGTGCTCCTCGCAAGATTTCTGACAGAGGAGTGAAAATAATTATCAGAAGAGTTGTCCAAGAGCCAAGGACCACTTGTGGAGAGCTTCAGAAAGACCTGGAATTAGCAGGTACAATTGTTTCAAAGAAAACAATAAGTAATGCACTCAACCGCGATGGCCTGTATGCACGCTCACCACGCAAGACTCCATTGCTGAAGAAAAAGCATGTTGAAGCTCGTTTAAAGTTTGCTGCACAACATTTACACAAGCCTGTGAAATACTGGGAGAATATAGTCTGATCAGATGAGACCAAAATTGAACTCTTTGGATGCCATAATACACACCATGTTTGGAGGTCAAATGGCACTGCACATCACCCCAAAAACACCATACCAACAGTGAAGTTTGGAGGTGGGAACATCATGGTGTGGGGCTGTTTTTCAGCATACGGCACTGGCAAACTTCATATAATTGAAGGAAGGATGAATGGACATTCTTGATAAAAATCTGCTGCCATCTACCAGGATGATGAAGATGAAACGAGGGTGGACATTTCAGAAAGACAATGATCCCAAACACACAGCCAAGGAAACTCTCTATTGGTTTCAGAGAAAGAAAATAAAAATGCTAGAATGGCCCAGCCAATCACCTGACTTGAATCCAATAGAAAATCTATGAAAAGAACTAAAGATCAGAGTTCATAGAAGAGGACCTTCAAGATTTGAAGACTGTTTGTGTGGAAGAATCACACCGGGGCAATGCATACGACTAGTTTCTCCATACAGGAGGCGTATTGAAGCTGTCATTACCAACAAAGGCTTTTGTACCAAGTATTAAATAAATTTCAGTAAGCGTGTTCAATACTTTTTCCCTGTGTCGTTCCATTTGATTACACATCACCTAATTTCTAAACTTATTTGTTTGGTTTTCTTTGTATGTATGGATTACTTGGGTTGTTACCGACATCTGGTGAAAATGTCATGTCAATAGCACTTTTAGAAATATATTTACTGAGAAAAATTGTGACGTGTTCAATACTTATTTTACCTGCTATATATATATATTTATATAATGTAAGCAACTATACTTCACTACACAAACAGTGGGGGGTATTTTATAATGCAGTCCCTATAAACTGAATAAATCTCTTTGAAGCCATGTTTCCATGTCCTATAATGTGTGTTATGTTCTATAGTGAAAGAGTGCCATGCAGTGGCAGTGTTAAAAAGGATCTTTGGAGGAGACGGAGAGAACTAGTATTTCTAGCCAGATCCCATGTGACAGGCTGACATGACAGCGAGCCCAGCTGTGCTTAGGGGTATGCATTTCATATCACGGCTCTGTCACTGTTTTTCACCAACTCGTCTCCTTGTCTATCATCTAAAACACTTCTCCTTCTCCTTCCCCCCTGTCTCCATCATGTGCATCAGATGGCAGAAGACACCTTCCGATGGACATGTTGGAGATAATAAGAAATATGTGCATGGAGAGTTGTTCAAACATGGATGTGGGTTTTTAAAAAGCCTGAATTAGCGCTATGCTAATCGGTGCTAACAATGTAAAGGATCGGTGTGCTCCAGGTTCTCCTGCATTGGGACCTTGTTCTTCAGCTACAGATTATAGTAGAACAACTTTATTAACTTAGTTGATGCAAAAGTGAAGATGATATCAGGACTAGTGGAGAAAATATAGTAAATAGTCATAATTAAATACAAGAAAAAATAAAATGATTGAAATGATTAATTCAGATAAATGGATGAGTTTCCTCTGCTGCCTGCTCCATCTATTTCCAAACAAGTTGCTTTTGTATATCTCTGTAAACCATGGGAATAGTGACGTTTCAGAATCAAAAATTATGTTAATAATATTTTTTTATATCCTTTTTTCTTTAATCAAACACACAATGCCATCTGGGTAACTTTGTGGAATGACTGTTAACCTAACTATTGGTTTGTTGGTGGACTTTTGCTTCTTATGCTTATTATAACACGTATCCTAGGATAATGGACGCTCCGTACAATACATCACATCCACATTTAACAAACAATGCCAACATTTCCCCAGTTCACCTTCTCCCACTCCCGTTGCTCCCTTCGGCTACCCATATAGAATTATTTATGTGGTACATAAACTGGTGGAAGCACCTAATCTGGGAGAGCATTGGGGAAAATTAGAATGAGGCGGCTCATTGGAGAGGCAATGAAAGCACATGCACAAAACACAAGAGAAACATGGATAAAAAATCAGAATGCTTCCCCTATAGAGAGCAACATCAAATTCATTACAACTCAAACTGTCTGTCTGTCTGTCTCTGTTGTAATATTAGGAACTATTGGTTTGAATACAAGTATACTCAACAACTCTTCAGGCAGACTGTCCTGTGCATTTACTAAATAAGTGTACTGTGTGAGCCTTCTTATTGGAAGCAAGGCATATGCAGGTAGGAACAGAATAAGATGCATGTACTTATGCAAATTTCTGTTTGCTTGCCAAGACTTTAAACCTGAAGTAAGCATGTCTCTCATCCTCTTGGGACTGAGCACAGAGTGTGCTGTATCTGTAAGACACATGGGGAATAACACAACCACACACATCAATTTAACATCCACAACACATGCTGGTGGGAAGAGACACTACGACTTCACATTCTATAGCTGAACACAGGGAACCGATACATGTTTAGGGCCCGAGCACTGACGTAGTCAGAGCGGAGGACCTATTGTTCTTAGAATGTATTTGGCATCTTTCAACAGGGAAAAGAGGTGCTTGGGATAAACGTAGACCCTTGAAATTTTGCAAATCAATCTGATTCGGCGAAATTTGCAATCTGTTTGGGGTGTCGGGCTGAGTTCGGACCAAATGGCTCGATAGCGCCCCCTTTTGACTATCCCCAACGCTGTGTTTCTGCTAGCTCCGTGAAATTTGGTAGGTATATGTAACATGATGGGACGTACAAAAATCCAGTTCGCCGTATGCCCTAAACCCAACAGGAAGTCGGCCATTTTGAATTGTATGACGTTTTTTGACCATTTCAAGGTGACGTACTTTAACGAACTCCTCCTAGAGATTAAACCGATTGACTTCAAATTCGGTCAGTATATTGTCTAATATGCTCAAAATTTCTCATATGTCAAGCCATCCTGACCCTGAAGACATCTTTATGTCAAATTAAAATCATAGTAATAGTGCCACCTAGTGGCAACAGGAAGTTACATGCTGTGTACTCTTACATCCTCCTCATCACAGATTAATCAGATCCCTCTCAAATTTTGTCAGAAAAGCTTTAAGACCTTGATGATGTTTCATGGTGAAGATTGTAAGAATTCGTTAAACAGCGGCAACGTGGCGGCTCGGCGAATTTCGATCCTTCGCCGTGAACAAATAACTGATGTAACTCAACTCCACAAGGTCAGATCTTTTCCATATTTCACATGTTTGATGAGACTCTGGGCATGAAGACATCTACAGTCCAATTTTTACTCTTACTCATAGCGCAACCTACTGGTAACAGAAAGTTAATGTTGCTATACTTTGGCTTGCCACATTTAGTAGGTAAACATTTCACCTAGATGTATGAAATGTGATAGGCACATGTATCACATGTAGACTTAAAATAAAGTATCTTGGCACCATGCTCTAAACCCAAGCTGAAGTCGGCCATTTTGAATTTTGGATGAATTTATTTTGTATTTTTCGCAATTTCCAGGCGCTAAACTTTAACGAACTCCTCCTAGGGAATTCATCAAAGCCACTTCAAATTTCGTCAGTACAATCTAAAGACCTTAGTGATTATAAAAGTTATTAAAAGTTTGTTGTTTCGCGGAACGCCGTTACCGTAGCGACGCATTCCTCGCCATGAAAACGAAGGTGTTTTTAAAGGTCTAAAAATGCTTGAAACACAACCACACTTGGCACACACATTAAAGGTCCAAAATGTAGTTGCCTAATATGATTTTAATGCATCAGAGTGGCAAGTCGACTCGATAGCGCCCCCTACAAAATTTCGATTTTGAAAGGCCACGGCCCTCATCCCGTAAGTCAGATTGACTTGAAATTTTACACACATATCCAGTTCCATCTGCTCTACGAACCACGTGCTCTAACTTTTAGGCTCCGCCTCCTAGATTTTCTGCCATTTCGAATTTTGTTAAAAGCACATTTTTGCATACTCATCCTAAATGCAGTCGTATTGCTTTCAAACTTTCTCTGTGTTATCACACAATCAATATCATCAATAGTTATAAAAGCTTGTTGATATCTCATTGCATTTACAAGATATGGAGCAGTGAACATAAGAGGGGCGTGGCTTTGTACAACAACACAATTAAATTGAAAACCATTTGGCCTATCATCACGAAACGTGCAGAATATGTCGGCATCGCATCCTGTAACGAACCCTGAATTTTTCATTCCATTCATCCAATAGGGGCCTCTACAGTAATTTGGTCAATTTCTGTATTTTTAGGCATCTAACTATTGGACGTGGTGTCCGATTGTCGCAGTCCCGCCGGTACCCCGACGTGCGCGCAGTGCGAGGGCCAGATCACAATGTGAAAACAATCCAGCCTCTTGTTGTCTTTTTGTTTGTTCAACCTAGAAGACAGTCCCTGCTGCAGCGCCTTACCATCTGCAGTGTTTCACTCATGGCATCGACATATCGCTAACATCAGAGAAAAACCTAAGGCTCTGAGGAAAGTATCAGCGTTTCAGAGATGAGGAGAAGCTAAACTTGTGTTCGGACTGTAAACTTTAGACATTGCACTATTCCCGGAGCGGCAGTTTGGGCCCTTGGGAATATTACACCTACAGTACGCAACAGGCCTTGTCAGTAGTCAGGAAGAAAGGGATTAAATGAGTGGGAAAAATATATTAGAAAAACCCTACCATAAAGAATGTTTTCACAATCAGAACCGATGTTAATGCCAATTAGGCTTAAGTTAGGGTTTGACTGGTATTGCTTTTAAAGAACCAATGTCAATATTTTGTTCAAAGCTAGGCTGGGCTCTATTTTGTTGGTGCAAGCCACAACAAACAGTGGAGCTAGAGGTAGGATGGCTCACAGGCTGTGTGGGCATCTGAAAGTGCACCTGCTTGTTGGGTTCATGTATGTGCAGTTGCACTAAGTCCATAAGTGAAGTGGACAATAGGTCTGATGGTTGGGTGATTCACAAATACACTCACTTCACTTTACTGGTCTCATAGCTGTGAAACACTGAACCATGACAACAACATCAGCTTAATAAACTGAAGGAGGACCTTTCTTACACAATGTGAAGTAGCTGTGGGCAGCATATATTGTACATCTTTCATATTGATGTATACATCAGTGCAGACTCCTTCTACAATGATCCTCTTTAACCATTGTGTTTTGATGCCAATCTAAATGCCTATAGTTGTCTTTGAATTTAATCATTATTCCATCATTTCAGCAAATTTCCTCCAAGTAGTACAAGAACAAGTTTTGCAGGAAAGAAAGATTCATAAAAAATGTGATATCAGCCCCTTCTCTTCTGCAGTCTATGCTCCCACCTGTTTGCCCCTCTCCTTCCACCCCAAATACACACATTGCATGCATTTAAGACAAAAAAGGAGTATTTCTTCTTATAATCCCCCACCAGTTCATTGGTTTAGAGTCCACTAGCTCACCGTTCATCTCTTGTTCACTGCTGTTAGCTCGTGTTCCCTCTCCACCCCCGCTTCTTCCTCTCCCTCGGAGGAGTTAGCGTGTTTACCGATGGTCTCTTAATACGCCATCTCCGCCTACGTCAATCTCCCCTCTGCACACACACACACACACACACACACACACACACACACACACACACACACACACACACACACACACACACACACACACACACACACACACACACACACACACTAATACACATTATATCAGCCTTGCTTCTACCTGTCAGCACAGACATGCAAACACTGCATTCTGAGACTAGTTCCTAGGTGTTACATTTCCATCTGCGTCAGCCTTCGAACCACACACACACACATACACATACACATACACACAGTAGCATACTGGCTAAATGGACCTTGAATTAACTAAAAACAGCACAGTCACTGAACAAGCAGGGAATCAAACACCCACACACACACAGCCTTTTCGACCGTCTCTCAATACCCTTAATGAAAGAAGTGATGAGTTATTGACAGCTGCTGGGTGTCTGAAGCTGCTGAGGTGTCTGTTGCAGCCAATGTGCTGACACACACACACACACACACACACACACACACACACACACACACACACACACACACACACACACACACACACACACACACACACACACACACACACACACGCAGGTGGCCCTGGAATCTAGATTTAATGTTCGATACAGGATACCGAGCAAGATGGTTATGTCTCATCATGTGTGTGTGTGTGAGTGAGAGGGTGGATGTTATTGGCTATGAATGAATATTGAGTACTTCATCCTTGAGCACACCGGTCCTTGAAGGCTATTTATCTTGGAGAGAGCCTTTCAATGTGTGTGTGTTTTGGAGGGGCATTACACAGAACTACGTACATGCTTTCAGTGTGTCTGAACGGTGTGTATGGTTCAGCATCTTTATGTGCTGCACAGTGAGACATTTGAGAGGCAGTAGGTTTAAGGGTCCAATTAGAGCCCCTGAGTCTATGCACTGGTGAGGCTAATTACTGGATTTACAATAATGAGCATATGTACACAAATACAAGCCCACACACACAAATGCAACCGGTGCTGCTCCCGGAGAGAACGGGCCGTGAAGGATTTATGGTTTACTTTGTGATGACTCCACACACACACACACACACACACACACACAAACATGCACACACATAAAATTAAGAAACATATCCACCCCTGTGATCCTCTACCCTCTATCCTCTCCTCCCTCCACCTCCCTCTTGTCCTCCTCCTCCCTGTCCTCTTCCCCTCGTTTGGTGTGAAATTAAACATTAAAGCCCGGCAGCACATGAGTCAAGGTGCTTAATGATGTCGACTTCCTAATAAATTTCTCTGGAGAAATAGATAAAGACAGAGAGACAGGTCGAGAGAGGGAGCGGGGAAACAGAGTCAGTGCATTATAATATGCAGAGGCATGATGACTCAAACCCTGAACAATAGAGGAGCCACAGTGTCTCAGCGTCTCTGACCTCTGGAGGATCTAGTGGTGCTCAATGCTTCACAAGACACTCACAGTTGGAAATCTCATACAGCACTTCTAGTCAGACTCCACATCTGCAACCATGGTCTCAGCCATCTCACTATAAGGCAATGCTTCTCTATCTATGTGTGTGTATGTGTGAGTGTGTCCTTTGCATACCTCAGAAGCGTTCTTCTGGGGGTCAAAGGGGGCCCACACCAAACATACATGCGATAGTGATGAGTGGTGAATTTCCTGTGACATATCTAATTGGTTAGCTGCAGTGCTCATCCTTGTGGGGAGCATCACCTAAAAAAGGTAAAGTTATGGAAGTCCCTCAATCAGCAACAACAGCTGAGAATTATATATATATTTTTTTTTTTGAGAAATGATAATGTAAGCAATGATCTATTTATTTGCTTAATGCATGCTGTCACATAAGGTCGTCAGGATATCTATGAATTACTGTGCCTTGTTTTTCATATCTATGAATGCCGGATAGAGCAGCCTGGTTTGTTTGCCCCATCCACCACCACTCCCGTCCGCTGACATGAGGGTCTGAAGGGAAAAGCTGCTGAGTTTCATACTAAAGTGTTTCTTGTGCGTCAGTATCAAGACCCCTTGGGACTAAGACCAGGATGGGATGATCAGTAGCTTTGCATTCATGACTTATGAAGAAACTTTCATAAACAATAATAAAATAGCTATATAGAACAAAATTAACATAAAAAAAAAGTTTATTTAGATTACTGCAGGAAAACTATAGATAGCGTAAATGTATAAACAAACTTGAACTTGAAAAGGCTGGATGTGTGACTGGAATACCAACTAATGGATTTTTCCTTTATTGTATGTTTTTACTGGTCATCATAAAGGGCCAGTGGGCATGGTTTTTAATTATACAATCTATTTTCTGTTTACAAAGTGGCCTCATGTTGCCCAGTGATGCAATTAGAGTGCAATAGGCTGAACCAATCACTGTTGGGAATTCTTTATCAGAGAAGTTCAGCATATTAGCGGCCAGTGGAACAGTAACTTGTTTTCACTATATACTGTGTAATAAGCCAGTCATCACCCAGTTGCTGGCTGCAGACACAGCAGCATGTTTGTTTCATCACTGTTGCAGCTCAATGTTATTGAGAGACCCGTTTTTAGCTTCGAACAAAGTCGAATGCTCGCAGTAATCACATTTCAGTTTGATTCCACTGAACTGACCCTCACCTCCTCCACTCCATCACAGCGATCTATGTCAGCAGTCTGTCTACAGATGTTGCTTGATTTGAATATTTCTTCTTCAGGCATTCGTATCATTCCCCTGCTATGCAGAGACACCACAGGTGAATATGAAAGAAAAATTACAAATATAAATAGAAACTTATCCAGTTGATTACTTGCAGAAAGACAATTATTTTTGGTACGAAAAGTTTTCCGTAATTGCATGTTTTAATATGCAAATGAAGCACTGTCTTATTAAAATGTGCTAATTTGCATAAATGTCCAGAGCATAAACCTGATGAAGCCAGGTTCAATCATTCTGTTGATGTATTGGAGTCAAAGGTTTTTACAAAGGGAATTTTGGATATCTCTTTATAAAACAGAAAACTGTCAAAAGAAAAAAATATATATTTTAGTAATAATATGTTCTATAAATCAACCTTAGAATGATATCTGGACAAACCCTTCTGTTAAAAACACTTATAATATAGATGGGAATAAAAGTGAAAAGTTTGGTGAATGTAAGTGGACTGTACTTGTATGGTAATGGGCTGTACTTGTATAGCGCTTTACTAGTCTTCCGACCACTCAAAGCACTTTTACATTACTAATCATTCACCCATTCACACCCATTCATACACTGATAACAGGAGCTACCATGCAAGGTGCCACCTGCCCATCAGGACCCTAACTAACATTCATATACATACATACACCGCAGGAACAGCCTGAAATGTTGTTTTTTAAAACTTGAAAAGAGACACGTCATTCTATAAATTAACTCGAAGTTCTCATTCAAAGTCAAGCCGAAAACAAAGCTGTCTTAAGTAATATAAAACTTGACAACTGGCGATACATCAAAATCACAAACCTGAACTAAAAGTGAATACACAAAGTATACAGACAGGGAGAGACATGAGACAGACAGAGAGGCATTGATTAATGTCAGGACTGGTCCATTGTAGAGCACCTTTGGAGTGAATATGACTGCAGGGCTTTAAATGATTTATGTAGTCATGCAACAGCAAATTACATATCTCATTACTTCTCATTGTGGCAATAAGCCGTTCTGTCACTCTTCTGTATTTGTTAGTGCAGCACATAAATATTACAGATGAGACACGAGGTAGCAATTTGGGAGAGAGCTAATGACTTTTCATCTGCTCATGCGTGAGTGAACCGCAAACAGAGACTGGAGGACGGAGACCGAAGGTGGACAGGAAGAACAGTACATTTCAAAATAAAATTGTTTTACATATCTAAAGTCGGGCTGCACGGTGGTGTAGTGGTTAGCACTGTCGCCTCACAGCAAGAGGGGCCCGGGTTCAATTCCCGGGCCAGACAACCTTCTGTGTGGAGTTTGCATGTTCTCCCCGTGTCAGCGTGGGTTCTCTCCGGGTTCTCCGGCTTCCTCCCACAGTCCAAAGACATGCAGCTTAGGTTAATTGATGACTCTGAAATTGCCTGTAGGTGTGAATGTGAGCGTGAGTGGTTGTCTGTCTCTATATGTCTGCCCTGTGATAGGCTGGCGACCTGTCCAGGGTGTACCCTGCCTTCGCCCATTGACAGCTGGGATCGGCTCCAGCACCCCCGCGACCCTTAACTGGATAAGCGGTTACGGAAGATGGATAGATGGATATCTAAAGTCTTCAGACCAAAAATCAAGATCATCAGACAGTGAGATGTGACGAGCTATGCGATTCCACAGAGTGGATGCTGCTTAGCTTCATCCAGCAGAACTAATCTGTTTTCAAAAGGGCTTATTTATAAGGCAATGACACTAATGAAGGACATTTTGACAGCATTACAGCTCATTCACTCTCTCTTGAAACTGAAGATGTATCCTATATGAGACAGCCTTGCTGTATAAACATCATGAACATGAGACATGGCACTTAATGAACTTTACTTATGCTTAGGCAAATATTCAGAGATTCATTTAAGACCTTTTTTGTGCACATTACACAAAAACAGGTCAACGTACTTTAAGCCTTTTGATTACAGACATAGTAAAGCTCTTGTCTGAAAGGAAGTTATTTTCTCTTGGAGTTTAAAGTCAAATGTAGTCTAAGTGATATTGAGCCACATTTAAAGATGCACAATAAAATGTTGAAAGCATCTATTTGTAATAGTTTTAAAGGTTATTCAAGTGATTCAGCATTGCTCTTCCTTGAGTGTGGGGAATCACGGTAGAAAGATTTAAAAATGAACTTTTCAAATTTAAGCGAAATAGGCGGACATATCAGAATTTTTAGTGTCTTATAAGGGTCAAACTACAAAGACAATAGAACAAAATCAAAAGGAAATAAGGCAAGTCAACGTGAATGTTTTCCTTCTTGTTTTCTGCTGCAACAAGATTATAAAAATACTGTGTAAAACTCTCAAGAATGTGTTAACTTGACTCTGCAGCAATGCCAAGCCAAGAGAAAGTGTGCACTCACAACTCATTAGGTCTTTTGTATGTCAATAGCCACCGCGCTGCTTCTACCACACCTCTCCCTGTCTCATTACCAAGCCAAGGTGACACCTTGAATCCAACATACACGCCATCTGGCCGGGCATCACCTTGTCCATTTACCTTACCATGCACAGACCCAAACAAATGCTCCACCGTGAATATGCACAGGAAAATCTGAAACTTCTACATATGTATGAACACACGCATGTACTTCTGTCATTCCAGTAGCTGTCTACCTCTGAGCAGAATGCAATGGGAGGAACAGGGATACGGTGAAGCCAGGAACGTACACTGATTAATATGGATTTATTTGTTGCTTACCTGTAATAATGCTAACTTTGCAACACACTAGTGCCAGTTGGGACATTTTGCTGCTACTGCACTGTAAAATGCTGATTTCACATGACTTTGCAATGCCAACAAGCCCTGTGAAGAACCAGGTAGCTGTGAGTCTGTATGTTTCTGTGGGTTCATTGGACCTGGGAATGATGCCAGCGTTACGGCGTGCAGCCTGCTCTATTCCTCCATAAACAATAACATCACAGCATAATTAAAGGAATGTGGCAGCCCCCTAACATCAGTGTTCATAGTCTTCTGCACCAGAATATGCTTGTTGGGGGGCTGCAGGATCCCATGTAGCACAGAATATCACAACAACATTGGAGGATGGCTTCCTGTTTCCATAAATAAACAGAATATCTATTGGATGTAGGAGAAAGTCAGACATCTTGACCTGCTTTTCAAAGATCTCAATATGATTTGACATGCTATGCTAATGCTATCACAACAGTCACATGTACTGAGTGAAGACAGCTTGCAGAGTAAAAAGGTACAGAAAATAATTCTATGTTTGCCAGTGTTTGCACCACTGAATGTCAGGGTTCTTTGCAGCATGCTCAAAGTCTTTCACATTCTTGGAGTTAATCTTGAGGAAATATGCAGACTGTCTAACCAGTTAGCTCTTTGGTGTAGTAACCGTGTAATGGTCAGAACATCGGTAGCTGTTTCAGCTGTGTTTATTCAGTGTAAAGTGCACTTCAGTGCTTCTGAGATGATGCAAAACTTGCTTCTACATGAACGCAGCAAACCCATAACGCTGCATCATTAGCATGCACACTCGCCAGCTAAATAATTAACAGCTACAGAAGGGAATGTTCAACAAAATGTTCTCTTGCCTCCAAAAATAGATTGATCAAAAGATAGTGAGTTTAAGTGTGAAAATCATTATTCTGCTTCTGCATGGCATTACTGTCACTTGAGAGGGCTTTCTTGTCTTTATTTATTTGCTGCTAAAGGGTCACTACTGTCAAATCAACATCATTCCAGTACTGTGACATTTTTATGACAGTTCTTATTTGTTGTGTCAGAACTGGATTCCTACTGTGTCTGGTAGGAGTGGGGAATATGGCGCTGTATTGTACATGACAATTTATTTTATTATTTTTAACATACACTGAGGGTCAGCTGACATTTTTAAATAAAAAGTGTCATAGGAAAAAAAAATTCAATGTATCATTTCACATTTGTCATTATTTCATCACAACTAGCAGGTTGTTTTTTCCTGCTTGTGTGGCGGTGGTTGAGGTAGTTACTGCGTGCCCCAGTAAATGTTCTAATGATGGGCCCCACTGCATGCTCATATGTTGGGCACCAGTGCACGTTCTTATGACACTCCCTAGTGCATGTTCCTATGACGGGCCCTAGTGCACGCTCTTATGACGGGCCCCAGTGCATGCTCTCATGATGGGCCCCAGTGCACGTTCTTATGACACTCCCTAGAGCATTTTCCTATGACGGGCCCTAGTGCATGCTCTTATGACGGGCCCCAGTGCGCGTTCTTTTGACGGGCCCTAGTGCATGCTCTTACGACGGGCCCTAGTGACCCTTCTTATGACGGGCCCCAGTGCACGCTCGTTACTAGTTATGAAGCGCACACAGACACCATATCTGTATAGATTTTTTTAAACTGAGGTAAGACAATCTTAGAAATGAAGGTCAAATTCAATGGGCCACTAAAGTTACTCTAATACTTATGTCTTTAAATTACCTTCATAAGCAAAAACGACCATCAGCAAGAAGATTGTCTATTTCTATATAATTATTCCTATTGCTTGTCATCGCTCAAAAATCTACACATAATCAAAGTTTCTCATGGTAAGTTTGACCTGTAATTGCCACGGGTGGTTTTATCATTTATACAATTTTAATTTCTATGCAACAATTTATTGACTCTTATTTACACCGACTATATGTACTTCTTCTTACTTTGTCCCTTTTTCAATTTAAGGTGCACCTTATTTTGCCACTACGGCACATTGCTGACTCAACAAGCACATACCTCACACCAATACTGATCAAAACCAAGTATGTGGTACAAGATAAACAATGTTGTACCTCATCCAATAACCCTCATTTCCTTTCTCCTGCCGTTGGTGTGCATGAGCTAACATTATTGTTCACAGTTTGTTTACAGCTGCCTCTCCATCATCATTGAGGCAAATAGCTTCATGCATTACATAGTTTGTACTGCCGTTTTGGAAAGAGCCGCCATAAATAATGACTAGGAATGAAATGGAAACTATGGGTAAAGCTGTTACTTTTCACCCCGCCGTGTCTATCTGCGCTGTGCACAATGTGCTGCGTCTGAAATATACATGAGGCAAAATGTGTCCCCTCTATGGCTGCAGCGACAGAGCGCTAAAGAAAAGCAGGAGCAAGAATAACAAATTGATTTTTTTTGGGGTGGCGAGATGAATCTCTGAAATGGGGCAATGTTATGATATTTGTATCCCTGCCTCTTTGTGCAGTTGCTGTTGCTGTAATTTGTGGAAGTACAATGGCTGGTTTTGGCGGTGTGCCGAAGGTTCAAATGCCCTTCATTTAATATTCTGGAAAGAAAAAGAATAAGCTGCTTATTTATTTATTGTAATGCAAGTGTCATGAATATGTATAAGCAGCTATCAATGCTGTCACCTTGAGCAGGGTTGCATGTGTTTATGTGAGTGTGAGTGTGGGTGTGGGTGTGTGCATGTCTGGATTTAGGTGGCTGGATGCTTGGGTGTGTGTAACTATTTGAAAAAAAACTAAAGGTTGTAAAACTGTTTATACAACCAGCCAAGGTCATACTCTCTGACCAGGTAACACACAGATTCATCATTTGATGTTTTTAACAGTGAATTGTTGAATTTAGACAATATTCCTCTGCCTTTGAGTGATCTTGGACATGCTTGTGTTTTATTATTATGCTGGGTACACTGAGCTGATAGCTTTTGTTTCTTTGTACATGGTAGTGATCAGGAAATTAATTTAAACTGAATTAAGATTATATGCCCCAATTGCATTTTGATTTAACCAACCCTGTCGGCAGTCAAGACCATTGATTTGATCCGTACAGCTCTGCTACAACTACATTGTGGTTAAGCTTGGGGAATGCATTGTGGCTGTGTTCACACTTAATGCAAAAAGACCTTTCAATGCAATTACATACGAAGAAAAATACCTGTCTTCACTCAGGTCCTGATGTCCTGGTGTTGTTGAATCAAAAAGAAGTGGGAGATAATTATTGTTGCCGCCTGTGTTACCTAAATGTGTACGGAGACAGGCCTCGCTGTGGTATAAACACTAAAGTCACTGTCGCATTTATGCCTGAAGTTGATGAAGGTATTTTGGGTGTTGATAGAGAAGATACAATGTATGCCCTGATTGATCCAAACTCCATTCTGAAAACAAACATTTCACAAAGCATTAATTGAGACTTTTTACAAAAAAGCTTTTTGTACCAATTATAGTCAAATCTGTTCATTTTGGTGTCATACATCCGTATTAAACCAGATTAAATAAATCAACGTGTGATTTACTAGATAATGTGAATGGCCTCTGGATTATGTTATGAACTCAGACGTCATTGAGTTTTCTGTAATCAGGTAAATAAAAATAACACAAGACTTGCGTTTGGGTTCTCAGAGACTCCTGCTATAAACTATGATTAATAAAAATGTAATTAAACTCTATAGCTCTTTATCTGTAATTGATGCTGACATAACCTTTTTCCCATAAATGCACCACCCAAATCCAAAATAAGTCTCTTTGAAATTCTGTTCCATTCTTTTATTTATAGTATTTAGTTATCTTTGAGTTTGGTGTAATGTGGAGTTGGAACTCATTGGACAGATGTAGTGAGTTACTCTCTGTAAAAGAAAATAAATATATATATGTTCATGCATAACCCATACAACGCAAAGCATGGCATATGCATCCTATTTTGTTTTAACACAATTTGTTTTACATATTTAGACACCTTCATTTAATATAGACGCCCTTTTTTTGGCAAATGGTTGATTTTGAAATAACTATTATTTTAAGATAAACGTTGTTCTGTGGGACCCCAAACTGTGTGTTAGTGATATCATTCAGAGGCTGCTGGTGGCGGCCTTCTGTAATATTCAAGGAGTGTTAGATATAGTAATGAAATCAATCATCACTCAAAGTTAACAGAACATTTCTGTATTTTCAAACACTGTACAATGTGCATTTAAGCCAATATAGCTGTTCAAATGGTTTCTACATTGTTAACATGATAAATGAAAATCAACTTAAGTCACTTTCTTAAAAGGGCAGGAAGGACATAAAGGACTTTTCTTGTCTTAGTGTGCACTGAAAGGCCTGACTGATTCTGCTCCAAATAAAGATACAGTTAAGGGGAAACCGATGTCTCTGAATCACTTAAGGATCAACTGATGCATGTTTTGATGATGATTCTGTTGACATGCACACGATAATCAAGACTTAAGGGAACACTTTAAAATGTTTGGAAGTAGTAGGCTGACTATATGAGAGCCCAGTGAATACAAAATGTTGGCACATTAATCACTTTGCTTCAAAATATCTGGTTCTGCTCTCTGTTCTTGCTCAGTGCCATTTCTGCCAGTTCCCAATCTCACAATCATTTATTAGATCATTAATGATAGTGACATCTCTAGTTAATAATTTTAAATTGAAGAAGAGCATTAGCTCAAAATGTAACTGGATGTGCTAATAAATTTCACTTAAACTGTTTAACTCGACGGTCCAAGTACCGTTTCAACTCTTTAGGCCTAGTTTGAAAAAAATTCCATTGGAAGATGATCTATTTATAGAAGATATTAATGCAACACTGTTTTGAAAACATGGATTATTCAGCTATCAGAATATGTGAAATGTTGTCAAATTTTTCTCTTATTACTAACTATTCAAACAACAATAAAAGATAGAAAGATAGATACAAGATACAAATTCAACCTTCTTAATTATACGAGCAAGTTCTGTTAAAAAAAATATTATGCTTAGCATCACTGGACAGTAGAAATTCCAAGCTTTGTAAAGCACCTGAAAGCACCTCAAAACGAAACACACAGCAGCGAAGTAGTCAACCTTCACAAGTGAGTGAGTTGTTGATCTTAGTACTTAATACAGCAACAAGTTTGATTTGATTATATTCTCCTAATTTAGGGGATTCTTATGATATCTGTTTGAGCCCTGTGAGCTTTTGCTTTCTCCTTTACTCTTTTATAGCATGGAGCTCTTTGGTCATATATTGTTTAATACTATTGCACATGGCCATATGGAAAGTGTTTTCAAGTGAAACTTACAGTAAACAACCAAGATGGAAACTGTTAACACAGCAAAAACATGGGAGGAGTTTATCTCTATGAATTGTATCATATATGTTGTATTTAAGTGTATTTTCATCAAATGTAAAGTCCTCGTTGTAGTAGTAGAGTATAACAAGACATTAAGTTGCATCAATATCCATTGATCTTAATTATCATAGTGATATCGCCCTTGACATTTAGATTATATACTAGGCAAGGATAAAAATCTTAATTTTTATTGCATCTCCATTAACTCTGAAATGGTAATAAAAATGTTAAGCTTCGTACCTTTCAAAGGAGACCAAAAATATGCATCGGCCTTATGGTTGAGCAGCTATTCCTGATTCATTTTGTGTATTCCATTTTAGGCAATGTATATTCCAAGGACCTTTATTTATATTTTCATTACTTTTTCTTTTTGTCCAGCACCTGTCTACGTTTTTGGCTGTGTAGACGACTTAACATTGTTTCCGCAAACACACACACACACACACACACACACACACACACACACACACACACACACACACACACACACACACACACACACACACACACACACACACACCTATCACAACACACTACCTTGAGAGGAAACACCAGCATGTAGAAGTTAAGTTGTGAGTAGAGGTGACAGAGACCCTCAGGGAACCAAACACAAACAACGGGCCATGCCTATTCTTGCCTCTATTTCCTCCACTCTGTTTGCGTCTTTGTGTGCATGTGTGTGCGGCCATCCCTCAGGATCCTCCTTCAACAACTACAAAACTGGGTCAAACCTTGAGAAAAAGGAGAGAATAAGACAGGAGCAGGAGAAAAGGACAGTGAGGGAAAGTGAGATGTGGGAGGGTGAATAGGTCAGGACGGATAGAAAGACAGAGACAGACGCGAGGGAAAAGGCCAACCTGTGCAGAGGGAGATCAGATGGAGAGAAAGAGACACATGAAGAAGAAAGAGATGAGGGAGACAGGGAGTCATGAACGGAAACAGTGAAAAATTCACCCTCTATGAAGTTGCCTGCATCTGCTAAAATTCACATTAACAATGGAGCTTCTATTCTAAACCCCTCCGGAATGGCAAATCACAGGGAAATTTCAGAATAATGCAACGTGTTGAAATATTTCCGGGACTATTTGAGATATTAAACAGCTTGTACAAGCGCTGGGAAATGGCCTAGTTTGCAGTTAAGTGTCCTAGTTCGGGTTTTAAAAGCCCAATGCTTAATTCAACATGAAGTAAACAGAAAGGGAGTTCCAACCCCCCGAAGAGACACCTTAAAGAGTCTTTTTTTTCCTTCTTTGTTTTACAAGGTCTGACAGCCTTGAAGGGTGAGCAGTTGATTCCATGGAACCCACAAGCAGTATGCTTTGAGACCCAGTACTCAGACAGCAGCTGGAATAGGCAGTCATCCATATCCTGGCTGCAGTTTCATATTTAAGGTAAGGTACGAGAGTATTTTTTAAGTCTGGGTATTAAAGTCTTAGCTTTTTTTTCAGTTTAGTTTTAATCAATGAAAACAGTTTTAGTAAACAGATTATATTGAACCTTTCAGTCGATCTAGTCTATCTTAAATATCTCATGTTGTTGTCATTGCTAACTTTAACTTAAGTAAGTAAATTACTCCTGACTGAGCTTTTGTGCTGCCTGTATAGTCCTGATATGGCGCAGGCAGCACAGGACATACATCTGCTGCATTGGAAAACAAATATATATATATATTATTTTTTTCCCATGTCCTATTCTTTTTTAAATTTGGGTAAAGATTTTATTTTTTAAACTGTATTTAATTGCTTATTGATATAGTCATAGTTTAATGACGTTGGTGTCATCACCTCGTCTTATTCGTGGAAAAAAGGACGCTGAGGAGATATTTTTCCAAATGTTCTTTATTGTAATTAACACTGGTGAGCTGAGGACATGACTGAGTTTGTACTAGGTGAGATTTTTTGGGAGTTAAATACCACAAACTACTGTTAAACAGCAGGAATGCTCTGTATTTCATTTACATGGCCTCAATGATCTTTCTAAAACGTCATCATCACATTATAATGATATTGTGGTTTTGTGCACACACAGACTCCAAATAAACGAGACGGTATCCAGCACTGCCAGTCCTGATGGATATCACATGTTTACATGTGTTTCCTCTCTGAGCTGCAGCTCTGCTCAGACATCAACACAGCTGACGGCTTGTTTCCAGAAAGCAGTTCATCTTTCAGCGCACTGACTTTTGTCGCTAGCTGCTAAAATGTCATAGAAGTGCGTTGACACTGAAACAACTAAATCTAGCATGCTTAAATATAGAACAGCGTCATGACAAGCTGCTATGCCAGCTCCAATCCAATGAATTATTAAAAGCAACTCTGATATTCTCACCCTGTTCTGTCCTGATGTAGTCCATTTGATATGAATATCATCATCTTAATATATTCAATAATCTTTATTGAAAGTGTTTTGATTTGTACAATATGACTGTCCTTCATCCTCTTGCATGGACTTCTGCATCAGCTTGTGTTTTTTCATTTACCAATATTGCCTTTTGACAACCTGCAGGGTTGAGGCATCAACATTCCACGCCAGCAGTCAGCTGTTGGTTAAGTGAAGACAGTAGTAGTAAAAGTACGGAACCAGCAAGAAGAGAGCAAAATGATCCAAAGACAGCAATAAGATAGATAGCTTATTAGAGCGACTGGTCTTTTTCTACCTGTTTTAGATTCCTGAATTATCAGTGTATATTTTCCGTTGTACTTCTTTATCAATGCTAGATTGATTAACAAAGTTATTGTATCTACAGGCCTCTCAATTCATACATAAAAGCTTTTGTAAACAGGAAAATTAATTTTCTGCATCAATATGAACCAGCTACAGAATTCCTTTTTTCAGAACCAAAGTACAAACTACATCATTTTGTAGTTTTAATGCCATCCTTCGATAAAAAATGAATGTCCAACAGAGCCATGACAGATGTGTAGCAATGATTTTCACTTATATGCGAGTCATAAAATTGTGTCTGATCTCACAGCATAAATTACTTTTTTCCCTTTCAAGCATGTTTCTGTGTCATTCATTTTTTAAAACATTTGTTCAGTTAGCTGTCATCCGTGAGAAGTGAGGTTCTATTGCATTTTTTTCAGTCTTCAAAATGAATGCATGCTGCAGGGAGAGAGAAGACCAACCGTAGTGCAGCTACCACAGATCTCATTACAGAGACCGCTCTCCCAGCATGTGATAACTTAATGACCGTACTCCATCCAGACACATCAAAAACACTACTTTAACCACAGAAGGCTCCTTTGAACCAGCATGGCACCGGACGGTACAATAGTCCTGATGAGTCCCACAGCAATTACACTCTGCGTCACTCACTTTCACTGTCTCTCTCTCTCTCTGTGTCCTGGTCTCACTTTGTTTTGTCCTTCTGACTCTAACATTACTCTATGTCTGCCTCGTCTTGCTGCTCTTCAACGCTGCCCATTATCTGGCTCTCTACATGATGTCCCTTTTAACCTTGGTTCTCTTTGTTTCTTGTGGACGTTGCCATGGTCTTGTGGTCAGATTCATTAATACAAAATGTATATACTATCAAGGAAACAATGTATCCTCACACAACAGTGAGTAAGATATCTTGAAGTTATTTTGTTATTTTTTTGTGTGTTTTCCAAGGAATGACTGGAAACACGAAATGTAGTGCCACTGCAGTCATTTTGGTAGGTATAGCTACGAACAGTGTGTGAGAACAGCCTGATGAAAATGGTCCACTTCCAGTTCTCTGTTGTACTGTCTAAATAATTGCTCAACCTTTTCAAGAATTGATCGATGGCTCTTTAAGATCATTGGGAACGTTGGAAGCATGAGTTCTGATTCATCACCCAGAAAATAAATCTTAGGTTCTAAATAATCCCTCATGGTGATTTGGTCCCTGCAGCTCCATGACGTCCGTTTCCCTTTGGACAAATACTATTTTTGTTGCTCCCATATCAAATCAGTTCTATTAACTTTTAGACAACAAAACAGAATCAATTGTGTCACTGAGTGTTTCATTAAAAAATGAAAAAAACAGAGCACGGTTGATTTGAGTCCCTACCACACTTTAACTCTTTCAACCTAATTCGGTTACCTAATGCATCACTTTGGCTGCACACATCTAGCCATGAAATGACCCTGTCACTCACCATGATCTGTCCACTCACACATGCACCACTGACAACACTTTGTGCTACTGTGTTACTGATAAAGACTGAACTGAAAGTATCCACAGAAATGGGCTTTGCCACTGTAAAGGAAACCTCCAGAATGCTGTAGAACTGACTGTAGATTCCCCAAAGACTGTATGATTACCAGTAGGGCCTCTGTGTGATTCTAAATAATTGCTACTAGACAGACATGACTCCACTGACTAAAAGCTAACTTATATAATTAACTGATTTTGTCTCCATAAGAATCCTTGTGTATTGACTCAATCACATCATGGAAACATGGTAATACAATACGGCCTCAATACGTAGGTACACATCATATCCTGCTGACAACTCTATCGTGAGACAAAAATGTCATGATGATTCTAAAAAACCCTGAAACCACTTTTACATTTTTAAATCCAATGCCAAATAAAAGGGCTAAGGTTAAATAAAGGTCTGTAACACACACTCCAATATCCTGCTGCAACCTCTACATTGCTACATATAGGGCACACTACTTCCTTTATTAGCACTGAAGGTTGGCACTGGAAGTAAATCGTGAGGTGCAAAATCCAATAAAGTTGTAATTCTCAGGTATGAACACCTGCTTTGAATGTTATCAGCCAATGGATAAAAGCGTCTGCTAAATGACTGTAATGTAATGTAATGTAATGTAATGTAATGTAATTAAATTGCCTTCATGAGTTGCCATAGGAGCATGGATTTCAAGTGTGACCGCCCTACTCAACCTAGACATTGGGTTTCGGTAAGCATTTGCCCTCTATTGGAAAACTGGATCGCCACGTGGAGGTCATGAATTCGAAAACAAATATATTTATTTGTTTTCCAATGCAGCAGATGTATGTCCTGTGCTTCCTGCGCCATTTCAGGACTATACAGGCAGCACAAAAGCTCAGTCAGGAGTTATTTACTTACTTAAGTTTAAGTTAGCAATGACAACAAAATGAGATATTTAAGATAGACTAGATTGACTGAAATGTTCAATATATCTGTTGACTAAAACTGTTTTCACTGATTAAAACTAGACTGAAAAATGTCCTTTTATCTTTGACTAAGCTAAGACTTGAATACCCAGACTTTAAACGTTGGTTGACGTACAGTATTTAAGTAGTTTGTGTAAAGTCGCATAAGCTATGTTAACCTAACCATGTAGTTTTGTTTCAAATCACAATATGAACCACATTTTCTAATTTTGAATGAGGGTGCAGTTTGCCTATTTTGCTCTGTCTGAAGCATTATAATGGAAGTGATAACAGCTGATAACACCATGGGCTGAAAACATTCAAACTAATGTTATCCCAGGCTGGCACAGACCACGACAGAGTGAAATTATGAAAAATGACATTTTTTATACCACCTTATGTTTTTAACTAGATGTCATAAAATGTGACCATCTGCTTGGAAGGATTCATCTGGCAGGCTGCTCAGTGATCATGCACAGCTTCATCAGCGTGTTCTTAGCAGACAGGTGTGAAAGCTCCCGTGTTCCTGGTGTAACATTGGAGCAAAACAAGTCCTTTATTTAACGGTTTACAAGCAAACAGCAGCTTGTACCCCTTCTCTGGGATTACGGCTTCAGATAATATGTTGTTCATAAATACCAATGCTATATTGTATAGTCATTCCAAAACATGTCAGCCATATTAGCTACTGTACAATTAACCTAAAATACCTACTACAATGTAGTATTTTAAAGTCCAGATAGATAGCTGTTACTTTAAGTCTGCAAATAGAAGCCAATGTTATTGTTTTTCTTTTTTTAACTTGAATTCAAAAAAAACATCTTCCATATAGTGAAGAATAATTCTCAGATTCCCTTCCAACCAAGCTGTAGGTAGCTGATGGATGCTACATTCCTACCGCATAGTTTGCACTGCCTGGATTTAAAAAAGCATCATTAGGGACCAAGACCTCTCCTGCTCCGGTGTTCCCCATTTACTTATGCCTGTGTGTGAATATGATTTTAGTGTGATTGTGTGTTTATTTTTGCACCTGCATGTGCATTCACATCATTTTCATACTCTGAAGTATTCAGTTCCCTGTAAGCATCTATACTTATTGTGTTTTTATCAGGTCCTTTAATGTGTCATCCTTCTGATCTGGCTAAACAAATGTTGAAAAAATATATAATCATGAATGTTTTGACTTATGCGATATGATTCGCAATATTAGAGGGAATGATGCAGGGATCTGAACTAAACAGACAATTTATTTCTTTCTTTCTGTAGAATCTGATGTGCAGGACAGGACAACTCTACAGAACCACAAAATTTCATTTGAAAAGGTATTTTACTCACATTTTGCCTACTGTGATTTGAAAATTGCAGTTGTCCATATTGCGTTTTCGATCAAATGTATATTCATTATGCAGCCCTACTGTCTGTAGTAATTGTATCAAGCTTCTTATTTGTATACAAATGAGGTAGAATGAACACCACATTATGTAACAATAACTAGACAGAATGAGATAATTTTTCACTTCATTATGCAATAACAAACACATTTTCTAATATCCTGCTGCATTTTGTAATAAAGTATTAGATATTGCAGTGATGATAACAAAATGTGTGTGTTGCACTCTTTAATCGAAATGTAGCAATACATACATTATGTAATAACCAACCAAAATAAATGTCTTCAATCATGATAAATGTCATAACATTCTTACAAAATGTTGTTTTTGTGCATTCAAGCATGACTCATACTGACTCAACATTCATTTAAAAATATACAGTTAGTTATTTACATTATTATTATTGACCAAAACTACATCATGTGTCATTGTATCCTTTTGCTCTCCTCAACACATCTGCACAGGCAGAGGTAAGTGGTAACAGCTTCTACTTAACCTAACCTAACAAGGCCACAGATCTTGCTTTTTTTGTCTCTTTCTTTTTTTTTCTTTTCCTTGTTTTATAAACTAAAGCTCCATATTGTCAGGTTCTTGGTTTTATAATGGTGATTCTCCATGCTGTGTGACTAAAACGTAAGCTCCTATAATCTCCAAGTTTAAAATAATTCCCCCACTGCCCACTGTGTCTCTGTGGGTGCAATACGTCTGAGGAAAGGAGAGTTTTAAGTAGCAGTGAGGTTAGAGTGCACGTGTATCTGTAAAGTAAGTAGAGGAGGAATGTACATTAAGGTATAATGCAGCCTGCTGCCAAGAAAATGGCATTAACACCCATACCTTATCAAGGAGCAACTGTCAGCAACTGTTTCTCTCTCTCTCTCTCTCTCTCTCTCTCTCTCTCTCTCTCTCACACACACACATACACATACACACACACTCTCACACAAACATGTATACACACTTAAAGGTGTGCACACATCCAGAGAGGGAGAGGCTGGGAGACAGGGAGACAGGGAGAGAGACAGAGGGGAGGAGGAGGGCATTATCTTGATGAAACAGTGCTTGATACAGAAGCCCGGGACGACCTGGACACAGCTCTGGCTTCTTTTAATGGAGATTACACAGTCAAGGTCCAGCCTGAGCTCATCTTGTTTAACACTGCATGCCGTCTACATCACCGTGAGTGTGTGTGTGTGTGTGTGTGTGTGTGTGTGTGTGTGTGTGTGTGTGTGTGTGTGTGTGTGTGTGTGTGTGTGTGTGTGTGTGGTCTAATATGCCCCTATCTCCTCACACATCAAGCCTCATTACTGCACAGCTTCTGACCCCAGATCTGGCAGCCAATCACATCACCAAACCTTGCTGACCAATGAGAGCACCCGTGGATGGACCAGTGAGTGTGGACCAACACCACCTTGGCCGTTCCTTCGACATCACAAGGTCTACAAATCACATGGCTGATTCAGGGTTGTAGTAGCATATATGCTATTGCTAATACCTGCAGGATGTCTAATGGTTCTTACCGAAGTCAAACAAATGTTCAGTCAGAATAAGACTTCCTCCTGTGGTTTTTAAAATTGCTCTTAGATTTACCTCCAGGTAGCGTCTCTTTTAGCATTCTGAAAACCTGCAGTTGCCCCGAGTCGAGACCTGAATAATTCGTAGACCTTGATCTCATGATTGCTCTCAGCTGCACCACATGGTTCTTCTTTTTTTTTATTCCCCTCCTAGTTTCTTCTTTCTGTGGCATTGTATAGGTTGCATTCAGATCATACATACCTCCTTGTCTACATATTTTCTTGCCCGGTTTCCTGGCACATTCCTTGGATATTCTTTTGACTGTAAAATGAATAAAAGACTAAAGAATAACATGGAGGCCCTGGACGCGCAACGCACACAGGAGCTGGCATGCACACACACACACACGCATACACACACTGATACACACACATACACACACACACACACACACACACAAAGCTGAGAGGAAGGAAAGGGAGAAATAAGGACAGAGGAAAAGAATGAAACACACCAGCTCAATCAGCAGCACTCAGTCTATCAGTCGGCCAGTCAGTCATTCAGCCAGTCAGCCAAATCAATCGGTGATGGTCATGACAACGACTGTCTTGTTTAATGAACTGCAGACATTGTGGCTTGGCACAATAGGCTATGATGAGCTACAGACATTGGGAGAGGAGGGGAGGAAGTCCGCAGAGGAGAGCAAATAAGGAGATGAGGAGAAGCAATAGGAAGTGGGAGGAGGAGGTAAAGATGATAAACAGAAGGAAGAAGATAGAGGCAGCTATGGAGTGGGATGAAAGGATAAATTGGTCTCCATTGATGCCTCACACACAACCAATCACACACACTCATGTTCTATAAGCAGTGTCATGCACATTAGACATGCACAAGGTCATGCTTTCCCTCTACTGAAGGACAGACAGACAGACAGACAGACAGACAGACAGACAGACAGACAGACAGACAGACAGACAGACAGACAGACAGACAGAGACGGAAACAACACACCCTTCACTCTACCAGACTATGATGGGTTCAATCCCCTCCGCCCCACACCCCCACAATCATCCTGCCCCGGGCCCACAGGCTAACTCACCATCCTCAGTGGGGACATAGATGTTGATATAGAGGCAGTCCTCGCTCTGGTCCTGGACGTAAGTGGACACCACGTCGATGCTGTTGGTGAACCACACCGGCAGCATCACGTCCGGCAGGCGGCCCTCCACGATGCTCTGAGGGCACACCGGGGCAAAGTGTGTGGCGTTGCGGATCTCCGGCCACGACGCTGGTGGCTCGGGAGGCTGAAAGCGGTGCTCGCCGGTGGGTGGGGAAGCGTATGGGACGCCAAGAAACTGCACGACGGGACCCAGGATCTCGTTGTTGAGCTCCTTCTTAATGCCACGCAGCTTGCCGTACGTGGTGGTGACCACCGGGTCGTTCTCGTCGAGTTTCTCAGCCGACACAGCAGTCGGAGATGGCTGCAGCAGCAGCATCAGTCCCAGCCATATTAGAGAGGACACCCACCGGCTGCTGCTTAGGGAACTTTCAAGCCTTACGTATCCCATCATCCTGCTCCCACTCTTGGTAGTCTGAAGTAGCTGACAACCAGTCCTTGAATGGTGCCTCCACTGGGACATAGCTGCTACTCCTTGTTTTCAACTTGTTTGCTGCGTCCTCTCTTGTCCTTTCCCAGTAAAAAAATCCTTATTTTCTATCCCTCACTTACGCCATGCAGATGCAAACACAAACACACATCACACTAAAATCACACTCTCACACAGGCATAAGTCAGGGGGGAACTCCAGAGCAGAAGAGGTCTTGGTCGCTAATGATCCTTTTTTAAATCAAAGCAGCACAAACCATCTGGTGGAAATGTAGCAGCCATCAGTTTCCTACAGCTTGGTTGAAGGGAAATCTGAGAACAATTCTTCACAATATGGACAATATTCCTCAAAAGGGTCCTGCCAAGAATAGCAAAGATGTCATCTTTAAGCTCAACTTGTCAGAAGGTAGACAAGTGATCAGTGATGAGGGTTTCCATCATTTAGAAGTGACTGCTGTGTACAGAAGCTGGAGGATCGTGCAGTGGTTGCAGTGGGTATACTTGGAGTCTGTCCCCTGCAACAAAGAAACAAAGTTACAATCAGCATTCACAATTAGTCAGCTAATGATATTCTTAATTCAATACCTTTTATTTTCTTGCCTCCTGCGAGACATTAAAATATCAGCAATTAGTAGGATGGCCATTTGATTTGTGTTACACCCATATGCACAAGCATCAATCAGTTTAAGAGGAACATAACATCTATTTACAGCACATGATAGTAGGTTTAACAAGCAAGGTGTCTATCAGTATGCTTGGCGACAGATGTTTCCAGGTTATGGTGGAGAGACCCGGTGCTAGTGAGTGGGGATATTTTTGGGAGAGAGCCACAGACTTGGATGCATCCTCCCAGCAGTAATAAGACAGTTTAAACCACAGGCGTTGAGAATAAAAGTGAATATTGTGGCAGTTTTAAATGCAACCGCTCAGTGACAATGGAAGAAGTAGTGTGTTTTCATGTTTCCAAGCAGAAAGTCAGGACAAGGTTTTGGATGGGTAGCGTGTCAGATTATTCTCCTAATTAAATGCCTAGCCCTATCCTTAACCATACCTTTTTTTCTACATGCAACTATTGTGGTTTATGTAAGCAATAAAACAGCAAAGGAGGGATAGGAACATAATTGAAGAGAATCACTAATTTTTAGAATTGTCCAATAACAGAGTTGATGTTTTACAGTGAGGCTGAAATACAAGACAGAATGAGGATGAGGTATGTTGAATATTTTTTTGCTTCTGAAAGATTTGGAACGGAGGTCTTAAGGGGCAACACACATGTGGCATATGCTGTACATCAAATCACCAACACCTATTGGTTTCAATGTGAACCCACACATCATGTCAGAATATGCCTTCCTCCAATTTCCCAGTGTTGACATGTATCTCGTCTGGTGAGAGACATTGCTATCATAAGATGCAACACACTGCACCTGTTGCATTTATTTGCTGTTGCTGCTGCCGGAACAGAGAAAAACATTTCTTTATATAATGCAAATGTTTGTAAGAGAACAAAAAAATAAAATAATCAGAGAGTGAATGTAGGTATTTTTCCCCACATCGAAAATATGTGTCCCAATCCAGGGCTCCATATGGATGGATAGGGCTTGGAAATAAAGCCATCTAGAAATGTTTCACAATAAATCTTCCTAGATTAGGATGATACATTTATGAGATTTATAAGATATTGTTGGATCTAACAACTGTTGGGGCTGTGGGTAGATCGTTTTGACCGTCACAAACCCCGATGAGATGTCATTATCACCATTTGATCATTTAGGTGCAAAAGTATTTGAAAAGTCTAGAAAAACTGCACTGTGCAATCACTTTAACCCAATATAAGTAAGCATAAAGCT
Source organism: Anoplopoma fimbria (assembly GCF_027596085.1). Classification (NCBI taxonomy): domain Eukaryota; kingdom Metazoa; phylum Chordata; class Actinopteri; order Perciformes; family Anoplopomatidae; genus Anoplopoma; species Anoplopoma fimbria. The sequence continues at coordinate 11,718,640 of NC_072451.1, read as the reverse complement.
TACTGGAAGTTAGCCAGCTTGACCGGCGGAAGTTGGGTCTGTTATGTTTAGTGAATATGTAATCAACCCTCAACAACCATTTTAATGTTAAATAAGTCTACGTTATGAACCATAAATAACCTTTTGGTTTCTTTAGGATTCAGTTATTAGAAGTAACCTGTATACTACACCATTTTTATTTTGGTCCCATGTCACTATGTGAATGTTAATGTATGTACATTTAAAATGCATATGTGATTACCTCAGGGATACGATGTTCTGTAGAAGTGAAAAAGCATATGTAGTAAAACATGACTATACAAAGTGAGGTTAGTGGAAAAAAAAGATCTGCTGAGACAAGGAGGCAAATTAACTGAAATAAATCCAAAATTCATTTTAGTAGGAAATCTATAAGCTTGTGCTATGTGTGTGTGTGTGTGTCTGTGTATGTATGTGTGTGTGTGTATATAAGTGTGTGTGTGATGTAGAACATGAAGGCTTGTCATCTGCAGTATGCGTTTTTGTATTCTTTTTTTTCACACTGCTTAGGAGTCAATGTTCCACCTGGATGAGCTCACCTTCAGATTTCATACTCTGAAGAAATCCTATTTAGCTACACACATTACACACACACACACACATAAGCTGACATGACAAGTCATCGTTGATAACAAAAATACACTATTTACACACACAAACACACACACACACACACATCCCGGACAGAAAAGTGGAGATGAGTGGCAGGAAGGTATGACACAACAAGGAGAACAGACATTTACAACATCAGCAGCAGGTATACCATAATGGGAAGAAAAGGAGTGTGTGTGTGTGTGTGTGTGTGTGTGTGTGTGTGTGTGTGTGTGTGTGTGTGTGTGTGTGTGTGTGTGTGTGTGTGTGTGTGTGATAAACAGACAAGAAGCTAACACAATGTGCATGATAGTGTTTGAACATGGATCATTTAGCTGAGCCAAAGCAAACTGGTGGTAATAAGAGAACCATGACAGGAACAGGAGAATGGTAGAACCTGAAAATAAGATATGAGTTAATGTATCACACACACACACACACACACACACACACACACACACACACATCACACACACACACACACACACACACACACACACACACACACACACACACACACACACACACACACACACACACACACACATACCTCAAGGAATACAATAGGACTAATTGGTGGGTCTAATTGCAGAGTTCTAGTGTTTATACATTATGTCACTGATAGCTAATTTCCATGTAACTAAAGTCTGTTTTTTGGTGAGCATTTCAATGTCTTCAATAGTTTAATTCAGCTAAGTAGTTCCAAACTTTTTGGCATTTGGTCTCGAACGGAAATGTTGTTCATGTTTATTTGCATATAGAGGGGAAAGTTTGATCCAATCACAAGTGGTCCCTGTAGACACACGTGTTGACACATTGGAATGCCAGATGTGAACTGAAGTACTTTGAGCCGTCCAAGCTCCTGTGTTAACCTGGTATCACGTTTACAAAGGAGCCAAGACACAGAAATAAAACCTTTCACTATGAGTGATTCACAGCAAACTGCTCTTATAGATATATTATGAAGATTATGTTCAGAACATGTTAATGTCTGAATGAACCTTCATATTTTTGAGCTGCACTGTAAAACTTGTTTTGTCCTTTTATTTTGAAGAACCGGTAGAACGTGACTCATAGACAACAATTATTTGTTAAAGTAGGGACCAATGGTTGCAATAAAACAGACAGAAGAAGAAGCAGATAGAGACAGGCCATGCAGATAGCTGGGGGAGGACTGGAGTAAACACAGCAAAAGATACTCCAATAAATGAAACGTAAAGCAGAATCCTAGTCTGTCAACTACGATGGAGAATCAGGGCCACTGTCAGATTAAAAAACTATTTAGTCAAAATGATAAAGAGCAGGGCACTTAACATTTGTTCTCATTCTCAGTAAATTAGAACTTAACCTACACATATGTGGGATATGTTTTGAATGTGCCGAACATGAGCAGAAATAATTTTGAAACACAGATGGGCTATTAGATTCCAAAGGTTTATAAATTAATTAAAATGAATAATGTATCATTAAGGTGATACAGAGGAAGAGGTAAAGGAGGAGGGAGAGTAAAGCGTCAGCAGAGGTAATACATGATAAAAGTTGATCCACAGCATAGTAAAACATTGACTAAAATAAAATAAAATGCAGAATGCCTCACTGCATTTTATTCCACTATATGTTAAAGTGGAATCTTGAATGCACTTGACTTTTGTGTTTTTCTTTAAATAAAGAAAGACATTTCCACCATAAACTGGTGCATAAAAAGTCATCACCATGAAAGAAACCAAGTGTTTGATGCTCTAAACTCCCCAGGGGGAGGAGCCCGAAACTAATGTGTCAAATCCATCACTTCACTTTTATCATGGAAAAAAAGAAAAAAAACTAAGTTTCTAGAGTCTGGCTGGATTGTTACCAGCCAGCTGGGTCGTCCAGGTGTGAGGTGTCTGAGTGAGACACAGACAATCACTGTTTGCTTCTGGCAGGGAACCAGCTGAGTTGTGTCAGTGTTGTGTCTGGTATCCTAAATATTAGGTGGTACTTAACTTTAAATCATCATATTTTATTATAATTTTTTTTGTTTCTTGTTTGCACTATCCTCTCTGCTGCTGTAATCTTGCAAATGTCCCCGCTGCGTGACTAATAAAGGATTATCTTATCTTATATACAAACAGGTACATAAATAAAATATGACCTCTGTATTTTAGCCATCCCATGTATTTTAGGAGCACTGCACTGCTGTAAAGCGCCAGGAAACAACTTGGGGTTCAGTGTCTGGGTATCTCAAAGACACTCTGACAAAAACAGGGATCAGGATTGAACGGCAGACCTGGTGATTAAAAAACGACCCGCTCTACCTACTGAGCACAGCTGTCATGTTGGGAGTTGGGAGTGATGAAGAATTGGTTCAATTATTGCATTATAACAGTATGGTTGATAAGTCGGCTCCACGGCTATGTTTAGTCAAATTCCATTTTATGACAGGACTAGTTCTTCCTCTAACACACTTTAATAAATACATTTTCAAAAAGCCTCAAACATCCAAGATGTTTTATTAAAAAAGAAATAGCTGTACAAGGTTTCATACCTCCTGACACATGCACACACACACACACACACACACACACACACACACACACACACACACACACACACACACACACACACACACACACACACACACACACACACATCTTGCTGAAGACTGTGAAATCTGTACACCTGCACTCTTGGGTAAAAGGAATCAGTTTACAAAAAAAACTGAATGCATTTAATAAAAAGCTTGATTTATAATATCATGCACATGGATCACATGTAAAAATGATTTAAAATATATATCCACAAAGAAAAGCTTATGGCAACATTCAAAAAACATTTTATTGTGTATCTGAAAGCATTATAATCCATATTCATCGTGTGAAATCATGTTAGCTGCCATGTTGATGCCAGAGGATAAACTGCTGCATCGGCCTTTAAAAGTCAGCAGTTTTCCTTATTTGTTCAGGGACACAGAAGAATTGCCTACTAAACCTCTTTTACTTTTAGCAAACTGAAGCATGCTAAATGGTCCCTTTGGATCATGTCAAACGAGGAAACCATGGAAAATACCCCCATTCTCTGATGGAAAATTACAACTGATTCAAACACATAGTCATGGTTTAGAAATTGAAATGGCCTGCTACCCTATTTTCTGAGTCAGCTTCTTGCTATGAGCATTAGGAAAATACATCAACTCAGAGATTAGTTTTTACTTATTTTACTTATCTTTATTGATTTGTGTTTTTGTCTTGGAGAAGACTCAGTTCTAAAGGATATGTGAAATTTCTAAGCATCAGAAAAATGTCTGCAATATTTGAAGACCTTTATTTTGATTGTTGCGTATTAAGTCATGCAAATTGAATGTTATAGAGATTTTCTCAATATTCTGAAACCAATTTTCACAGGCTTTAAACAGTGACTTAAAATACTTCCTTTTGTTTTAAAAGTACTTCATTGATTTATCGTTGCACTCCCAGAACATTGCTCCACTCACAATGGACAGTCTTAAAAAAAAGAGATCAATTGATGCAGCAGAACCAGAGATATATTGCATACATTCAAAACGTAGCACCCACTTATACCACAGTGCAATTCGACTGCCAACAGTTAGGGCCTCTTGCCTGCTGCAGAGATGGGCAGCTGGCTACAGAGGTCTGGAAAGCTCACCTCTTTCTAATATCACATACCCACTGTTTTCTTTTTCATTATCAGACTCGTAGTCTTCAGCCCCAACCAGCACTGACTCAGGTGACATAACTTGAGGACAGTTATCACACGATACACATTTCCCCCTGAAGCCAGAAATAAGGCTTAACAACTTGTTTTCACAAATGCAGTATTACTTTACGCCTGTAAAGAGACTTTGATGTAAAATGATAGAGCTATAAACATGTAAAACAGAATAAATCAGCGTATAAAGATGTAAATATCTTCCCTGATAACACCCACAAGACACCAGACATTTTTGATCAAGTGGCTTGTAATAAAAATGTGTAACCCTAAAATGTGTGAAACATGGGGACATATATTATTGTCATTGGCAATCCCTCCTCCTTCCCTATCATGTCAGATATATGAATGTGAAACAGAATATGATAGTAAATGTATTTCTCAGGTGGTCTATTTTTTCCCTTTAAACCAGAGGATGTGACAGTTTGCATCCGCTGATGCTATATTTTTACGGAGGCCTCTTGTGATTCAGGCCGAAGTCTGTCAAGTGGCAACAACGTGGGGGAGAAAGTGAAGCATTGAGGGAGTGAACAATTTCAGTTTTTCATCTGCCAGCTCAGAAACAGGGACAGAAATCCCCCGTTTTTTCCCTGTGAGGCATCTGTGGAGTTGGGCTAGGTAATCCCAGACGCTGTGCCTCCTTCCACTCAAAAAACACACAGAGGAGCAACAGTTGTGAAGTCAAAGCACAAAGGTTGATGAGGATCACAGTCATCTCCACCGTCCTCCCAGCCCAGGCAGCCACACTGGCAGACAGACACCCTCCCATCACCGCCATATTTCTAAACAAACCACTGCTCATCGACCACGGGGCACAAAAAAATGATATGTTCCCAAACAAATGCAGAACAGGGAGCCAGCCCTTGCAGAATAATGGCAGACAGACAACAAGAGAGAGAGAGAGAGAGAGAGAGAGAGAGAGAGCGGCAGTGAGGGTGCTGAAAAGGAGGCTGTTCTCATTGATTGTTCGGCGGTTTTGTTAATGAGTCCATAAAAGAGGCAGCGGGTGTTTTCGCAGCGAGGCTCTGAGAAAGAAATGACATGCTGCTCTTTTTCATCACATGAGCTGCTGAGAGGGACGTGGACCAGTCAACAAATCGAAGGCTGGTCATTTAGAGGCTCGCAGGAACACTTCTGAAACCTCTTCACAGTCTACACCAACAGGTAACACCACCATTCAACACATCTACTATTGTTCAACATCTGATGAACCAGGTTCCTTCAAATCTGATTCACATCCTGATCTGCCCAATGCAGTCCCATGTTGAAATTGCACCGTTTATTGCAAACTGTTTTTGACATGCTGCATTAATTCAATTCAATTCAGTTTATTTTGTATAGCCCAGAATCACAAATTACAAATTTGCCTCAGAGGGCTTTACATTAAGAACGAAGACTGCATGGACAGAAAACCATAGTAGAATAGAATAGAATAGAATAGAATAGAATAGATTTGACAAAACATGGAGGAAAGTTGCATCTCACTGTTCACATTAGTCCTCTTTGCTTGGATTGCTTGGATTGAATCCAGTGCAACTGACAAATTCAAGGTTGTGTTTAAATCTATTTTACGGCCAAAAATAATGGCAAAATAAACTAATTTGCTGCAACGCACTACTGTGAACTACTGAAAAGAAGTCTGTAATAACAGTAGGATAATGGAATGCCGGTCAGTTGAACAAATTAAGTGAAGACAATGTTGTAGACCGCTTTAAAAACATGCTCCGTAATAAACTTCCCCTTACGTGCTAACAAATTATTTTTTGGGGTGTTTTTAGCCTAGTTAGACCAGGGAATATTCAGTTAAAACAGATGCTCATTGTTCTCTGTAAAGTTTGCTGGAAGTGATGCAATGTTCCCCTGGTGTGTTCTATGTGGAGTGAGCACTGCACCACACTCCGTTTGCTTGTAAGTAGCTGCTTATGGAGTAACATGTACTCTGATTAATGTCATAATTTTGTTTTAGTGAGAACTCAACTCTTGAAATTTGCTCCTGGTGTTTTTCAGTACTGTTTTAAAAGAAGGAAGTAACAGGAGGGACAGGCCTGGGTCATGTGATTGTGAGGGTTTTGTGGATTTAGATCAGATAAGTTGAGGGTAGGAATACCACAGAAGTTGATTGGACAGCTTAGGGGAAGAGTTAAGGATCATGGACAAGAACCTCAGCTGACTAGGTACTCCAGACCAAGACCACTCACAGCAGAGACTGATGAAAGTCAAAGGTCACATGACCTGGAGTCAGAGGACGGCTGACATCCCACACCAGAGATAATCTTTGAATAGACAGGTTACCATCAGTCCCCATATACAACCACCTGTTACTAGGCAACCTAAATGTTATACTCGAGTCCAATGGCTCTATCGTCTCCATGGCAACCGAGGAACATATGCTTAGGAAGCCAACAAGACATAGCTTTAACACCACTAAGTAAACTGACCATATATTGTATTATACAGTGGTGCAAGAAGTATTCAGATCCTTCACTTACTAAGTAAAAGTACTAATACCACACTGTGAATGTACACTGTGTAAAAGTCCTGCAATGGAAAAAGTGTCCAGCACATGAATTAATATTCGTGCTGCATTAATGTGTGCATTGAATGTGAACTCCTTTATATCCTGTTGGCTGGATTAATCTCCAGCAATGTATCATATTCTATAAAACCACCATGTTTGTAGCATCTCTGTTCTGTGAGAACCACGAATCCCTAAATAGAAAAACAGCCTGTTTTCAAATTTGTGATGATGCATTTTCCAGCTGATCCAAAAGGCTTTTTAAGAAGTGGATTAAGTTTAAGAAGTAGGAGAAGTTTTTTTAAACAGGCCCTATTATGCTATTTTCTGGGTGCATATTTTTATCTCAAGTTACAGTTACAACATGTTTACATGCGTTAATGCTCATAATCCTCCTTGTTTTTCTCATCCTGGCTGTCCTGCAGCACCGCTTCTCACCCTCTCTGTGAAATGCTCCATTGTAGCGCTTGCTCCTCACTCCAGAAAGCAAAGTCTGCCCTGATTGGTCAGCTAGCCTGCTCTGTTGTGATTGGTCAACGTTTCAAAAAATCTCCCTCCCTCTGTTTTGGTGTTTGAGGGCCAAACTAGCCGGAAGGAGTTTTACGTCACTTCCGTAACATTATGAGGTCATAAAGTTACGGAAGTGAAGGAGATAATTCAATCGAGCCGTTTCAGGCAGCTCAGGAGCAGTGATTCTGAGGGGGAGGGTAACTCCTTTAAGGCGTGGACTTCAGGTTTTACACTCTACGGACCTTTTACATGTACACAAATATATATAACACACTAAAGAAGAGGGAAGTGGAAAAGCATAATAGGGCCACTTTAACACATAAAGGAACGCTTCATCCTTTAGTTTATTAAAAACATTCAACATCAACAAGTATGGAGGTACATAGCTTTAACCGGACAGAAAGGGGATGAAAACTGTAATCTATGAAGTAACTGGTGACTTAAACCGTCAGACAAATGAGTGGAGTAAAACGTTCAATATTAACCTCTGAGATGTAGTAGATTACAAGTATGGAGTAGAAGAAAATGAGAATACTCAAGTCCCTCAAATCTGTACTTAAGTATATATATATATATTTAGCATTGAGGACATGAGGGTAACAGACTCATCTAAACCTTTCTCAATACAACACAATTAGTAATGTCCTAAATAATAAAAACATTATAAACTTTGTTAACTGTATTGGCACCGCAATAATAATCCTGCCAAAATTGGAATTCAATGTTCAGGACGGTAATTCCATCTAAAGAACATGGATCAGTCAGGGTTGAGGTGCCGCTTCAGTCTTATCTGCTCTCACATCCTGTGGTATGTTCTGCTGCCGACAGCTTTCATGGTTCCCTCTCTGTCATCGGATCAAACCCCACGTCTGTGACTGTCACTGTCTCTCTGTGTCCATCTTTTTCCGTCTCTCTCATCTCTTTGTCTATGTTTATCTAAATCTAGCTTTTCAGTACCATGTTCACTCTTCTTTTCTGTTTCTTGTCATTTAAGTCCCACATTTACTTTAACAAACTTTAACCCCTGTCACTTCACGTCTTACTCAGGGTGGTTGTGCTACGCTCCGTCCTGTGGTGTCATTTCTGGTTACATAAAACAAATAAGGGGGGTGGCCACAAGAAGACTTGAGGCTTTAAAATGGTCTACAAATCTACAAACTAATGGATGACATCCTGGTGACGTCTTCCACTTCTTCTATACAGTCTATGATTCTCACCTGACAATGTTCTCTCTCATAAACAGGCCTGCCAGAACCATACACACTTTAACAGCGTGTCTACCTCTTCTCTGAAGCGTCCTCGGGAGCGTTTTCAAACTTATTCGTTTTCGGTGCCCTAAAACGCTGTGTAGTGTGGACGCTCGGTGCAAACGCAGAAAAAGATATGCGGATTCATTTGAAAACGGGTTAGTGTGGATGTGGCCTGAAAGTCTCTGTGTCAGCCCACTGAAACAAATACATGTTTAATCTGGTCTTATCTCACTGACCTGCTCTGTCTATTTATGTTACTGTTATTGTCAAGCAAAAGGGAAATTACATTAAATGAAGAGCTGGCCTTTACAAAGTAAAACAAAAAACAGAGAAACAAAAGAGGCCAGAAGCTTCATTATTCCAAAAGTTTTAATCAGTCTCATGTTAAATGTGACCATTGCTCAATTCAGTAACTGACAAAACAGACAAGCAGTTCTTTTTTTTTCTCCAGGAAACTGATCCTTGCAACCACTGCCACACCTGTGTCAACTGAAATGAATGTCAGCAGCATTGATACTCAGCCCTGATTGGTTAGAGGAAAACAAAAAAAACATGGCATCCTTCACAAGCTTAAAATTGGTGCAACAAACACAGTACTACCAGAATATTTAGTGTGCCAAAAATACCAGGATGTCCTACTGCATCTGGTCGCACAGTGCAGCAATGTGATTTAGAACGGATCTGTGATGTCAAACTGAATGAGTTATGAAAACAAAGCGCAGGCCAAGGCATGCAGTTTTAACCAACTTACATTTTTGCATAATCAGATTTTGGTAATTGAAAGTTGTGATCAAATAGTTTGGTGTTTTGATAAATGTCATGTTTTTGCACATACAGTGGAGTGATGGCTCGCCATGTTCATGGTAGTGAAAGAAAATAGCAAGCAGTTAGTCACTATGGCTTTTTATGTATCTGCAATGTTTTTGGACAACAGAGGTGAGAAATACACCAGGCTTGTTAGAGGGATAAATGTCTCTTCAGCGGAATTGTTTCCTGATCATAAAACTGAGAATAAGATCAAATACCATCAGCTTCCTCCTTTAATGAAGTCGAATCAGTCTAATAATTCAAATTGTTGTCTATCCCCCACAGTGTTTCAAAAGATATTATAGTTCATGTTTTATGAAGACGCACTTCATGTTACCAATTGCCACAGATGTCCTCAAATGCACCAAAACACATTATCTGGGGATTAACACTTGAAGAGCGTCTTGAAGCAATTTAAAATGGGGCGAGAAGAGAAGAAAGAATTCCAATTGTTTCCACAGCGGTTTCTCTGGCTTTAATAATTAACAGAAACAAGCATGAATTCTTGGAAACCAGGCAGAAAAATAATAATTACAACATGCATATCAGAAATATGAGACTTGATCCAATGAGTGAAAAGAAGCTGATTGTTGCATTTGTATTCAAAAGAACAATTTTACAATCAATTGCAGGAGTGTAAAAGTAGTGTAAATGTAGTATGACCATCTTTATTGATAATTGATTCTTCCTCTTCACATTATATGTATTATTATTATTATTATTATTATTATTATTATTATTATTATTATTATTATTATTATCACTATTACATGGACTATGATAAATACAAATGGAGATCCCACTGCTTAAAAAAGTTTTTACTCAAATTCTATGCATATGGTGGTGCGTTCTTTATACTATGACAGTTTTTCGGAAATTAGTGCAATATGTCACCTTGCCTACAGTATCACAAACTACTGAATCACAACCATAGCATCATGACAAATATTGTATCAACAGATTCTTGCCAATACACAGCACTAAGCCATTTTTTGCAGCACTTTGTGTTGATTCCAAATGCTTTAGTACATGAAGAATACTGCTGTAAGATGTCAAAAATGTCTGTGTCTGTCTTCTCCGTCTGCCTTCTCCCTCTCTCTTCCGTTCCTTCCATTTCTCACTCTCTACTTTGCCGTTAATTTCCTTGTTGCTTCACTTGACTGGTGATTGAACGCCACCGGGTGTTCAGAGCAAATTTCACACGTGGTCAGGACCGGTTAACCAACTGGAAAATCCCTCTTCAATCTTCACCTCGCGTCTCCATTCCATTTCCTCCCTGTCCTCTTATTCCTATCCTTCACTCACTTGCACTTCTTCATTTCTGTCCTGTTTTTTTTATTTCGGCCTCTCCTTCCTCTCCTTCTTTCCTTCCTCTCCTTCCTGCCTCCTCCCTTGACCTTTTAATGTGGATACACTCTCCTATTCCTATCTGCTACACAAACAGATTTTTAATTTTAATATTTTGGACATTTCCAACCTTTCTCTGCTGTTAGTATCTCAAAACATGCATATTTTCCTTCATTAGTTTGAAGCATGAACAGGTTTTGGAGTTGTGATGTGTAAAGCTTTACAAACCTCACATTCCCTCTCTTACTTCCATTCTGCTGTTTTTTGCTCAGCTCTGGTGCTGCTGGGCCCTGCAGGGATCAATAAAGTTTTCATCTTATCTTTTTGCACCCTCCTGCTCTCTACTCACCTCCTATGTCTCCTCTCCTCACTCACTTTTTACACCTTTAATCAGATCATCCACCCCACCTATTTACCCTCGCCTTTCCTATTTTGGCTCCTCATGACTTCCTTATCTATTCCCTCCTATCCTTATCGTCTTTGTCTCTTATCAGCACCTTTCTCTCCATGTCTCTTCTCCTCCTCTTTTCATTCACTTCGACATCCCTCGCCCTTCTTCCATTTTTCTTTCCCCTCAGTATTTCCACTATGCTCCCAATTTTTTCCCTCTTCTCTCCAACCCAAACACATCTTTTTTTATATTTTCAACTTTTTCCTCATCCTTCTCTTCATCTCCCCCTGTTTCACCTCCTTGCAGGGGCAGGAGTGTTGTGGCTGCGTAACAAATCCCTGCTGAATCCCTTCAGTCTGAGTCGCTGTTCTAATGAGCTCAGATCAACCACGGCAGCCTGCAGCCACACTGATGCCATTTCACTGACGCTCAATGACAGCTATTAAAGGGACGTGTGTGTGTGTGTGTGTGTGTGTGTGTGTGTGTGTGTGTGTGTGTGTGTATGTATGGAAGGGGTTTGCACATGTAAGTGTGTTTGTATAAAAAAATATATATATATATATATATATATATATGCAGATCTGCATGAGTGTGTAGATGGTTTGGGGGATGTTGATTAACTTCAACCTGCTTAGTAAAGAAATGGAGACTAAATCACATAAAGAAACAATACACAATTTAACAGATCCTGAAATTCTGTTTAATCTAGAAGACAAAAATTACAGAATTGAAAAAAATGAAAGAAAAAAGAACTGAAGTTCTATCAACATATTGAGAGGAATGTATATCGAAATTGACAGGAGAAGAGCTAGTTAACATTAGCTGTTAGCTGTTAGCTGTTAGCAGCCGCAGGTCAGCCCTGTCCTGCTAGGCTAAATAACAGTGCCAACAGCTAACATTAATGAAGGTTGCATTTAGTTAGATTATGATGTGTTCAAGCCCCATTCAGTACAAATGAGTGTCAAACTAAGGTAAATCATAACATTATCAAAATGTGTAGGATGTGAAGGAGTGAAATAAAATTGATATTAGAGAGGGAATTATGATCTGTGGACCTTAACAATAGTTTTACGCAGCTTATAGTACATTAAAACTACCAATGCAAGATTTTTTTTATCAATAAAACTATGTTTTACTTTAGAAAAATTAAATAATACAATAAATGGGTTTAGTTTTGTATTACATGCAATTTAAGCAATACAAATGTATTTTGTATATTTACTTTTGCTCCTTAATAAAGTTAAGTATATTTTATCCGATTATTCTATTCAATGAAATGAATGGTAAAACTCTGGGTAACATCTTTATTCGACTGTTGTTAAGTGTAGAAGTTCACTTGTAAGAGTATTTAAATGCCTGTAACTATTGGCAATTGAAAAGATGAGAATTTTTAGCTGACTTTATCTTCACATATAGATAGAAGTTGGTGAGTAAGAGGTAGAAGAAAAGGCAAGGGAGTACTACAGTATGTTAACCAGCATTCAGTCCAATCATCATTTTACTATTGCCACATATCTAACTAAAAAACAGATCAATGACAATAAAGCCACATAGTCACCGTTACCACATCGAAATGAGCTACAAAAGTGTATTCACTTTTGTAAAACAGGAAATATTCCAACAAAACATTTCCAAACTAAACAATAAATGGGTGTGCCAAAGACGCTCTACTTCTGTTGCTTTGCAGTGGAGCCGATACATTTTATAACTTTAAAGCTATACGAAAGGACATTAAAACATATGCCTTTTGGAATGAATTGCAGAACATTCTATACTTATAAGGACTTTGAGATGGTTTCTAATTAAGTCTTGTTGTATGAGTCTAAAGAGTCATAGTTCACCAGTAGCCGTTAGCAGGGTTATTACTTATGACATATGGAAGTTAAACACTGCAGCGTCCACATGCATTTACTCAGACCTGACTCACAGCTTGGTAACAAGCAGCCAGATGGTGCATGTCGAGTCGGTGACAGCCATCCTCATCATGTATTCAGAAACACACTTAGAGACACAAAACAAATGTAGCCCATCTAGAAGTCAAACCCATGGGGAGACACGCAGAGATATGCATACAGGTTCTTAACAGGCAAACTTCTGTGCAACCACTGTATTACAATAGATGCAACAATGTTTTTTATATTTTTTGGCCCTGGCAGCTCAGTATTCCAACCGCATGGGAAATTCAACAAAAAGAAATGATATGCACAATGACCTCTCATTTGGTGATTCACAATATTTGAAAATGTATTGAAGTTTTTATACTGTCATTTACTGGTGACTCCTTACTGTTTTCAACTGGTGTTAAAAAGTGCACTTCTCTAGTTGTACAAATACAATGGCTCACATTTGACAGAACATTCTTAAATGTAATTCATTATTTGCTGAGTTGTTAACACTGATAAAGACTATCATGTATTTGGACTTTTATTGACTTTGTGTTTTGATCTGTTTTGCTGATTGTTTTGGCTTCCAAACCTACAAGCACCATTTTCATTATTTGTTACTTGCATTGGACAGCTGTTTTAATGGAAAAAGCTCTGATTGTTCTTTACCTACTGAAAGATAAAGTTAGCGACTGGTTGGTGAACATAATGGAGCTCAGGAGTTGGTCATTGACAGTGAATATTGGACTTACATTTGTCAGGTTGAAACAAACATGGCTCCAAATGAATGCAATGTTGCACTGTGTCTGCTGGATGTGGAAATAGTCAGTTTACTGACACATTTCAGCTTGTTCACCTGCCCCCAAGCAGCCAAAAAATATAAAATAAATGCAGCTTTAAATATTATTTTTTTCTTGTTTTTTGAAAGTCATACAATTTATGTACTCATTTATTTATTTTGTACTGATATTTGAGAATGACTGTATTTTTGTCCAATGTTTCTTTGAGTGTTTCCTCCAAGAAAAAGTAATTTCCACAGTTTTCTCTCCTGGAATATCAATCTAACTCCTCCCTCACATTTTAAGGTAAAATAGTGTGGATGAGTTCACTGTCTTACCAGATAGATACATCTATTAACTAACTACACTTAATGCAATTTTCAAATCAATCCAAGTCAAAGCAGTGAAAGTTAACCACAGTAACATAATGTATCGAGGGATTGCTTTAAAAAAGTAGAGTAAGCATGTGAAGACAGCCAGTGTGGTGATTATCTGAGAGGGCAGTTGGGGGAAAACTAAGGGCCAATCATTTCATCCTGACCTGTCACCAAACAGAACATAGTGTTATTTGTAAGAGGCGGGAGGGGGATAGAACAGATAGACAGAGAGAGAGAGAGAGAGAGAGAGAGAGAGAGAGCATAAGGGATCACAGGAGACTTATGGCTTAGTCAGTCACCCAGCTAAACACTCCATCAGCCCGTGCTTTAGTCAGTCTCATCCATATCCTCCTTCTATTTCCCATCATCCGTCCATCCATCTCTCCACTCGCCACCGTTGTGTGATAAATCCTCACAACATCACAGCATTTTATCCGTCCCTCCATCCCTTTGTCTGTCCTATTTTAAGCATCTCATCTCACCTCTGTGATACACTCACACAGGGATGTTGGGAGGGATTTATTGAAGAGGTGCTCATGACTATTTGAGGGATGTGCTTAGCTTGCAGGTCGGTCCGGCTTCAACCACTCACTGTGTGAGAGAACCGGTCAGCCAAGAGAGGCAAGAGAGAGGGAGGAAGAGGAGCGATGGGCAAAGGGGAGAGGAGGATGAACTCTACTGACAAACACCACTATTTATAGCTTTACATCTAAGTTGTACAATTACCTCTTGGTTCTTAAAAGGAAGTTCACCAGGCTTTAATAATCCAGCTAGAATCTCCTCAATGTGCATGATGCTGCTGACTCCTGGATACGTCTATCATCAGTTACCTACAGTTGTTATATAGACCTGCACATGTTTTCAATGTGGACCAACACAGCCCATCGCCAGACCAGAACATTGTTATTGGATATTTCTATCAAACCAGTGAATGTTTTTAGTGACTGTCAAAAAATGATGTCTAAATAAGTTGCAAGTATGTCAATTACATACAACAAGGTATGGCATCTGCCAAGGATGCAGTTTTATTATGAAAACAAGAAGCTGTTTTCATCTGCATTGCCTTGCAATTGATAATTTGTACTCAGCAAATGTTAACTTGTAACTCGTAGCTTATTAATGTTGTACATTCTGAGTACTTGCATGTGTGTTTGTGTGTTTATTTGTAACTGCGTATTAGTAATGCGTAATACAGTATAACATAACTAAACTCCGGGAAGGAAAACCATAATATCTCGGTCAGTGAATATGAGTGAAGATGAGTGAACTGCTTCGTTCCTCAATGATATTCAACAGTGAGTTAAGGAAACATTTTTCCCAGCTGCTTTATATAAGTGCTCAAAAGCCTGTACAAATGTTGTTTGTGATTGTAGCTCTTTAATTCCAGTAATCAATTCAAACAAGTCCTTTTAGACTGAAATCAGACTGCGTGCCCAGTGTTAGTATTTTGAAGCTACGATGACTTTGCCAATCTTCTGCTAAACTTGCACAACATTGTTTAGTTTTGTTCTGAACACTCTTTGGTTACCTACCAGAAGCTGGCATGTAATTCAAAGCATCTCTTTATTTTCTGTGGGGTTTGAACAGATAACTCTTACACCCTCTGTCCATGGTCCTGAAATATGCACCACAATGGATTTGGTGAAAGGCTGCACTGCTCTCTCCACAGTATTACATGACATGCAAACAATAGGCATTGTGAATGTGAGAGAGAGACATATGTCTGTTAAAACACTTTAACAGACTCAGGACTTTAGGTCTTTGATGTCATGTCGCATTGCCAGAACTTGGCTTTTGCTGAAACAACGCCCCTGGAAAGGACTGACATATGTCTCCAAAGATCATGATCAGAACTGGGAAAAAAACATTAAATTAAAGTACATGCAGTAGGCCTGCTCAATAATTAAGTTATTGACTTATTGTACGATACAAAGACATGACCTTGATTTAGTTTAAGTTACTTACTTATCGCAGGAAACATGGACATGACCTCAGTAACTCGATTTGCATTTTAGCAAACAGGAGGCCAGAATATAATTGTATCTGTGTTTTATTTAATTACAATATTCTAATTTTTTTTCCAACTCCTGACAAGATTATTGTAAGAATGAAAGGTCTTTAAAAGGGTGTACTTGCATAATTGTGATATTCTATTATCATTGTGTCAGTGACATGATATAGTTCTTAATAGTATCCTTTATCGTAATTATATCTGGTACAATATACTGCCCAACAAAAGTAGTTATCGTGAAAGGCTTAACATGCAGAGGAAATGCCAAGGTAACGGTTCCTCTCATAAAGAAACAACAGCTGTCTGCTAAGCTAACTATTCTGATCAATGACAGGAAACACACTCAATGCATTTCTGAATATTCATGGAAAAAGAGAGAAACGTGATGTGTTAAAGAGATAAAACAAGCTGACTGAAATGGAAATAAGGGACATAACTGAACAGTAAATAATTAGTAAAGTAGCACAACGCGAATCATTTGAGATGAAGGGAACTTCATCGCTCCAGGTGAAAACTATAGAGGGAACATAAAAGAAAAAGGAAAGGAGTTACTGTAGCTAAAGGTAACACATTGAAGGGAGGTGTCTGTTCATGTGGCTCCCTCAAAAACACAAACGTCACGGCAGCCATCCACATCCTTCAACCACGCACTGTGAACAGAGCAGAACACACTGACATACCATATATTTTTGTATAGGTAATTTCTGATAAAACACAGTTTTGGCTTACGGTTAATGCTTTGCAACGCTTTTTCATTGCAATGACAAATGACGTCATAATGCCGATGTACGGCATCAGATCAGAACTGTGTCTCTATGGAAGGCTTTGTTTGTGGACTGAAGATGAGAAACAAACAAAAACACACTGTCCTTGGTGGAGGTTATACTTACTGTCTTCCTGGAAACAAAGTAAATATAATAAGCTGTAAACTCTTATAAAACCTCTTTGTGCACTGTCTGTTTGCTGACCGTTAGCTGTCTGTCTTGAGGCTGGCTGACTGTTGCTCAGGCTATTGACCTGAGAATGCAGCCTGTGTCCTGGCCTGTCAGTGTGGATCATTTTGCTGCTTGCCCTCAGCTCCAACGAGTTACAGTCCAGCTTCAAGCCTCACACACACACACACACAGTCCAGCACACACACACACACACACACACACACACACACACACACACACACACACACACACACACACACACACACACACACACACACACACACACGCCTGCCCAGGGAGCAGTGGGGTCTCTGAGTAGAGAGAGGACATGTCGGATCACTTTCCTCCCCGTTCTGCTCCTCATCCTCCACCTTTTATCTTTCCTGACCTTTCCTTCAAGGACATAGAGTTTGGTCAGGTCCCTACCAATGTCCAGCAATTACTGAATTGTCCCTAGCAATTATTTGGATATAAAAATAAAAATATAACCACTGTTTTCTAAGTGAGGAAGACACCATCAATATATTTAAAGTACAAAAATACGGGACAAATCACATCTGGAATTGATTGATTAAGTTTTGACTTCTGTGTCTGTCAGGCGGACTGAAGGGGTAAATATCACATCAGCAGTGCAGAGAAATAACACCATCCACAGCAGAAAATAGGACAGGTCCATGTTTTCTGAAGACTTATGACTCATTTAATTACAAATTTACTATCGTAATATCACAATGTTATGCTAGAAATATTATACCATTCAATTAAATGTATATATATATATAACGTCAAACTATAACGTAAGTTATTTTGAGCCACTTTTCATATAGAGCAGGACTAGACTCTTTAATTAAAAAAAACCCAATGTTCCCCAGTGAACAAGGGGCGAATGTGGCAAGAAAAACGCAGAGATGACTGTATTCTTATTAAATTACTTCTCCTTGTTTGTAATATTACAACTACTTTTTTTCTTGAAATATTATGACTTTATTCTCGGTTTTTACTTTCTCTCTCAAAATATTACAAGTTCATAAAGGTATTTCCTTTACATAAATAAAGACATTACCACCATAACCAACACACAAAAATCCTCAAAACAAGCTTATATAACTGTGACAGAGGCACTAGACTGGACATCTACCCAGCACACACACACAGACACACCCACACACACACACATGGACACTCGCACACACACCTCTGCTTTAAAATGTGGTTGCTACTCCAACAGGAGCAGCCTTACAACCTCACACGAAGGATGAGTGCATTAAGCGCCGATCCGCCTGCACTATATTCTACTCCATCATCTCGACTGAGCAGAATCGATGTATGGATATTTTCTCTCAGTCACAGTCTTGTCAGTAGGCGTCCATACTAAGCAGGCCGGTGCCGTGAGTACCGTAGCATGGATAAAGTGGAAAGCAACCGGGGTTAGCCGCGTGGGTGGCGGGAGAGCCGAGCTTTCCGTCCACTCGTTTGGTTCACCTGGCAGACGGAGTGCGTCCGCCTGCCAGGAGGGTCAGTGGGGAAGCGGTGGGTTGGCGTGAAACTGGCTTTCCTCACCACCACACTGGCTCAGCATTGAGAAGGATCCCTTCAGGACAGAGGCACAGGAGAGTACAGAGCTGCTTCCAGAAAGCTCACACACATTGGAGTGTTCACACAATCACAACTAAAAATACACTTATTCATACACTCAAATCCCAGGGAGCAGGGACAGGTCGCATCATTCCTTCTTGTTCCTGATCTCTTCACATTCTAACTCTTCTGTGACCAATTCATTTCTTTCCCTCTCTAAATCACTCCACTCGTCTCTCCCACCTGTGTTACGCCCCGCGAGGGTTCAAGTCTGCTTCAAAGACAATTAGTTGTTTGAGGTACATATCTGAAAACCGGCCCACAGGGAGCCTAGAGAGGCCAGAGGCTATAGTGGAACTGTGAAAGCCGCTCTGGATTTTGTGTTTATGACTTCTTTTTCGTCGTTTTACATAACTTTTTTGCTTAGAGGTGTGAATTCCCAATTGCCTCTCTCAGGACTTTGAAGTTTTCTTGTGTCAAGGGACCAGGATGGGCTTCCTGGTTGTCCCTAAACCAGAGTTAGTGAGATTTGAATGCCATGGCCATTTGGCCGAAAGACTTAAAAACAGATTAGAGGTTAACATTATGGCCCTTAAAGTGGTCTGCTGCTTAACAGCAAGCAGAGTTTTGGCCCCTTAAAAATATAGTTTTTGGCAGTGTGTGTCTCAAAAAAGGTGTCCAATTTGGCTCAGGAACAGTGTTCATGGTCTGAGAAATCAAACCAAACCAGAAACAAAATCTATTCTCCAGGAAGTCACACAAACACAGAATGTACAAACAGAATAAAAAGGATTGTGAGTACATCAGAATAGCAAAATACAGTTTGAAGTGATGTTTTGACTATCTTAAAAACATAAAAAAATATTGTTTTTTATTTACACTACTGTTTTTATGCATACCCAATAGTACCATGTGTGTGAACCTACAGGACGTTGAAGCAAGAGCAAAACTGTGGCATTAAACAAACTGAAATCCTCATCCAGATTTTTCCTTTATCCTCACCAGACATCACAAATGTTGATGCAATACGGGCTAAAAATATAAAAGAGAAGACTCGGCAGCTTGGTCTCAGAGCTGTCTATTAATGCTGCTCCACTTAAACTCTCGTGTTTTCAGGAACCCCTCGTCCTGCTGATGCTTGCCTGCACATAGGCACATCGACACACATGCGCAGACACACTCCTCGGCCATGTAAACACCCACACACACACATAGAGTCTCACTCTCTGGCCCTGTAACATTAACGGTTGCTGCCAGCACAGTCTCTTCTGCTCAGCTCCATGATCCTCAGGTGAGATTTCAGCTGACACCAATGTGTGAAAAGATTTGAAGCCTTTAAAAGCGACGCCCTCGGGGACGGACACAAGACACAGTAGGGGGGGGGGGGCTCCATCATCTCCTTGTATATTAGACAACATGGCTCCCTTCCAACACCATACAAGTATATTCTTTATTGATTGAAATGAAAATGCACAAAGTGGGTGCTGGTATGTCCCATGTCCCATGATCCCAATTCATCTCAAAGTGACCTCTGCTCCTAAAGGTTCTTGCAGGTTCTTGCATTATTTCATACTGGAGCATGTTATCTGATTAGATTATCTAGCACACATGTAAAAAAACACTCATGGAACTCAAGTGATTCATAGCTTTCACCTTGTCACTGTGTTCTGTACTCATCTCAGCCAAATAATCTCTGAACCCAACAGCAACAGATGAACTTGGTGACAATGAGCTAATCATAAACAAAAACAAATAACGGTCCAACGGGTCACTCGCCATTACCCTGTGTGGCCCTTCACCACGGGCTCCTGCTGTTTTCTAAAAGCTCAATTACACCTTGACATGACCTTGGATTGTCAGGACCAAAACCCTCCAGCCCCACACATAATACATCCTATTCATATGAAGGTGATATGATCGTCTGCAGAGACGACTTTTTGGCCACAACCTTAGAAAAAAATAGGACTTTTCACAATAAAAGCCCCAGACACTGTAACTGTTTACCAGGGGGCACTCAAATACTCAAATTACTCAGAGCATCTTGCTAAAATGAAACTCAATAAAATAGTTAAGAGTAGCTTAGACTGTACAACAATTAACCTCAGACAAAACCTGCCAGATACTGATCTCAGTAGGATCCTGGTCGTTGGTCCTCTGCATGTGCAAATCTATTTCAATCTTTTATTGAATAAGTATTGCAACTGTCACAAATATGCATGGCTGCAGTTATGAATCATTTTGAACGAAAAACTTCACCGGATAGTATTACTCATTTTCAAGTTATCTATTTATCACACCCACATTGTGTCAAGACCAAGAGAGTTAACTTGACATACAGTACAGGCTTAAGACCTTCCTTTTTGATAGCGCTTATAGTTAGGGCTGGTTCAGGTTCGCCTTGGTCCAGCCCCTAGATATGCTGCTATATGCCTAGACAGCCGGGGGACTAACTAGGATAGCTCCTCTCTCCTCTTCTCTCCCTCCATCTTTATGTATTAATCTCCTATTTATGCACATTATTGATTTTGCTTCTTCCCCGGAGTTCTTGTGCTTTCTCGCCTCGCAGGTTCCCAGGAATCGGGGTTATATTTGGACTGTCATCGTGCCACCTACTGAGGCCCTGCTGACACCCACTACTACTACCGCTATCATTATTAGTCACATTACTATTATTATTGCCTGTACTATTACGCTTATTGACTTGCTTCTACCCTGGAGTCTTTGTGCTTTCTCGCTTCGCAGGCTTCTATAAATCGTGGCTGTACCTGGACCGTGGTCGTGCATCCTGCTACGGCCCTGCTGACACCAGCAGCGCTGAATCGACGCTGCAGCACCTCAGGCAAAAACATCCCTAGAAATGTTGCGCGCAAAATGAGGGAGAGACCACACGCACAGCTCTAAAATACAGACCACCGTCAAAAACCTTTGCCAACTGCATCCCATATGAAAAAGAATTTGGAAAGCCATAACTGATGCGATCGACTGCTACCACCATTATTATTACTAGTCACATTACTATTACTATTACCTGTACCATTAAGCATTTTAGCTTTACTTCCACCCTGAAGCCCTTTTTGCTTTCTCGCTCTGCAGGTTTCCATGAATCGTTGTGGTACCTGGACCGTAGTCGTGCCTCCTGCTGTGAGCCGACTGACACCCACTGCTACTTCGATTATTATTATTAATCACATTACTATCCCTATTTTCATAATTATAATTCTACTGTAATAATTGCTGCTGTTATTATAAGTAGTCTTATTATATGAATCATTTATGTCATATACATTGAATGTGTTGTATCTCTGTTATGCTGTTCATTCTGTACACACGACATCTATTGCATTCTGTCCATCCTGGGAGAAGGATCCCTCCTCTGTCGTTCTCCCATAGGTTTCTTCCTTTTTTCTCCCTGTTAAAGGGGTTTTTAGGGGAGTTTTTCCTGTGTCGATGTGAGGGAAGGACAGAGGATGTCGCATGTGTACAGATTGTAAAGCCCTCTGAGGCAAATTTGTAATTTGTGATTCTGGGCTATAAAAAATAAACTGAATTGAATTGAATTGAATTAATCGTACGTGTTTAAGTAAACAAATGAAAAACGTTTTCACATTAGAGAAACTCAGAAGTCCTCCATGAAATTAAGATTAACACTCGCTGCACTGGCACTTTATTTTGGCACTAGAATGCATGATTTGAAGAAGCATCTAATGTGAACGTAGTCCCTGGTTCAGCACAGCAAGGCTGCTCTTCTCAGCCATCTCACACTGGCCATTAACTGAACATTACCAAAACACTGAGTAGCCACAATTGTCATTGTCTGTTTTAATGTATGAGTTTCTAACCTCATAACAAATACTTTATTACAGTTCTGAGCAGAATACAACCTTCTAAAATACAAATATTAGAGGTATAAAGACTGTAAGGAGTTCTTTGCTTTCAACAACATCAGAAGATATCAGATTAATTGTTTTCATAATGCAGTGACAGTTAATATATGATTCTTTGAGTACTCAGCCGTATGTTGAAGAGTACAGATAAGCGGCCCTTACACACCGGGATGTGACCAATAAATAACAAAAAAATGCTAAATACTGCCCAGAAAATCTTCTAACTAGGTTTTCATTATTGTGAAGGGTAAGAACAAAAGGAGTGGATCAGGTGATGCCAAAGCTCAGAAAAATCATTGAGGAAAAAAAAAGTATGCTTTTTAACAGCATAATATTAGTGTTCTGTGTGTAATTATTCATGATAAAAACAAAAGTCTGAAAATACATTTTTACGTGCACGTTAACTGCATGAAAAAGACTTCCCTGGTGCGTAAAGGTTTGTTGCTTTACAACTTAATATAACACAAAAACTGTCCACTGGAACCAGTAATGAATAAATTCTCAGAAACAGCACAGTGATGATGAATCAATTCTTTGCTAAGCCAATACTGATTTGATTCGGTGAAGGGGCATTAATGCTTGGTGACAGTAAACCTCTGCACTGTACCTTCAGCCGATAAAATAATCTACAGCTAGCAGCCACGTCTCCGGTGTTCTCACTGCCAGGGGATCCACTGCAGTACAGCATGGCAGTATGAGAGGAAGGGATGTCCATCCCAAGCCGAGGTCAAATGCTCTGTGGAAGCAGCACACGTCCTGTTCCATATATGCCCCGCCTCCTCTTCCCTCCCTGTCCTGTAGCAGATTAGACTAACCACCAATGCTTCGTCTTATCGGGTGGTTACCAATCTGCATCAGCGAGCACTGAAGTGGTTATACACAGAGCAGGTGACAAGTGTGCAGTTGCCAGGAGTCCACACAGACACTGTGTTATTCAGTCCTCCCTCCGTTAAGCAAAAACACCTGGCCTGATATGTTGCACGGCCGAATAGCATTCTCAATACATGTTGTTGTTTTCGTCAGCGACCTCAGACGCTGAAATAGCAGAAATTGCTGCTTGCTGTGTTCCTTATCACCTCTGTCTGTCATCTCTGATAACATGCAGGTATCAGTACGCCCTGCGGCCTATTTTATTTGAGCAGGAACAGCGAACTCCCCTGTCCTCCATCTCTGAATTCTTCATGTGAGCCTGTTAGTGAAACCGTGACTCCCCTGTTACATTTTGTCCTGATGTCTTTGTACATGATCATCTCAAATGACTTACTTTTTTTTTTCTTTCATACATTGTGACACGGCTTGTTTTCTTTGCAAAAAAGAAGAAGTTTTAATTACAAGCATGCAAGTTGTTTTATTTTCATTCTATGCAATTAAAACATTGTGATAATTAAAAGACACAGCGTGAGCAGAGCAGTCGTGTGCACCGACCGTGGCCCAGGTGCTGCCAAAAATGTTGGAGCATTATTTCAGCATGACTATCAAAGCAGGAGAATAGCTGTAGTTTGCTTCTTTGGGGAGTGTTTCTACTTTTGTTGCCTTTGTTCATGGGCTCCCCACGCTGCGGAGCATCCAAATGCAAATAGAAGCTTTTTTCAAGCTGTAATAAGCGCAGGATGAGGCCGTTATTAGAATGGTTGGATGAGCTGGACATGTCTGATGGATGCTGAGGACGCACTCCTCTTGTTTCCCTTTAAATGTCTATCTGATAATGCTGTAGCTAAATTTAAAGAAGCGATTTCGTCAGGGTTTTATTCAGTACCATTGCTCAATATAACAGAGGACTCCTACGCTAGCTTTAGTCCGTCTCAGATTGACCATCTTGTTGATAGTGCTGCATGCTCACTGCGAATGACACTAGACTCTATAGCTCCTCTAAAAAAGAAGCTAATAAAAGAAAGGAGGTTTGCTCCATGGTATAATCCTCAAACCCGCGATTTAAAGCAAATATCGCGAAAACTTGAAAGGATATGGCGTTCCACCAATGTGGATGAAGCGCGGTTAGTCTGGCGAGACAGTCTTAAAATATATAAGAAGGCACTCCGTAATGCTAGAGCAGCCTATTATTCAGCATTAATAGAGAAAAATAAGAACAACCCCAGGGTTCTCTTCAGCACTGTAGCCAGGCTGACAGAGAGTCACAGCTCTGTTGAGCCGTGTATTCCTATAAACCTCAGTAGTAGTGACTTCATGAACTTCTTTAATGATAAGATTCTAACTATTAGAGAAAAAAAT
Organism: Anoplopoma fimbria; assembly: GCF_027596085.1. NCBI lineage: Eukaryota > Metazoa > Chordata > Actinopteri > Perciformes > Anoplopomatidae > Anoplopoma > Anoplopoma fimbria. The sequence continues at coordinate 11,693,833 of NC_072451.1, read as the reverse complement.
TATAATCTACTGCCCTCAACCAGTACCGATCGATCCATAGCTGTAGAACCTGAAATATATTTAGATGGCTTTTCTCCCATCGACCTTCAACAATTGACTTTAACTATTTCTAAGTCTAAACCTTCCACCTGTCTCTTAGACCCGATTCCGACTAGGCTGCTTAAGGAAGTTTTACCTTTAATTAGCAATTCTTTATTAGAAATTATCAATCTGTCTTTACTAACGGGCCATGTACCACAGGCCTTCAAACTAGCTGTAATTAAACCTCTTCTTAAGAAACCTACTCTTGATCCAGAGGTGTTGGCTAACTATAGACCTATATCTAACCTTCCGTTCCTCTCTAAGATCCTTGAGAAAGCAGTAGCAAATCAGCTCTGTGACTTTATGCATAACAATAGTTTATTTGAGGATTTTCAGTCAGGATTTAGAGTGAATCATAGCACAGAGACGGCACTGGTGAAAATTACCAATGACCTTCTAATAGCTTCAGGCAAAGGACTTGTCTCTGTACTTGTATTGCTAGACCTTAGTGCTGCATTTGATACCATTGATCACCAAATCCTATTACAGAGATTGGAGCATCTTATAGGCATTAAAGGAACGGCACTTAGCTGGTTGAAGTCGTATTTATCAGACCGATCTCAGTTTGTATATGTAAACAATGAAAGCTCGATGAAAACCAGGGTTAGTCACGGAGTTCCACAGGGGTCTGTTCTTGGACCTATTTTATTTACCTTATATATTCTTCCCTTGGGGAATATTATCAGAAAACACTCAGTAAACTTTCATTGTTATGCAGATGATACCCAGTTATATCTATCAATTAAGCCAGACGAAACTAACCAGTTCTCTAAACTTCAAGCATGTCTTACGGACATAAAAACCTGGATGACCTGTAACTTTTTAATGTTAAACTCTGAAAAAACAGAAGTTATCCTACTAGGCCCAGATCACCTTCGAAATCAATTATCTAACGATATAGTTTCTCTAGATGGCGTTGCTCTAGCATCCAGCACTACCGTTAAGAACCTTGGAGTTATCTTTGACCAGGATCTGTCTTTTAACTCTTATATAAAACAGATCTCAAGGACAGCCTTTTTCATTTACGTAACATTGCGAAAATCAGGCAAATCCTGTCTCAAAGCGATGCAGAAAAACTAGTTCATGCATTTGTTACCTCTAGACTAGATTACTGTAACTCCTTATTATCAGGCTGTTCTAATAGGTCTCTTAGATCTTTACAGTTGATCCAGAATGCTGCAGCACGTGTTCTAACAAAAACTAAGAAAAGAGATCATATTACTCCAGTATTAGCTTCTCTGCACTGGCTCCCTGTTAAATCAAGAATAGAATTTAAAATTCTTTTACTTACCTACAAAGCTCTAACTGGCCAGGCACCGTCTTATCTTAAGGAACTTATAGTTCCATATTACCCAACTAGAGAGCTGCGCTCAATCAATGCAGGGTTACTTGTGGTTCCTAGAGTATATAAAAGTAGGATGGGAGCCAGAGCCTTCAGTTATCAGGCTCCTCTTCTGTGGAACCAGGTTCCAGTTTCAGTCCGGGGGCAGACACACTCACCACTTTCAAGAGCAGGCTTAAGACCTTCCTTTTTGATAGCGCTTATAGTTAGGGCTGGTTCAGGTTAGCCTTGGTCCAGCCCCTAGATATGCTGCTATATGCCTAGACAGCCGGGGGACTACCTAGGATACGCTGAGCTCCTCTCTCCTCTTCTCTCCCTCCATCTTTATGTATTAATCCCCTATTTATGCACATTACTGATTTTGCTTCTTCCCCGGAGTTCTTGTGCTTTCTCGCCTCGCAGGTTCCCTGGAATCGGGGTTATATTTGGACTGTCATCGTGCCACCTACTGAGGCCCTGCTGACACCCACTACTACTACCACTATCATTATTAGTCACATTACTATCATTATTGCCTGTACTATTACGCTTATTGACTTGCTTCTACCCTGGAGTCTTTGTGCTTTCTCGCTTCGCAGGCTTCTATAAATCGTGGCTGTACCTGGACCGTGGTCGTGCATCCTGCTACGGCCCTGCTGACACCGACTGCTACCACCATTATTATTACTAGTCACATTACTATTACCTGTACCATTAAGCATTTTAGCTTTACTTCCACCCTGAAGCCCTTTTGCTTTCTCGTTCTGCAGGTTTCCATGAATCGTTGTGGTACCTGGACCGTAGTCGTGCCTCCTGCTGTGAGCCGACTGACACCCACTGCTACTTCGATTATTATTATTAATCACATTACTATCCCTATTTTCATAACTATAATTCTACTGTAATAATTGCTGCTGTTATTATAAGTAGTCTTATTATATGAATAATTGATGTCATATACATTGAATGTGTTGTATCTCTGTTATGCTGTTCATTCTGTACACATGACATCTATTGCATTCTGTCCATCCTGGGAGAAGGATCCCTCCTCTGTCGTTCTCCCATAGGTTTCTTCCTTTTTTCTCCCTGTTAAAGGTTTTTTTAGGGGAGTTTTTCCTGTGCCGATGTGAGGGAAGGACAGAGGATGTCGCATGTGCACAGATTGTAAAGCCCTCTGAGGCAAATTTGTAATTTGTGATTCGGGGCTATACAAAATAAACTGAATTGAATTGAATTAAATGGTCAGTTCATTAGAACTGCAAAAACTCATATTGTGTCACTCAGGTCTGGGTTTCATGTTGGGATTCCATGCATTCATTGTGTGTAGGTATCATACGCTGAGGGGCAATAACCGGTTAACAAAGTTGGGTGTGAGAACTGGTTAGTAAACCTGTGAACACTGATCTTCAGTGCCTACCTCATGAATAAAGTTGGCAAATGTATTAAGACACCTATGTATTGAATAATTTAAAGTGGCAGAGCAGAATCCTAACCACAGCTGTCATGAAGAGGGACAGCTAGAAGCAGAGATAAGGAAAGGAGGTGGGCGGCCCCACAGTGCAATTGTGAATATAAACATATCCATCAAACAATGTAGCTTAATCCTGTCATCAGTCCGTGTTGTTTTAGAAGCTTACTTCATCGTCACAATGGTTCCAATGACAATAATCTCACAAGCCTGAACAAAGCAGACCCAAACCACTGAGAAGTGACCACAGCACCAGGACTTCATGATGTCACATTTTTTCCAAATGGATGCTTAGCAAGCATTTCTGTTTTCAGTTTGGAACAGCACCATATTTGTGATAATCCTTAATTAATTAAATCCTTTCCTTATGTTACCTACTAGAGCAGCAAGCCTTTAGACATCTAAAAGTAAATATACTGTTAAAGTATGGTATAGTCTTTAGGGGGCAAAAGGCATTTGCAATGCATATAGAATTTTAACATAGCAGTATATTTTGTCTATTCTAAAAACAGTGTGATATTCTAGCACTGCTTTTTGATTCCCATCCTGAGCAGTTTTGTGAGAGGAAACATTGTGGAAAACTGAAGCGCTTCCTTCTCAAATAAAGTATAGATCAGCGGGGTGAAACCACTTGTGCCCTCTCTGTATCCCTGTCAATACCTAATTTATTTTCTGCTGTCTCAGTAAAGAAAGTTGCATATTTAAAATATTGTAATTGTTTCCTTGTTGCCATGACTCCAGTGTAATGAGATCTTAACGAAATATAGTATATTCAGCAGTATCTTCTTACCACTTATTCAATACTGCAAAATCTCCCTTAAACAATTTACCCTTCAACACATTGTCAGGGATCAAACCAGCAACCTTCTGCTGTAGCTTTCAGACTGAGCTGCTGCCCCGTGGACAAGAAACTATACGATGAAAACAAAAAGTAGGTAGTTTGTTAATGTCCTCCAAAACGACCCAATAAACTGACCAATAAAGGACCCAGTAAGCATTCTCAAAAATGATTGAGGGATTACTGATCTGTCATTTCTTTGGAGAAGAGATATTTAGGCAACTTCGATTATTTGGTTTGAAAAAAAGTCTCCCTTCAGAGGTTAAATATTTCAAGCAAATGCATTTACTTATTTATTTATTCATGCCAACTCTAAATACTTCAAAGCTTCTACGAGGAACTCTCATTTTGTGTTGATTTTGGCAGTTCTTGTTCCGAGCACCAGATTCCTTTTCAAAAAACTCTCATTTTACTGGAGCAGAGTCTTACAGTCTAATCCTCTCAGTCCTGGTTCTGGTTGTCCCGGGCCTCCCTTCCCTCCAGTGGGCCGAGCAATACAGCCTGGGCCTCCAGCAGCGTAGTGTCATTGTTGGCTTCCAGCGGGGACCGGAGGAGCAGAGAGGAGAAGCTCTGGAGGAGCAGAGAGGAGAAGCTCTGGAGGAGCCGTTGCTGCCAGCCCTGGAGCGGAGGCCCTGCGGCAGTCTGAGCTGGAGGAGCTTCTTTACTGACGTAGGTCATATAGAAACATCAGTATTACATTTAGACTGTTTCATAAGCAGATACAAGTTCCTCATGGTAACTTTTGGTGTTTATCTAGAAAAGTGACCTGCTGCAGTTTTTAAAGAGATAATGTACAATATTACTATTTGACTAGTCTTTGTGGACAATGTTAGTTCAGCACAGATGCTCTGGTGTATTCCACTAACTAGTAGCTCACTCATTTAAGTACAGTAGCTGCCCTTTCCACATTTCAAAACGGAATACATCGTGTGTTTTCAAGGCCTGTCCTCCCAAGTGAATTTGGTAGGTTGCGTGCAGATCACTTTTTAAATTATGCAGTTCTCCATATTCATGAAGTGTGTAAATATCATATGATCATGTGGATGTTGTGTGCTATAAAAATGGAGTTACGCACATGCATAGATTTCACATATAGTTGATTTGCCATTTGCAAGAAGTCCATTTAATTAAATTAAACATTACAACAGAACTGGTGAAACAAATCTACTTTACAACATGTCAGCCGTTCAAGAGCAACCTCTTCATGGTAAACTGGGATTTCCCAATTGATGAGTTGATCAACGTCTGAATGCAGCTTAATGCTTTGCCTGTAAAATAATGAATCTTCTGCAGACTGTCATTTGAGGAGGCTCCACCTCCTTGAAAGTAGGCAGCCTCTGAACTGGGACACACTAAGGACATACTGTCATAAATAAGGCACTTAGTGTGACTCTGGCTTGTTAAAGGTCATCTACCTTCTTTATTCCAAAACACTGTTTTGGTGTTTAGAGCACAAAACTTGAGAGCTCTGTTGAACTGGGTAAGGATGAAATTTCTAATTCCTCATTATAAACAACTGCTGGAGTAGAGCCAATGCACTGCTGACATTATGTACGTGGGACTGCACTAAAACAGTCCAGATCATAACTGCAATCTCATGGGCCAGCTTAGCACACTGACACCTTCAAAACAAAACAGGTAACCAAAGAGTTAGAGAGGTGGCCACTTTCTCCAGAAACACAAGTAAACAAGGAATCATCGATTGACGAAGCAGCTCCTTATATGTACATGAACGGCAGATGAGGATGCGGGTAAACCAGGGGAGCGTCAGGAGAGGGACAGAAGAAGAAGAAGACAAGGCTGAGTGGTGAGTAGATGTTTTCCTTGAGGGCTGAGCTATGTAGATCAGAGCCCCTGGGACTGGTAGTGGTGTGAACCATGGGAGCCTACCCCCCCCTCCACGGAAACACCATGGAGGCTCACTGTTTTTGTAATGCCCACATAGCTGGAGCCATGACTAACACCTCTGCATCTAAATCTAAACCCTATCAAAGTCGGGTCCTTTATGTGTCTATGGCTGTGAGAAGTGATGGGGCAAAGGGCCACATCGCAGCATCCAAAGGCTCTTTCCACAATTTTTTTTTTTTTTTTTTTTTGAGACAAGTCCTTGGGGTCACACACGCACACGCACACGCACACACACACACACACACACACACACACACACACACACAAATACCGCATTCATCCAGTTTTATATGGTGATGGTGCCCCCGCAGCGGCCGATGGGCGCAACTTTTCCTCCTTCTCCTCCTCCTTATCCTCCTCCTCCTACATCTCCTCCTGGATCGGAGAGGATAGAGAGACTCCATTCACCATACGCGCGCGCAGCGCACACACCGTTGGTCTCATCCCCCACCCCCACCCCCCCCCCCTCCCTCCATCCTGACCCCTCGCAATCAGCCTGAGAGGAGGTTTGCGTTCATTTGATGAACCACAGGGAATCAGCGCGGGCATTTTATTGAATCTAATTCCAGCATCAATATGCAACACCTCTAATTCAGATTGTCTCTAAATGATCAAATGATTTTCTCCTTCATTAATAGGAGATCATGGTGACAGATAAAGACTTACACGCGCACGGAGGAGACGGCTAGTTCAGACGTTTCTCAAGCATTTTGATATTCCACCACGTACACGACATTTTTCAGCCAGAGCCTTTATTTTCTCACGCGGCTATTTTGCGCATCTCGCCAGTGAGAACGTGCATTTCCGTGCGTCCGTGCGCTTGGAACAGAGTGAGAGAACCCAAAGTGGCGGACAGAAGCAGCGGAGGATGTTTTCCAACAGCATCTCCACACATCTACACAGGTCCTCTCACCACTGACCCCGGCCACTGAGCAGGAACAACGTCATGTGGAGAAAACGGCGAGCATTAGCTCAACATCCACTTGAACTTGTCCACCACCACCACCATCACCACCACCCTCCGAGTAAATCACGAACTAAGAAAAAGAGCCCGTTGCATCGCAGCTGCTTGATTTCACTGGTAAAGCGTGGAAGCCCACAACAGAACGATGGCTTTTTAGCAGAATGAAAGTCTGAATGTGCATTTACCGTCAGGGCAGGATCCCATCCGCTGCGTTTCCCCCACCTTGGATAATATTCCTCTGCGCGTTACGTCCTGTTAGGATAAGGTGCATTCCTTCCAAAAGCCACATAGACCCCCGAAATAAAAACCGACGCTGAAGAGGTTGGAAAGAAGCCTGGGAAATAAGGCTGGCGCACTTTTCACTCCAGGGGGAAGAAACTCAGGTTAAATGAGGTCCAACACTAACACACGCGCGGAATCAAATTTAGGAAACCCCTTCAGTCCAAAGAACAAGTCCGCTGTTAATCCAAAATGTTTTTTTTTTTTTTATTCACAACTATGATCAGAATGATATTCTCCTAGACAGAAAAGACCATTGCGCTCCGGGTCCTTTGACACGCACCGGTCTACATGTTAATGACGGTGATGTTGGAGAAAAAGAAACAAGAGTGGGATTTTTTCCCCCCATCGTCCTCACGATTCAGGCTGCACTTGGCTGATAAAACACCGTCCTCTCTCTCCGCTCTCTCCTCCTCCTCCCCCTCCTCCTCCTATCCTCCAGCCCCGAGTCTCTCTCGGCAGCTTTCATGGAGCAGAGACTCGCCTAGCGGCCTTGAAGGGAACTCCACAGCTCCACCAGTTCACCCCACCCCGCCCCCACCGCAGTCTGCTCTTAAAGATACACTGGGAGGGAGACCTTTTGTCCCTGCAGAAATGACTGACCACGCATAATGACAATACAAAATGACATTGGCCATCAAACAAATAAATATCGATCTATTAATAATATCTGGTGTTACAACTTTTGCAATAAAAAAAAAAACATCAGTACTCAAAAATAATTATGAAGAGAATGAAATATATGAAAACAGATGTATACCAACAGATTTCAAATATGCCTCAAAGGCCCTGATGATGTGTAGAATATGATCCCCTCTCGAGGGGACGAGGGAAAAAGGGATAAAGCGACAAAGGAGGATTCCCTCTTTAAGACAGACAGTAGAAATAACTGAATAGTAACAGAGTAGTTTTTATAAGTAATCAATTAAGCATTTAATCTATAAAGTTACAGACTATTTAAAAAAAAATCCTAAAGCCTTTATGTCGCTCATGTGTTCAAACAACAAACACCAAGAGATTCATTTTATCATCACAAACAGTAACAAGCACCAAACCTCAAACTGAGAGAGAAGAACCGGGTAGTTCTGGGACTTGACAGTAGAACCTTTCCCTCATGTACTGCAGCGGCTCCGATAGTGACATTTACCCACAGGCCTTTGCTGCATGGCATCCCCTTTCTTGCCTATCTTAAGCTCTATCTAACAAAGGTTCTAGGTATGTTCAGAAGTGTCTACATACAGTATATGTATATAGTAGTCTAATTTATTTCCTTCTGTTTCTTATTATTTTTACTCTATAAAATAAATAAACATTGTAGAAAGTAAAAACAACATCAAATGTAAGCAAATGAAAACGTTTGTAAATACTGCACACTGAAAAAGTATAGATTTATAAAATAGTTACCAATCAGTTGACTTTCCAAATCTCCAACTGTTTGAACAACAAATAAATATTTGCACTTTATTTACATCCAAAGAGAATCTAGATATCCAGAAAGTAAAACAAAATACACACTCAAAACTACAGTAAGGCCGTTCTCTCCAAACTATTATGCTTATGAAACGTCTACTTTCTTCAACGAGTCCAAATCACTGTTTGAATTGCTCACAGCTCACAATTTTCATTTTTATAAAAAAAAAAAAATTGGGGGCCGAAGAGGTCAAAGACACAAAAATGTCATAAAATTATGTAAATCTGAATGATAAACACAATTCCATGTGGTCATCTCACTACTCCTCCTCTTCCTCCAGGAATTGCCTCATTTTAAGAGATAAAAAGGGAAGCCTCCACTGTATGCAAATCCCCCTGTGATGTGTCCCTGGTTTATTCTTTGACTGTTATTATTATTTTCAGTGTACATATCTAAACTTGGCTCTATAATACCATTTCATTGATATGCAGACCATACACAGCTGTATCTGCCCGTGAAGCGGAACGACCCCGGTGGCCTGGCGGCTCTCAACCTCTGTCTTGTTGATAAGAAGTTCTGGATGTCACAAAACTTTCTACCATGACACAAAGGCAAGTCTGAGGATGTCTGCTCCACCCAAAGCCACTGGTGAAGTTTGTTGATGCTCGACCTCAAATGTCTAAACTCCCAGCGCGCCAAATGTTTGACTCTGAAGAACTGTTTGCCGCCCAGATGAAAGTGGAGCAGGTGTGTCTCATTCAGCTTAGTTTAACCATATATTATTATTAATATTATCATGACTTCTGAAGCTCTCTTTTTCTGAATCAGCCCGAAAATGTCTCCTACTGAACCAAACGGGTTAGAAGAAAAGAGAGCATTATTTTGTTTAAAGTCAGGAGTTTAACTGGGCCACAGTACAACTCCACATGTATCAGAGCTGACACATATCTGTCTATACACCCACAACAGGACCTGCAGAGGAGTTAGCACAGACGAGGGCTACACCGCGTGGTGGAGTTGTCCACTTCAAATCGAGGAGAAATGGGACAGTTTATTGTGACATTTACATTTTCTTCCATGTCACAGTTTACAGGAGCTAAGCTCACCAACTATTACCAAACCTGCTCCTCCACAAATACTTTTAAATCACGTTATATTCCTCATAATCAGCATTTGAATTGGTCTACATTAACTTGAGAATGACATTGGAAATTAAATGGTTATCTAATTCAGTCTGGTTGTTTTAGATGGTTTGACCCAGCCTCTCATCATGGTACTGGTACATCAGGGTGGGCGATGCGTCAACATTTCCCTGTCGCTCAGTGTTACCCCTTGAACTGGTGACACACATAATTATCATGATGCTACTCTACTGATTGCTGTTGCACAACTGCCACAGACACTCAGACCATGTGTCATACTGGTGTTAGTCACACTGTGTTTCCATGAGCACACAGCTGGGGAGTTAGAGCATCAGAGGACCACCACAGAATTCTGAGTTTCACTACCACTGCAAGTTCAAAAAACAAGTCATCAGAGAAGGATATTTCTGGATTTTTCTGTTATATAAAAGCCAATCCACTCTGTAATCAGGCTTGTTTTGTTTCAATGTACAGCTACCCAGATACACTGTTGCTCCCGAAGGCTGTGCCATCAGTGTGTGGATGTTGTATGAATGTTAGTTAGACTTAGAGTCCTGATGTGCAGATGGCACCTTGCATGGTAGCCCCTTTCATCAGTGCATGAATGGGTGTGAATAGGCGAATGATATGTAATGTAAAAGCACTTTGAGAGGTCGGAAGACTAGAAAAGTGCTATACAAGAACAATCCATTTACCGTTTACCATTTACTGTTAATTATGTTAACAAAAACTATGACAAAGCTATTAGTTTAGCACATTTTGGCTTGGCTATAGAACAGGAGGGTCACGGTGGTTCAAGTCCCCCCACGGCCCGAGCTGGAGTGTGGACTGGTATCTGGAGAGGGGCCGGTTTGCCTCCTGGGCACTGCCAAGGTGCCCTTGAACATGGCAGCGACACTACTAGGACGGGTTAAATGCAGAGACTGTGTGCTGCTCATCATTATGACAGTCATAAGCCAAAATCAGGGCTGTGGCAAATTTTAAGCAATTTGTCGATGCATTTGTGTACAAAACATGTCGGCATAGTTGCTAAATTCCTCCAATATTGAGCCAAAAAAACAAAAGTGATTTTAAGCTGCAGTTTTTCTCAACACAATGCAGTTTTTCTCAACACAGTAATCTTTAGCCTTCACCCACTGTTAGAGGTGCAGATAACAGAACTTTCAACAACATAATTGGATGTTTCTTTGCAGAAGGGCATCTTGGGAGTTGAAGTGAATGATCATGGTGCGGGTGGATATAACCTTGGGGACCTCCATCTTGATTACAATAATTACCACGCTGTTAAGGTTAGGAAACAAGTGCGGTCATAGTTAAAGAAATGAACATTCCTGTGTTGAAATGACTATTTTGTCCCTTCAGCAGCACCGATGTGGATCTGTGGATCACTTCCACAGATCAAACAGTGTGTGTGACATCAGTCATTTGGCTTCTTCTGAAAATCAAATGTGTTTTCCATCACTTAGGATTTGCATTTGTCTTAGTCGTTGCTCCTTTTTATGTTTGTTCGACCACGGTAACCGTTTACTCGCCACGCTAGCAGACTGAAAAAACCTGCATGCCACTTCACACGTGAGTTTAAGAGAGACTTTATTGAGTTTACTCTGAAAACCCTTTCTTGCAGATCAACCATTGCTGGCTCAGAGAAAATGCATACGTGATGAGGCCCACTTGGGACTTTCCCTGGAATGTCACTCCTGTGTTACCTCATTTGTTCATAGACGTGTTTAAAATAAAAAATATTTTAGATCATGACTTTAAAGCTGCTGAATTCAATATCCTGAGTATATCTCTGACTGAGGAATTGCCCCCTACGGCTCTCAACATGGCGTGGGCTGAGACGGTGGCGAGCAGCTAACGATGCAAGAGGCACGGACAGATAAAACAAGATGAACTAAAGAGGGAAAGTCATTCTCCGTTCAGGGAGACATAACTCTATGTCTTTACATGGCAAACAGATGTTTGTTGCTGTATTATTGCTCTGAATTTAGAATTTTTCACCTTCTAGGTCTGATGTTTTGTTGATCCCATCATCGACCCCAACCCTCCTCCCTAAAAGCACTTTGGAGCTCCATAATAATGTAACTTGAGACCCTCTCTTGCTCCCATCATAATTACTACGGTTTGTCACACAAAGTAAAAAGATGTTTTGGAGCATTTGCTGAAATGACTGATGCAGACTGACGCTTCAGTCAGTCTAAGGATGTTTCATGTCCCATTTGTCTTCACTCAAACGTGCCTAGAGTGGCGTTCAGACAGCAGCTCACAGTGTCTTCTACTGGGAGAATATATTTAGATGTAATAATTTGATTTGTGAATTGCTCCCCAGATTAACCTACTGGCTGTCTGGTGGCTAAAATCCCAAATCTGCTTGAGTTCATCCCGGCTTGCACTGACCTCTGTCAAAGTGCTCACACCATTATTGTTCATACTGGTGTTAATAACATTATAGGCTCAGGCAGGAAGTTGGGCTGAAAGGAGATGTTGAAACATGAGTGGGTGCTCAGCAGAGTCACAGAAAAGCTTGTGTTTTACCAATACCCATTACAGCATGAAAGGATGTGGTATTCTAAATTGTAATCCTGGTAATTTAATCTGTACAGTAATTGTATTACCTTGCATGGCGGCTGGATTTAGCATATAGTAATATCGTGGAAAGAGTTTGATTGGCAGCTGGTTTATCGAACCATCCCAGTATTTTTTGAAAGTGCCTGCCTTTTTCAAAACTGTTTCCAATGACGACTCTTAGTCTTTCTGTATTGCTTTCAAACATTTCCTATATATCAACTTTTTCATTTATTGTTCTTCCTGCTGAGTCAACACACATGTAGGTATGATTTACCTACAATAAAAACAAACAAACAAGTGTGAACAAAAAGAGAGGAAAAACTCAAACATTAGGGTTGAAGCAAATTTTGCTTTGTAAAAATAATTGTGTGATGAGTCATGCACTTATTCCTCATTGTCAGCAGTGTAAACAAAAAGCTTTACTAAAATAACTATGTCACAGATGTCCCACCCTTTCTGGATGAGTCCATCATCTTCCCCTTTTCATATCTGAATCGCTCTTTTGTGAATTACAGATTGCAAAAACCTTTGTGTTGTATCTTTTGTCATTCAAGTCTCAATTACTGCACTCCCATTTGTCGGAAGCTCTAGCACTGTGTACAGGAAGAACCAAACCAGCCTTTACAGCTGACTGCTGGAGAAACAAGTTTCTTGGTGGTTGTTTTGGCATCAGTGTTCCATTAAGAACATACTAAGGTTTAAAAAGATTGACAGGTGCCTGAGCCTATCTAACCAGTGCCGACTGCCACCTTCTCATCACACAGCAGCACACAAAAAGCCATTCTCCCTTCCAAATCGTCAGTAAGTGACTCTAAGCTATTCTTCAGTTCTAGCATCAGTTTTTGACGTGGCAGGAGTGTGTGTTAAGTTCAGGCAACATAAGTTCTTCGTTATGCTAAGAAAAGGTCATGGTTTGGGTTCAAATGAGTTGTTACGTTACATGGTTTCCCACAGGACACAAACAGCGCTCTCCTGGTAGAAAGATTGTTCAACATCTGAGCACATTAAGAGCGCTGTATAAGCCAGCCAGTGGGGCTCACATGCGCTAACATGCATTTAAAGGCATGTGAGGTCAAACAACACACAGAGAACATCACTGTAACAGGGCTGTATGACAACTAAATGAGAGTTACATTTGGTGTGGTTTGCTGATACAGATGAATCATCAAGTGTACTTCATCGCCCTGTGATTTTGAAACACACCTGCAATGTTCCACATCTGTTCCATCCACAAATGCAACACACATCTCAAGCACTTACATACACAGCTCCAGTGCCTCACATACATGTATGATAAACACAATCTTAACTCACAACATACACACACACCATAAAATCAGAAATATCTGCTTCTTAGAAATGCAATACACACACAATGGCAAAGTCACACTGAAAACAAGTTCAATGTCACATGTCCGATATCCAAACACACACACACACACACACACACACACACACACACACACACACACACACACACACACACACACACACACACACACACACACACACACACACACACACACACAGACAATGCCACATTTATTGTCAGTATCCGCACACACCACCTGGATGTTGCACACACTTAATTTCCAGCCTTCCAAAGAACTCGAGACTTCACGCAAAACACCTTTAGACAACACTCACCTCAACACACCTGTGATGTCACACACAGCTTCGGTATCATTGCATCTGCACCTGTACACCTGGGGTGCCATCTGTAAACCTGCTATGTGCACACACATCTTTCAGATAAAGCATCTTTTCTTTCTTTCTGGAAAGCTGAAACATGTTACTGGGTTTTTCTGATCGTATGCTTGTTTATGTAGGCTGCAAGAGGATCGATGCAACACTTCAGCATTTGAAATTGGCTGTGCTTCTACTTCAACTGGTCGTAGATATTGACCCATGAAGAAAAGGTCAAGCAGGGTTGGGCAGTAGCTTCCAGTTCAGCTACATGTCTTGGTAGGCTGATGGTGGACTCACTGCTTCTCAGGGGTTTAACTCCTTTATTGATCAAATAGTGAGGTAGTATCTACACAAGCTACATTCTCCCAAGCGAATACCTACAACGTCTGTGCTGCAGGAGACACGCATGCTTGAGTTTACCTGATGGAAAGAGGGTGAGGACGGAGAGCAATTTATCTCTAGATAGTCACGTACATGTTTTATTATTAAAATAATATGCTACAATGTAGTACACTGTACACTACTGCTAGGCAGGTGGCTTTTTCTATGTTAGTAAGGTGTGTTACTTTTAGTGAGTAACATTAATAACAACTCACATGCAAAAAATATTAATGTTTACTTTTAGTTTTGCATGGGACATGCACATAATAGCTTGCTAACTTATATATTGCATTGGGTTTCCAACATCCTAAGTCATATCAATCTTACATAATCACCATGTGACTATATATAAAATGGTTGGATCCAATCAAGCAATCTGATTGGTTCCTAGTTGTGATATAATAACCACACCACTGCTATTAAGTCTAATTCCTTTTAAAAAATCAAGCTCTCTATTGGACGTAGCTTGACTCTTTTTAAAATGGCGGGTTGTTGTCAGACTACTCTTTCTGGAATCAGTTCCGCTCTCTTGAAATCTAGTTCATGGTGGTAATAAAAAATGTCCTATCCACAGATTTTGCTAATGGAAAAAACAAAAAAGGGAAAGTTGACTACATTTGTGCCATACCATGTAGTAGAAATGCAGCATAACAGTACTAAGAAGCAGGGGGAGAAACTTTCTTGCAACTAATATTCCGGAAGGCATGTGTTTTCTGCTGGAACGAGTCTCATTTAACCACATGGGAAATTATTCCTGAGTGACACTCCGCCCAAAATCACCCTGCATACCCAAACGGTTAATAGCTTGCTCTTTCAAAGAGGAAGGCACTTGTGTATTTTTGCAACCACAACTAATATAGATCTATTTTTGTATAACTATAATAAAGCTCAAACCAAGCTAATGTAGACACGTGCACACATTAATGTGCCCGCCTCCACCTTTGTTTGCTGTGGGTGGACTATCACTTTCATTCTGTATATAGGAGTAGAGATCTATGCATCTTTGGTCAACTGTCACCATTATGTAGATGCTATCTAATGTTTAGATCTAAACCAGAGCCAATTCGTATGTCACCTTACTGTACAACATCTGGACTGCCTATGAATTTATCCACCTGCATTATTTCCATGCTTTAGGGTTCTTGCTTTTGCTTTGTGCGTTTGTACAGTAATTTAGAGCAGTTCATTGTCACGATGCAGATATGTAGACTTTAATAATTGTTACCCAGCATAGCATCGTCATTTTTTCATGGTTTGCTTTCATCAGTAGTTTTCAAGTATTTAGACATTAAGCAGAGTGTTTGACATATTTTAAACTTTGACCAGAGTAAGCCCTAGACGATGGCTCAGCTCAGGGGAACATCAACATCAGTGGGATACATCCACTGGGGTCGTATGTCTGAAATATTTCAAGAAATGTTTGCTGAATTGCCATTAAATCTCTCTCTTAAATCTCTCAAACAATAGTGTACATATTTCTAAATACCTAAATATTTTTTCTATATCAATTTGTTTGCCACTTATTCACCTTATCACAAAAGTGATCCGCTTTCTTATGGTGTTATTGTGTCTCTGTGTATAACGCCTTTAAACATTCTACTTTAATTAACTGGCACTGTTTTACACCTCAGGCGACGTCAGGAGGGCATTTTGTCCAAGTGCTTTCATGTACTTTTATTCTTCAACGTCTAGAAGTCCTGGTGTGACCTTCGACATAGAGAAATGACATGTCTCCCAGCGATAATGGCATGTCTTCCCATTCTCTCCGCCTCTTTCATCATCTCAATGCATCTGTGTTCTCTCTCCCTGCTTGCTGTTGCTGTGATTGTTATTCCATCACTGAGGGTGGCCTTGCTGATATTTCATCATCTATGGACACAGATTGGCCTGTTGTGTTCACAGTGGGTATTTTTGTAACCCCCTCAACTCTTGGCTGACATTAACTGAGAGAAGAGCGTGTCATTATTGGCGTATATCTGTAGTTTGCGAGAGCATGGACAAGTCTGACAAAAGTATTTATTTTGATCCATCATTTATGTTAACTGTCGTTCTGTACACACACAAATGGAAAGTGATTAATTACAGTACACTTTAGTGTTGCAAATACACATTTTTTCATAATTCTATTTAGAACATGTTCACATGCTTAAATGCTCAAAAACTCTTAATTTTTCTCATATTGTCTGTCTGAATATTCCTGTATTATACCTCTGTCTAAGACGTTCTGTTTAGCTCCTGTCTCTTTAAGCCCCTCTGCCAAAAAAAGCCCAGTCTGCTCTGATTGGCTTGCAAGAAAAAAATGTGGAACCTTTGCAAGGGAGTAATTCTCAAGCGGTAGGCTGAGTATAAGCCTGCATGTGAAATAGGAAGGGGAGCCAAATCCTATTTTCTGATCTAGGCGACCAACATAAATTGACTGGGTTGTTTATTTCACAGTTGTGTGGATTGGTCGGAACTCTAGATACCTTAATGTGTGTACAAGTACTGAAATGGTGACATTTTCATGCTATGTATCCTTAAAGCTTTCTATTATAGGCTACTTCATACTCCACTGCACTACATTTATCTGACAAGCTATTATTACTAGATTTTATATTAACAAACAATCAGTAATTAAAATACAAGACATTGTTGAGGATTAAACCAGTGGTTCTCAGCCTTTCTGGTTTGTGACCCCTTTCAAAGAGGAAGTTTCTAGTTAAGTTTCCTTGACATGTTTCAGATTTGATTCCTTGAAGCCCAAAGATGGGAAATTATATTCTTTTCATCACATTATAATTTTTTCAATTCGAGAAGTCTAAAAACTGAAAGTATATTTGTCTAGCAAACTTCGTTTCAGCCACTCTATCAGAAAAAGCTAAAAAGAAAAGAATTAACACAACATTTTCTATAGACATTCATTGTCCCCAGAGGATGAATCATGTCCCCTAACTTTCCCTCTATTTTTGTGAAATACTTCGAGAACTAGTGGTTGATAGCTATGAACTTTGATACACATTGTCATGTTGTCCACAGAATAATCCCTTTGGTGCAATAGTTACTCCACAATGAGCAGAAAAATGGGATACTGACACAAACTAATCACTATAATTTTAGATCTCCAACTGACAGCTGTCGCACAACAGTTATTCTGGCATCTAAAAAATAAAATGCATTGCATTGTTGGACTGCTGGAAAAAAGTAATGTGTATGCCCTGGACACTACAACAGGTAGGCTGTTGGTGGACTTGCTGCTTCTCAGTAGTTTAACTCCTTTATTGATCAAATAGTGAGGTAGCATCCACACAAGCTACATTCTCCCAAGCGAATACCTACAACGTCTGTGCTGCAGGAGACACGCGTGCTTGAGTTTACCTGATGGAAAGAGGGTGAGGACGGAGAGCAATTGATCTCTAGATAGTCAATTGCTCCAACTGACAGCTGTCGCACAACAGTTATTCTGGCATCTAAAAAATAAAATGCATTGCATTGTTGGACTGCTGGAAAAAAGTAATGTGTATGCCCTGGACACTACAACAACCCTGTTTTATAGCTGACACTAACATGCAGCTTGGGCAATCGGATCACAAGTGGACACTTTGCCAAATACATCCTGAAAACCACAACTGAGACGTTTTGTGAGTGCATCACTCAAACCACTTGTGTTCTGGGACTCATCGGACCACATATCTTTTTTACTGTAGACGCTAATGCGTCCTGATGCATCCCATACAGTGCATGACAGCAAAATATGCCATCACAGCCATAGCTCTCCTTTTGTTCATTCTTTTTCTCATAGCCAGTTGGTTCTCAAATTGCGTTAGCTGTTGTAGCTGAGAGTTATGAGTTGCACCTAAACTTACAAAGCTAATGAAATAATAACACAAAGGCTCCATAGTCTGAACCAACATGGATCAGACTACGGAGACTCTTTGGTACACTTTGAACATTGTCAAAACAGTGCATTACAGCTTCACTCTATGTCCTTACTTTTCACAATAAAACCCTTAGACATATATGTTGCTTCACTGCTTACTGGAGGGAATATAAATCATAAATTTGACCTAATTAAAAAGGATAAGAAGAATTTTCCTTGTTACTATTTTGAATAATAATATATGAGAAATACATGAGCCTCTATGTAAATTCCAGCATATTCGCCAAGTTATTATATTATAAGCAACTTCAGCGCCCTAACTCATTGTGTCATCCTTTCCCTCCCTTCTCTCTCAGCCTCATCTGATCTCTGTCGGGCTCTTATGTCGTCATTCTGTGCCATTGCTTCCATATGCCTCTACAAGATGATAGCCACTAGGCAAATCACTGTCTCTGCCATTGGCGTGAAAATGAAAGAGGCTGCTTGAGAAAGAAGGAGTCTATCCAAAATCTCTCCCAGAGTAATTTACTGCCTCTCTACATCCCTTACAGTCTGGTGAAAAGGAAGAAAAAAATGTTCGTGGAAAATGTTCTTTGTAAAACCTTGTCCAATGTCTGCAAAAAACAGAAATGTTATATGTGGTTCAAAGAAAAATCTAATTTGGTGGTAAAGTAGGTCAGTGGGGGAAAAAAAATCCACATAAACTGTATAGTTATAAATCAACAAACTCCAGCATAAAAAAAGTTAGTGGTTTAAGAAACAATCAAGATGACAACTACAGATCCAGCTGATCTTCTCTTATATTTTCTCTGTTAACTAGGCAGAACATTAGAATACCATTATAAAAAACACAACAGCCTTAATCCGAGCTCCTGTTTTGATCATTTGCCTCTCTGTCCCACCTTTCAGCCTCATTCGAACACTCCCAGGCGCTTACGTCTCTGTGAAGGTTTCCAGATGCACCTGATCCGTTCCCTCCTGTCCCAGCCTCACTTGACTCTCACATTTGGGGTGACTATGGCTCAGTGGAGAGCAGCGTAGTCCTCCGATCATAGGGTTGGCGGTTTGATCCCCGGTGACATGTTGATGTGTACTTGGGTAAGACACTTAACCCCAAATTTCTCCCGCAGGCTGTTCCTGTGTATGCATGTTTATTAGTCTCCTGATCGGCAGGTGGCAGAGTATCATGGGCAGAGTAGGGCTGAATTCACTGTTCTTCAAGCAACCGATTTTATTGCCGAAGGTAAAAAAAGGCACCACTTATTCCTACACTATCATTTGTCTGTATTTATACCATCCCCTTTTCCCCAATAACTTGCCAAGTGGTCAATGTCTTTGCTCCTTGATTTCCAGCCTTTGAGACCTCAACCCAAATTTGTACCTTTTGCCTGCTCCAGAGCAGGTGTTTGGTTTGTCCGTTCTGACTATAACCCAAGAGCAGCAGACAACCGAAGGAAGAGGAAGATGGACATTTTCTTTTCTTTATGGACATTCTTTATGGACATTCTTTATGGACATGAAAAAGAAGAGTGCCAGTACTCGTTGTAGACCCAGTAGCAATTGGTGGAATTAAAACCAGCTGCTTCAACAGGTTAGTTGAAGGTACCATTGATGTCATCGGAAAGTTACGTTGTTTAAGCTCTGGACATTACCGCGTATAGCCAGGAGGAAGACAATTTAAAGGTAGGACTGGACCTTATGGGGGGCCTCTGGAAAGAGCATGGCCGTGTATATGTGAGCATTCAGTGGTTGGCCCTAACAACTGCTTTTATCCATTACATTACATTACATTACAATCATTTAGCAGACGCTTTTATCCAAAGCGACTTACAGGAAGTGTATTCAACATAGGTATTCAAGAGAACTACTAGTCACCAGAAGTCATAAGTGCATCTCCTTTCTTAAACAAGCATCTTAAAGCATAAACCAGAGCAAAAGTATAGTGCAGAAGCAAATTACTACGAATACAATAAGTGCTACAAACTAATACGAATAGGATAAGTGCAGTAAACGAATATGAATACAATAAGTGCAGCGAACTGATACGAATACAATAAGTGCAACAACTAATACGAATGCAATAAGTGCTAAGAGGAAGGCTCAGGGTAGTGCTTCTTGAAGAGGTGAGTATCTTGCTTTATTCCATCCTTATTCTAATTTAAACACAAGAGATCGGGATATTTAGTTTGTGTATGGCAAACTCAAATGTATTGCACAAAAAGATTTAAACTGTAGCTCCAACTTTGCATCAATCAAATTTTGAATCACTGAGCTCTTGGAAGCTATCCATGACATTAAAGAGGTCCGAGCTAAAGATATTGAAAAATAAACAGCCGCCATTAACACTACACTAACCAGAATAGAAACATCACCCTCTATGCTGTCGCAGCAGATAGAGAACTGAGACACGAGTAGATGCAAAAGATGAAACAAAGAAGAAGAGGGCGCTGTAGGATTGTTGGAACTCCAGGGACAAGAAGAATGTCCTCCACCTTGCCAAAAACAAAGGACAGATTACGTATGAGAACAAGAGGATATCATTAATCCATTGCAAGGAGCGACATCGTTGGTGAGGCGAATTCACCCGCATGAAGACTGTCAGAGAACGATGTTGACAACGCTCTGCTCTACCATGCACAGCTTTGCATTAGGCACCAGGGAGCCCTCAAGTCCTTTTCCACTCCTTCTGAAGCAAAAGGTTTCCTGAAAGAGCCGCTGAGTGAGTATACCTAATATTAACCAAAATGGTAGTGTTGATCACTGCCTTAAAGACTCTTGTAAGGAAGACATTACTGCAATAAGGTCCCATAGGTAATTATAAAAAATAGACCTGCTTTGTGAACGTGCTATGATATTTTTATCCTGTTAACTTCATGTGTTCATAATAGCTTTGACTTTGCTTATTTGTGAGACTGCTGTCGATTAACCCGGTGCTGTATAGGCTACTGCTCATTGAATAGCTATGAGTTTAAATTATAAACCATGTCAGTTTATACAAATTGCTAACAATGGTCAATCCAACTTCCAGCGGAAAGTGACCTCCCTAATGTTTTTTTTGGGATTGGGATTTTTGTTTAAGTGTTCTTTCAATAGAAACAATGCTTTCATTTACACATACAGGAATACTACTTTCAGGTCCAGGTCAAGTAAATGGTAAATGGACTGTACTTGTATAGCGCTTTTCTAGTCTTCCGACCACTCAAAGCGCTTTTACATTACTAATCATTCACCCTTTCATACCCATTCATACACTGATGACAGGGGCTACCATGCAAGGTGCCACCTGCCCATCAGGATCTCTCATTCACAATCATTCACACCCATTCATACACCGATGGCACAGCCTTCGGGAGCAACTCAGGGTGCCCAAGGACACATCGACATGGACTGCCGGAGCCAGGGATCGAACCGCCGATCCTCTGATTGGAGGACGACCCTGCTCTCCACTGAGCCACAGGCCCCAAGTCTTATCACTACATTTCTATCAAACATCTTATCAAGTCTAAACCAAAAAACCAAAAAAGAAAGAGTTTGATTTAAGACTTTCCACTTCTTAATGAAATTTAAGACCAAACTTACAATGGAAAAACAAATCAAAAGGGGAAATATACAGTATGTCACACTGATGTCTGATAATAACCGGTTGAGTTTAAGAACATCGGCTAAATGTGTGTAATTGTCATTAGTCCTCAATTATATTTATTATTTTCAGAGCATTTAGGTCCCATCAAATGCTTATAAAATCAAGTAAATAAATAAAAAATACTGTTCCTTTCGAACAAAATAATAAATACAATAACTACATAAATAAATGGCAATTTCAAGTCACACTCTTTATGTTACATAACCTGATCACACACTGTGAGAGCTTTATACTACATAACACGCTGAAACATTTATCTATTGAACTAATAACAGGGGGCTCAATTCAGAACATGCTTTTCTCATCCCAATGCAATCTGGATAATGGATTTACGGGGGCCACCCTGTACATAACCTGTTGTGAGAGCCCCAGTTAAAATAAATAAACATATAATAACATTCCCCAGTTAAAATAAATAAATAAATAACATGTTTCAAAATGCAGAAAGCAGATACTGCCTTCATCCATAGAGAAAGAGAGACACCTCACAGATTCAGAATATTTGAAACTGCGTAGAGACTTGGGTTGTATGCTCTACTCTTCCTATTCTTCAAAGGCAAAAGGAGTTCATTTTCATAATAATACATTTTTTCTTTTTTAATTTAAGTCAGTTGATGGAAGATTATGCCTTTTGGAATAAATATAATTAGGGTAACTCTGGTAAATATATACCTGCCCAACTATAATGAGCTAATATTTTTTAACAATATGATTATGAAACTAGCAACTGTTGATGGTCAGTATATTGTGGGTGCAGATTTTTATTTGGTTTTTAATCCTTTAATGGATCGCACATCACCCAATTCAATTCCATTGCCAATAGCAGCCACAGTACTAAATCAATGTGTGGAGGACATAGGTATAACTGGAGATTTTCCTTTTTCTGGTTTTGATGATGGTCTGCCAGAACCTGTAACTGACAGTGGACTTTAGGAGAAGCCCCCCTACACTGCCCCCCCTCACCATACTAAACAGCACTGTGTCGGCTGTGGAGTCCTTCAAGTTTCTGGGATACACAATATCCCAGGACCTAAAGTTGGCCTCCAACGTCGACACCATCAGAAAAAAGGCCCAGCAGAGGTTGTACTTCCTACGTCAGCTCCGGAAGTACAACCTGTGTCAGGATCTGCTGACTCAGTTCTACTCTGCAATCATCCAGTCTGTTCTCTGCTGTTACATCAGTGTCTGGTTTGGATCGACCACCAAACAGGACAGGAACAGACTACAACGGACTCCCAGGTCTGCAGTGAGACTCACTGGTGCCAGCCTGCCCTCCATACAGAAACGGGCAGGAAACATCTCTGCAGACCATCACACCCAGACACAACCAGTTCCAACTCCTCCCCTCGGAGGCACTACAGAGCACTGTACGCCAAAACTACCAGACACCAGAACAGCTTTTTTCCCATGGCCGTCACTCTCACTCTCATGAACAATTAATCATTCATCCTCTTTATGGTACAAATCCATGTGCAAAAACCCGGTACCTTTAAATTAAATTGTTTACATATTTATTCAAGCAGCCTTGCACTCTGCATATTTGCACTTTTATCTACACTTCATTGTCGTTGTTTTTTGTGTTTTTATGTTCATATATATACTTTTGCATTTTTATATTTCTGTGTACAAAATAGTTAATGTTTATCTTTTTTTATGCGTACGCATACATGGCCAATAAAGCTGATTCTGATTCTGATTCTAATTGGTCCAAAAGTCTTAACCATCCCAACATTTTTTTACCATAGAAACAAAACAAGGATGGTTCTCTTTAATCCAGACTGAGACCAACTGTTTTCATCGGACCAAGGTTCAGCTGTTTGGTCCAGACCATTGTCCATTGGAGGTTTGACACCTGTAATTCTTAGTCCAAAAGTCTGGAACAAACAAGGTAGGTGTGAAAGGGCCCTCAGCCTTGCTCTTTCATCTTGGGCTAGACCCATCAGTCTTGACTAAATGTAGGTGTCAGGACTATTAGCTTAGCTCAGTCATTCTACCTTAGTTACACCAACAGATAGGTCATAAGACAAAACAGTTTGAGAGGAATCTCCACTGCTGTTAGCAGTGGAGATTGAATGGCAGGTTGTCGAGCTTAAGGAAATGGTCTTTTGAAGGAAATGTTCATATACTCTTTCAGGCACTCGGAAACTCACCAGGAGGCTTCCGTATGATGTTTACCACTAACAGCAGAAGTGTAATTGATATGTCTGCCCGATAACAACCAATCAGCTGTGGCTAGTCCGATATTTTACCAATGTGAAAATAGCAGTTATTTGTCAGTCACAGTAGAACCAAACAATTCTCCACTACAATTGATCAATCAATCTCTAAGGAGCAGAAATGCTTTGGCACCTAGCCCCATAGCCAGCCTGTGTGTTTGTGTGTTTTTGTGTGTGTGTGTGTGTGTGTGTGTGTGTGTGTGTGTGTGTGTGTGTGTGTGTGTGTGTGTGTGTGTGTGTGTGTGTGTGTGTGCGTGTGTGTTTGTGTGTGTGAGTGTGTGAGTGACAAAGTGTGTGTGTGAGTGGGCATGTGGATGAGTCAGTCTGGGATTGCATGTGGCTGGGTGTGAAGGTTTGTCTGTGTGTCTCAAGGCTAAGTTTGTGAGAGGCCAGATGTTAGTGGAGACATAGAGAGTCTGGGGACCTGCCACCATTGCCAAGTAAACAAATATACACACACATTCTGCACACACTCTTATACACTCTATTCATACAGAGTCACATACAATGTATATATGGAACCACTCTCTTGTACATATCCCCTCCCATACCAGCAAACAAACAGTTTACATTTACTTGCAGGGGTTGAATTATACTAGTATTGCCATGTGTGAAGCAAAACAAGAAGAAGGAATGTGCACTGAAATAATTTTTTTATACAGTCCGAAAATCTCCCAAAAAAGAAGACATTTAATGGATATTAAAAATGTAATTAAAAGCTAAAAAAGGCTGCAGAGTTTTTCAATTACAATAACATTAAATAGTAGCAAATTGGATATTTAACCTTTTTTCGATTTCTGACATTAAAAACTTACTAGATCCTTATCTAATCATGAGATATGGATCAGAAGTCAGAAGCCAAAAGTGTTTATAGCTGATATGAATTACAAGCTCGGATTAACCAACAGGCTGATTCGGCCCTCTTTTAAAATAGTGTTTGTGTGTTGAAATATGAACCAATTAATTCAGGGTTACTTTGTTTGCAAAAAAGAAAAGTATAATGTTTGCTGTTCTGGCTCTGTTTATGTGATGACGATGATGCGTCAGGTGACCATGGGAATTTGGATAGCTGCATGGGTTTGAAAGGTTGACCAATATTACCTTGGAAGTAATGCTAGCTAACTAACAAGCACAAGGTGGAGCAGCAAAGACAAAGGCTAAAATAGAAAAGGAAAGCAGAGACATTGCACTACGGAAAAACATGAAAAAAATATCCACAGGAACATTCTAGTAGAAATTATATTAACAAAATTTAAGATATCTTTAAAAATGATAAGTGTCCATTCACCATTTGATAAAGAGACTGTATTGCAGATATATGTAATTGCTTTTTTCATAGTCAAAAAGAACATCTAAGATATCCACAAAGACATTCTTCCAAAGACAAAATGATGTCACTTTTGCCATTTGTGTGAATTGGGCTTTACATTTAAAATTTGTTATTCATTTTTTTAATAAAAACTCCCATTTCAGATACCCATATGTTATTAGTCATAAATGAAGTAAGCCATTTTGTCATATTATCATCTTTTTGGATATCCATAACAGGTTTAAACAGTACATTTGTGGAATTCAATTGCATAATTTCTAATTATAGATAACTGAAATTGCATATTTTTTTTAAGTCATTATGCCAATTGTGGATAACCATGAGGATATTTTTACTAGTCACATTTTTTGGGGTATGCAAAACTACATTTTGGATATATGGAATGTTTTTTTCGTTTTGGATAACTGAAATTTAAATTAGGACTTTTTCCTTTTTCCTCGTTTTTCCTTGTTAGAATTGTATTGCAGATATCCAGAATATTTGTTCGGGATAAAAAAAATGCAATTGAGGATATCTGAAATTGAAAGCCTGATACACATGAATTGCAGATGTTATGTAAATTTTCCCTAGGAGGAATGTCATTGTGGTTATCTGAAATGTTCTTTTTGAACTGTAATAATTTAATTACAGATATCTGCAATAAACATCTAGTCTAGCTGCGTTGGGACAGCTGTACAGTCTACTTGTACAGCTGTCCCAACGCGACTTGAACCAGACCAGCATCAAAGACGACCTGAGTGCCAACATTAATGAGGCAGAGAACCCGAGCGCTGCAACACCAAAAAGGATGGCAGGGACCAGGTGGCGGGTACAGTACTAATTTAGCTGCCCTACAATTTGTCTAGTTATTACCTACTTCATATCTATTTCATCCATACTTTTTGGGTGTAGTGAACCATATGTTCATAAACTAGTAGTTTGACTACATTTAGCTGTAACTTGCTTATAGTTAAGCTAAATTCATAATTGATTCAATTATTAAATTACTATTTTGTTTAGTTACAGAATGAAATGCAAAAAATCTAGGGCTATTAAAGGAAAGGAATGGTTCCTTTTGACCAGATGTATGAAAACTGACCAGTATTTTTTTATTAATGCTGTATTTATACATTTTTTGGGTTTATATACGCCCTAAAAACAAGTGCTGTTTTTTAAATGAAACTCAATAAAGTGCCATTTCTGCTGGTGAATTCTTTTGTATTATATTGTGTTCTAATTTAGTACAACCTACACATTGTCAAATAGACCATTTATTTTACAAAGTAAAAAGGTTATAGGATGTACTTATATTAGAAGATTTATTTTATTGACCAAAACCTAATTGGCAAAGACTTTTATGAACCCAAAATGATTGATTGTCTGCCACCTCTCTTCTGCCGGCCAATGGTTGTGTCATTTAGGTCAGCACTTTCTTGGTCTAGGTCTTAACAAAAAGGAGGTTATGGATTGAGGACTTGATTTGTTTTTAAAGATACTGAAACTGTCATATTCATAAAGTCCCAATAGCCTGCGATGTAGGGTGAATACAACATTGTTGCATTATATTTTCAAATGTCCAAAACATCAGGAGCACCTTTCTAATGCTAAATTGCACTACCATGTCTCAGCTATTTTAGGATTTTTAATCCTTCCTATACGTCTCCTTCACATTTACATATTTATGCTTCCAAAGGGATTCACCTGGTTATTCCATGGAAAGGGCATCCTCATACAACAGGGTAGACAATAAAAATAGCATACATTTAGTTATTTCAGTAGCCTGTATATTATATTTTGGGTTGAGTGAAAGTATCTTGAAAAAATGGGTCTTCAAGACAGTTTGAAAACTTCCTGTGTGGGTGTATGTTAACATTCTGTACACAGCTTCCCGAACCTTGAAGTCAGAAATACAAGACAGCTTTTACATTCCTCTGAAGTGATGGTGAAATACATACAGATAACAAATTTAGGAATCACATAAATTAATCTGCTGCACGGTGGTGTAGTGGTTAGCACTGTCGCCTCACAGCAAGAGGGGCCCGGGTTCAATTCCCGGGCTGGACAACCTTCTGTGTGGAGTTTGCATGTTCTCCCCGTGTCAGCGTGGGTTCTCTACAGGTTCTCCGGCTTCCTCCCACAGTCCAAAGACATGCAGCTTAGGTTCATTGAAGACTCTAAATTGCCCGTAGGTGTGGATGTGAGTGTGAATGGTTGTCTGTCTCTATATGTCAGCCCTGCGACAGACTGGCGACCTGTCCAGGGTGTAGCCTGCCTTCGCCCATTGACAGCTGAGATAGGCTCCAGCACCCCCGCGACCCTTAACTGGATAAGCGGTTACGGAAGATGGATGGATGGATAAATTAATCTAATATTCAGGTTTGAAAAATAAATCACCGATTTCCTTGAAAGTGAGAAAAAGGAAGTATAATCTCAGTGGGATGATTACCTTTTCCTCCAAAGTTATTTCACTTTTTGAAATTATCTAGTTGTGTCAAGAAGACTTAATTTGGAAGAACGGATAAAAGCTACTCTTAAAATGAATGAACCAACATCAGTTTGACTGATATTCCCTGGACTGCACAATAAAAAATGATTTGGAAAAATACATAGAAAACTAAGATATCTGTTCTTGCAAATTATCCCTTCAAATATGCCAGAAAAGGCTGTTTGCTTTCAAACTAATTCATTCTAGATATCAATTTATCATCTGCCCAGTAAAAAAAAGTAAATTTGATGAGAACAGACACCACCTCTGCAGTGTATCATATAAACCACCTCGGTTGAACAAAGTCACAATGTTGTCTCTAGGTGGCCATGGGCAACTGACATGGGCGTGGCCTTGACTAACCTCTCTTAGAGCAGTTTATATATCGGGTGGCAGTCGCACCTGGATGCAGTGACCCAATTTGGGCTTGATACGGGTAGCTCAGGTTGATCCTTTGGCACCCATGGAGACGACCCATGCTCGGAATGGTAATCTCTCAGGGGTCAGGTGGGCAGTATGGGCCTAGATGCTCTAACACAAGATTGGCCAACAGGCCTGTTATACACTTTCTTCCCTCTACCTCTGATTCCTCATGTCCTGCGGAGGGTCATAGAGGGTCATAAAACTGTTCTGCTGGTTGCTCCATGCTGCCCAGGAAGGCCATCGTTTCAAGACCTAATTCAGCTGATACAGGGTCACCCGAGGTAACTGCCATCCCGAAACAACTCTGTTGCAAGTAGACGTGCAGATTTGGCATCCAAATCCAACCGCACTGCACCTATGGGTCTGGATACTGCAGAGTCTCTCAACAGTTAGATATTCCACAAGCCATTAAGCAATCTTAAGGAAGATGGAAGGTCTTTTGAGACTGGTGTTTGGGCATAGATGTTGACCCAGTATTCGTTCTGTGTTTTTCTCAGTTGGACCAAGGATCCCCATCCTATGAATCAGGTACTTGAGGCGAGTCAGTTTCAACCCTCTTCCTCCTCACATGGAAAGCAGGTGGAGTTGTTCACCCTTTCTCCAGTGCGCGCCTATGTACCTCTTACTCAGCTTCTAAGGAAGTCTCCTTCTAAACTTCTTGTCTGCAATAGGAAGGCAAGACTGGTGTTATCGCTATCCAAGCAGGGTTTGCCACATTGGTTGGTTCATTTAACTTCCCAAATGCTTATGGGGAATACGGGTTTTCAGTTCCTACATTGATATGAGCCCACTCAACCAGAAGTGTAGCTCCTTCATGGGTGTGCTGAGGGGAATTCCTTTCTAAGACTTGTACATGCTGATTTATGCTGCAGCATCATGGTCTACACCATGTTTGTTTAAAAAAAGAATTGATGTGACCTGTTCAACCCTGAGGCTCGGACAATTCAATTCTATTCCTAGCAACCCTTTTGATATAAATCATCCTATTAAGACCGTAGTGATGGTCAGAGAAGAGGTTGAAACAGATTATAAGATATGAATGTAAAGATTGATCTGTGCGACCGAAGAATAAGCTACTCTCTGAGGAGTTCAAGAAAAGAGGACAAGCCTTAAGTTGACCCTGCTTTTAAAGTGACAGAAGCTCTGCCTCCTTGGGTCATGGGCATGACTTTGTTTACAGAAGGTCTCGAGATTAGGGAAAACAAAGGCTATTGATCTATTTAGACGCCAGTGACGGTCATCCTCGGTTTCCAGATCCGTAGTTAAATAAAGGGGTGTAACAAAATACGTATTGGTATTGTTAACCAATTTCAGAGGATATGCACATGCGTTAGCGTTTTGTAAAGTTGTGAGGCTTGTCCACTCCCCCTTTATCACAAATTTACATTTACGATCCTGGTTGTTTTAAATAATATGTTTTAAGCCAGCTGTACAATGTCAGCCAACATGTACTAGACCTTTATATTTCAACGCCCACCCCAGACTGGACAACCTGCCGAGACTACTAACGGTTTGTTTTTAGCTTTTAGCTTTGGAGCTAACTTACGTAGTGTAACCTCAGATATCAGGTGTTTACAATTGGCAAACTGATAACGGGGCCCTCTGTGAATCAGCTGTCCCCTCTGCTAAAACCCGAACAATGTTGTGGGCTGTAGGTTGGAGCCCCTGCATCCGACACACCTTCAATGGCTCCACTCACCTCCCCATCAATCCTGTATCAGCTGCGTCTGACTGGTCGATAAAATCACAGAGCTGGAAGGTATAATATTCACACATTCATCTCCTTGTCCTCTCTTCTCCGCAACCACACTGATAGTTAGGGATTCCATAATGAGTAACATCCGTTTTTTCAACGCAGCCACAGACTGTTTCCATGGAGCCACAGCCCCCGACATCCTGCTGAAACTGCCTCGACTGCTGCACGCACTCCCGACCACCATACGGCGAATTATCGTTCATGTGGGAATCAACGATACAGCCCTCCAACAGTCTGAGTTGACCTTCCTTCCTTCCTGTCAATCTACAAAGCAAAAATTTAGACCATCTACAACCAGCTGGCCAGTTGCTGCTGCGCCCCCCCAACCCTGTTTCTGTCAATCCCCCACTAACACTCCCAATTCTCCCTCATCTCCCCATCAGATCTCAACAAATCACTCTCTGGCATGAAGACTCCGACCTGCGATCTGGACCCCATCTCCTCCGCTTTTGTCATGGCTTGTCTCCCGGCCCTCCGCCAGCTTCTCCTCTTTGTCATCAACTCCTCCCTGTCTACTGGCTCAGTCCCACCCGCCCTCAAACCATCTGTCACACCTATCCTCAAAAAGCCTGACATCCCCAACAACCACAGACCAATCTCCAATCTCCCTTTTTCTGTCTA
Organism: Anoplopoma fimbria; assembly: GCF_027596085.1. Lineage (NCBI taxonomy): Eukaryota > Metazoa > Chordata > Actinopteri > Perciformes > Anoplopomatidae > Anoplopoma > Anoplopoma fimbria. The sequence continues at coordinate 11,663,474 of NC_072451.1, read as the reverse complement.
AAATACTGGAACGCACTGTTGCCTACCAACTCAAAACCAACCTGGACCCTCTCCTCAGATGACCACTCCCCTAACATCCTAATACTACTCGACCTCAGTGCAGCGTTTGACACCATCACGACTCCATCACGACTCCATCACGACTCCATCCATCACGACTCCATCCATCTCTCCCGTCTTGAGTCCTCCCTCCATATCACTGGCACAGTCTTCTCCTGGTTCAAATCATATCTGTCCGACCGCCAACAGTTCATTCGCATCAATAAGTTCAACTCTGACACAGCCCCAGTCTCTAAAGATGTCCCCCAAGGTTCGGTACTCTGCCCCCTTCCTGCAATTTTTGTTCAAACCCTGTCCTTCGAACGTGACATCAACCACATCACAAAAAACGCCTTCTTTCATCTAAAAAACATTGCCTCTCTACCCCCTCCTGCTCCTCCTCAGCCGCTGAAACACTCATCCACGCCTTCTCACCTCTCGACTGGACTACTGCAACAGCATCCTGTATGGCACATCCACCAAAGTCATCAAGAAAACTACAATACATCCAAAACTCTGCTGCCCATTTGCTCTCCAATCCTGCACCAAAGATCACATCAACCCAGTCCTTTAAAACCTCCACTGGTTTTCTTTTTGTTATTTTGTTTATTTCTGTTATCATCTATCTGCCTTGTTTACATTGTTATTTATTTTATTGTTTATGTCTTTACCATGTAAAGTGCCCTTGAGTACCTTTTAAGCGCTATACAAATAAAATGTATTATTATTATTCATTTTATTGAACAGTTTGGTACAGAAAATTAGGTTCAGTATGCATCTTTACGATATGCCCTGTGACCTAAACAGCTGTTTATGTCTATAACTAGCACACTGGTAACAAAAATTATGGAATGTGAGTTTTACCTGAAAAGTTTTCGCAGCACATCAGTTGCTATCAGCTGTAGCAGCTCTGTAGCATTGTAGCCTGGTTAGCCGGGTTTATCAAGTTCAATGGACTACAATTTGTGTCGGTTATATCTGTGGATACACATCAAACATTTAATTTAGGACGGCATCACCAGAATGTGTTATTATCTTAATAGCGGAACTTAACAAAAACCGGCTGGACTGCAAGTCCATCCCTCCGCAGCGCTTGAACAGCGCCCCACTGCAGATTCAGACCAAGACAGCATAACTCCATCACGACAACACAGATTTAAAGTGTATGGCTTTGAGTCCAACTACAATCTGAGTTCTCATATGCATTTTAGTCAGTCTGTTGTGCTCTCCTGTATAAATGAGCATAAGCAACAGCCCAGTTCAGGAATTGTAAACAGATCAGAGACTTATGATGTAGCATTGCCAAATCAGAAATACTTGACAGTTAGGTTGCTGACATTTTGTCCTGTATCTATTTATTATTGACAACATGCTAGTATTTGAGTATTTGCTGTGAAAGTAAGAATATTGTCCAATGAAAAACCTTTGCTAACAAACAACATGCTCAATAAAAGATCCTAAGTACACTTACCATTCTAATAAGCCTGACTGAGCTGATTTAAGTGCACACACTCTTCATAGGAGTCAAACATGTATGGCTATATCGCTATGATGTTGGCTTTAACAGAGAAAATAGACCAGACAGCGGAACTATTTCTGAAGCTCCATGCCACCATCTTGATGTGCACTGCTCAATCTATAGCGCATTTCCACTTGGGTGTATTTGAACTGAAACATAACAGTTATGTTCCTCTTTACTCACATCAGCTAACCCCAAATATATGTACAGGAAAGGTCAACATGTACTATATCATGACTCAAAAAGGTATTGTAGCAGTGAATCCACGGAAACAAGTTGGTTCCAGGGGCTCATCAAGAAACATTAAACCTCTTAAATGGACAGCTTAACCTGTAAATGACTAAATAAAGTGTCAAAAACACTCTTTTTAAAGGAACTGCTAAAGATAAAATAAGGAATGGGTCTGGCAGGCGGAGCAATAATGAATCCCTGTAATCCTTGACACCAAAATTGCACAGTGCGACATGATCCTTGCTTTAAATACTGCATTTCTCAGACACTGACACAGTCAAGTTTAAAGTGATTCAACAAAAAACAAAATGGGTGCAGGCAGGCAAATAGAACCCTGTATGCACTCTGAAAAATATGACTTCAGCATATTGAAATGATTGAAATATGATTATGATTACAACAGAGAATGCTTAAACTAATTTCAATAATTTGCTGCAGGTGATATTATGGTATAATAGTCAGAGACAGAGAATAACAACAACGTTATTTACATAAATATTGCACAGATTATTTCTTTGGGCAATACTTTTTTCTGTATGTGTGATTTTGGACTTAAAACCCAAAAGGATTGCACCTGTTGTCAGAGAGGCCCTGCAACAGTCCTTAATGTAGGTGTATGATGTCCATTAGTCTGGTTTTTCCTCATTCCCCCATCTCTCCTGTCCAAAGCACGCTCCATTAGCAAAAATGGGTCAACTTTAATCCTCAGCCAAATGAATGGAAATGAAAACGATTCCATTTGTGATTGATGCTGCTGTGTGTGTGAGTATGTGAGAGTTTCTGTGAGAGAGCAAGTGAATGAGCTGTCAGCACTAATTAGTTATGCAGGTACCCTCTAATGGGATGTGGACGACTCTATGTGTGTTTGCTCGTATTCTTTAGAATAGACCTTGTCATCAAGGGGACACTTTTCATTCTGCCAATAAAGCTACAAAGTAGAATGTTTGACGATGAAACAAAATGAAAAAAAATCACACTTCAAAGGAAAGTGCTGAATTAGTACAGTTAATCTATTCATGATCCTCTATGGCTGCGGCGCTGAACCTTAAGGCAGCTAGCATGCTGTATAACCACAGCAGCTGTCTATCTGTGAAGACACTTTCAGTCCATCAGCAGTGTCAGCTTTCGAATGACACACAGAATGAGCGAGGTTAGAATTTAGAAGAGAGGGAAGGAGGTGATGGTGTTATGGCAAGAAAAAAATCAATTCATTCAAAGGGCACCAGAAATCTTCAAAAAAATGAGCATTATGCATTTGTCACAGTGAAGTAAACCACTACTTTGCGTTTGGACACAATGCAGTTTGGACACAATGCAGTTTGGACACAATGCAGAAATGACAGCTGAAAATCCAACCAAATATACATTGATTGATTTTTCAAACAGCGAACAGATGTGTAACATTTCCCAAACTTCACACTCCTTATGTAAATACAGTTTATTTCTAGAATGGTCACGACACATTATCAGAAGAGATAAGGAATCTGCTTGGACGTACCTTGGATACATCTCGAGTTTACACAAACTGTACCTAAAAGTGGACATAGCCTCTCTGACCACTCTTAAGCCTAGAGTTTGGCATCTCATCCATTGCCATCTTCTCTTTCTTGGACCAGAATTGAACATATTTGGACGGGAGGGTGGAGCCGTGGAGGAGAGACATCAAGGTACGGCTAACAGCTAACATTAGTGCTCTCTTGCTGGCTTGGTCAGCAAGGTGTGTCAATAATTTCCGTTAACCGAGATATTCATTTGTAAATAGTTTTAGATATAAAGTGACCCCGGTAAGCTTCAAGGTAAACACACATATTGCTAATGTAAACTTAAGACAGACACCACTCATGATGATTATACGAGTTTGGTTGAGTTGTGTGTATTCCTGTCCTGCTGTTAGCTAGTAGTTGGCTTGTTTGATTTATAACTGACAACTTTAAACTTAGATTGTATGGACCCGGTAGTAGAGGGGAAATGCTGACCCCTGTTTGTTTGGAGCAGGTGGCCAGCAATTACACATTGCACCATTAATGATATAATGTTATTAATCTGCATAATGACATATGACCTACTACTGCAGATATGTAAGATAACAGCTGACACTGTTGTCAATGTAGTAAATCCCTGTTGTGCATTACCTTTGATTCAATGTGATGCTATTTGGATCTCCAAACCTTCTCATGGTGCTCTAAATCCTTCTGAAGCGCTGCTCATGTCTCCTGTCTTGCAACAGCCTCACCATCTGATAAGCACGCATTTTCACATTACTTTTGCTTTTTGTCCTTTTCAGTGAATGGGAAGCCCAGTGATGAATGGAGGAAAGCTACTGCATGAAATGAAATGTGCATCCTGTGTTTCATGACCTGTGTTAAGTTGAGGTGCAATACAATAAAACATCGAAGAGAAATACACAAACCCAGTGACCAGACCACACAATACAAATAAAGGGATCAGAATTTGGTTCTGGGCATGACTTTCCTGGTACTGCCACATCAAGGATTTTGATGCAAATGGAGGGGAACGATCAAACTAGTAGTAGGTCAGAAGAAAAAAAAAGGGAATAAGAGAAGTGGAAAAAAAGAAAAGACCAACCTATTGCTCAACGTCAGTAAAACCAAGAGCTGATGGTTCATTTTAGAAAAGGGAGGTGAAGACACACACCCCTTTCTAGATCAATGGAGCTGAGGTGGAACAAGTTAACAGCTTTAAGTTCCTGGGAATCAGCATGACAAACAACCTGACATGGTCCTCACACATCTCCATCCTGGTGAAGAAAGCTCATAAACGGCTGTATTTCTTAAGGAAACTTAAGAAGGCAACTTTTGGGTGCCAAGTTGTTGACTTTACAGAGGAGCAATAGAAAGCAACCTGCCTGGAAACATTACTAACTGGAATGGGATTGTTCAGGGCCCAGGACAGGACGGCTCTACAGAGGGTGATTTAAAGCTTGGTACCCATCTACTGAGCATCGGTGATATTGGTGACAAGAGCTGCTCCTGTAGTCGATGGGGGACAGGTACAAGTGAGATTTATGCTTATACTTAAGTGTTTTCAAACACAATGTTTAGATTTTATGAGCAAAACAGTGTTCAACAATGACGACTGGTTGGTTTGGCAAATGCACATAATTTTGCAATCTGCAATAGAGAGCAGCAAAAAGCCACTTCCCCAGGCGTTTCTATGGGAAGCGTGGGAATAAAAGGTGAAGAGAAAATGCACTGCATGAATGTTTTATAGGCTGCATTTTTTATGTATTTTGGACCATTATTTAGGTTTAAAATATGTTATTTCCCAGTGACGTTTACTTATTGTCATATATTCACAGCAACTTTATCTGTGAGATTAATTGTTCATTGTTCAACTGAGAAATATCTTGCCTTGACACAACTTTTTCAGAATCATTTTGATAATGCTCTACCAAAAAAATATTGTTTTTGTTAAGTGTTATATAAAAACAGGAATATTTGATCTATTATTATTGCATTTGTTTCTACTTTCAAGCACTGATATTATTTTCATAAAAAAGAGGTTTAGTAAAGACGAGAAGAAAAAAGATATGTGAGATGACAGATAGGGGAAAGGAGGAGATTAAGAAGCAGAAAAAGAAGAGGGGAGTGGGGAAGCAGCTCACACAGCTGAGTCGGTCAGGGCCCGGGGGAATTGGAAGCGAGGGTACAAACCTATTGTTCCAGCTGGGAGAGAGCAATCATCTGATATCATCAAACTGTAATGAATCTAGAGGAGAGGAAAGTTGAGGGACAAGGGTTTAGGAGTGAAGGAAAAAAGAGGTGAAAATAGGGAACGCACAAAGATGAAAAAGAGGAATTAAAGAGAAAAAGCAGAAGGGGCTCAGTGAAAAGCTGGAAGGACAAATAAATTCTCTCTCTCGTCCAAGGAATGAAAACAACTTGTTCAACAATTCAAAAAAAACAAGAGATTGGCATAGGCCTCTATGCCAATCTTCTGAATGCCTTGAAATCATCAGCTTGGAAAGTTTAGGTATCAGACTGTGGTCGAAACACTTAACAGAGGCTCCTCTGTCTGAACACCTCTGGGAAAGTATATTCTGGTGAGCCAGATACGTGACTAGAAGCAAGAAAAATATCCACTCTATATTCGTGTGAATGCATGTTTTGCTACTGTTTCACACAGATTATACAATTTTAAATCATTCCATCAATTTAGCATTGTACCCCTATCACACTTTTGGACACTGGTCTAGTAGTTTAGGTGTGATTATGTTTACCCAAAAAACTTCTGGGGGAAAGTTAGGGAAAGATCATTGTATGGTTACTCGAAACCAATGACTGTTGGTGTTGTCATGGTACAGGTAGTACTAATAAAATGAGTTGTTAGGTTTGTTCGTTTTTTTAGGTTTGCGACTAATCTAAAGGACAATCTGTGAGCGTGACAGGACATGCTGTGATCAGTGGACTTCCATGTCAAAATCATATGTGAAGTTGACCCCACTAACCCCACCTCTTAATCCTCACTATGGCCTTTTGTGGTGCTACAATGTATTTACCTGACCAGCCAGATGGAAGCACAGAAGTAACAAGTTCTGACATAACTGATGCTATATTTCGGTGTTTCGGGTTTAACACTAACTTCCAGTAGCTGCTGACTGGACGCCGATTGATCCGGTCACTGCCTTGCCGGACACAAATGCCTGACAAGGTGAACTTTCGTATATCTTTTGGCATCGCAAGAATCCAGCTGCAGTAAAGGGTAAATAACGTCTCAACAATTCCACTGTTTCTTCTCTCAGCCATTATTCACAAAGCCTCTGGTGGTCCTCGTCAGTAACACAAAGACATGGGGCAAGATGAACCACTTCCGTAGTTTCTCTTGTGACAGTCAAGATATTAAGCAGGATTCTTCTTTACCATTGCTTAAGACACAAGGAAAAGAGCACCAATACGACAGCTGGACCATCCGTGCATTGCGTGTTGATTCACCCCAAATTGACAATGCTAGCATGGAAATGATGACCTTGTGTATGGGAGTTTGTCTGTGTAGTTGTGTTAGGCTAAGCCTCCGACGGATCTCAGAACTCTCCTGAAACTCAGGAAAATTCACGCCTTTCAATGGATGGAATGCAATTGCACCATTATATGTCCCATGTATTTTATCTGAATACATAGTAATAATAAAAAAATTCTACATTTATTTTACATTTTCAAATTCAATTTTTGACTTATTTAAATTCTATCTTGTTTCATTTTTTCACAAAGAAATAACAAGATTAATTTATGTGCAGTGTACTGGCAGTGATGCCTAAATAGCAGTCCAAATAACAGTTGGTCCTAATCCTAATGCCACAGCATGTTTGGCAGGTTATTGGCCAAACTAATTTGGGTTTAGTTTTTTTTTTTTTTTATATTCAAATGATCACAGAAAGTATTGCATTACTGTATCTGGCAAACCCTCTCTCACATATCTCCTTCCCTGCTCTTTTGTTTGGTTGTTGCCATCTGATTTATGCTTATTAGGTCATTTGAAATCAGGCAACAGGTAATTTGTTGGTTCAAAATAGAAATTGTCTGTGGTTTTATTGTCAGCGGTAGTGATTTGCTGACAAGCTGTAAATTAAAATCATTACGTTATCCAGCTGGTCTGAAACTGAGTTCATTCAATTACCTATCAGCCATCAAAGGGCTAAAAGAGACCGATTAGATCATTATCTCTCATGGTCCACGTTTGTCTCCCTCAATTACCCACACCATTATTCCTGCCCTAGAATGTCCAGATATTCATAAATGCTCTAATTAGGGTCTAAAGCAACAGAAACCGGACACTATTGTTCTCTCGATCTTTCAAAATATAAAGGTTTATTCATGTCAGGGTTTTGTCAAATCCAGCAATCTTAGCCCAAGGAGTAGAAACCAGCTGGGACCTGTCAATTCATACTATTTCTGATTTGGACAGCGAGGTTAAGGGGAGGGAAAAATGTCTAGATAGCGGGAGAGTTGAACAGAAAGTTTAAAGAGAAACTGAGAATCCCTGCCTCTGTCAAAACGACACCTCTAAGTAAGAGCCCTCTGATAGGTGTCTTAGAGAAATGGAGGGGAAATAGGTGGTCGGAGAGAATCTGGTGGGAGGAGGAGGAATGGGAAGGAGAGCAGAGGCGAGAATCACAAACTGTTTGTTTCTGTCATTTTCTAGCAAGGTCAACTATATAGGCCTAGTGCTATTTGAATTATGTACACCTCCTCCTATCCCTTTTCACTACTTCTCCTCCATCTCTCATATTCCATTCTGTTCAACCTCCATCTCCGAACAAAATTGATATTTGTTGTCCTTGCAAGACCATGGTTAAACTGTCATTGCTGTGCAACCTGTATGTTGACGGCTCATTTAAATGCCTTCACTTCACAGTTCCCACACCTCACCAGCTTCCACAATTTTCCTTTCATGACAAAATACAATCTCTTACTCATTTCCAGGAAATGGATGAAAAGAGTGCTTGTCGGAGAACCTGAGTTACCTAACCCTGGGTTAGACCAATATATTGTACTTCCTCAAATGCTTTTGCAGGCGCTGCAGAGTCTGATTTTGGCATAATTGGCAGAAAAGAAGAACTGTTTATGTTCACCATGTTTAAATGTGAAACTTAAACTCAGAGGTCCATATAGACTCACCAATATTTAACTGTGTTTGACTTTAAATGGGCTTTATATACTCTGTAAGTCTGCCCTCTACAGATTTGGCTCAAGGGAACCTTGAACAAGATATAGCGTGAATTCAGCAAAAGACTATGATTAATTATTCACATAAAATGTAATATCAGCTTCACACATCCAGGAAAGATGTATCGCCACCTGTGTCATCACCCTCCTGCACCCGGGCAGTAATGGTGATGACACAGGTGACGAGACATCATGTATGAGTGTCCCGTACCTACAGTAGGGCCTATGAAGGACGCTGAAACTGGGTCTGCATCTTAGAAACAAGTTTGTAATAAATGTACTAGAGTAATCTCTGAAACTGGATATCAAATTGTATGGGCCTTCTGATCTGAAAGGTCTGCCAGTAGAACAAGGGGGGTCTCTTCTGCTTGGTAGCAGAAGAGTGATGGAGAACAATGCTTTGTTTTTGCTATGAGTGTTGTCCATGACTTTTGCCCTCAAAAACTCATCAGTCAAATAATTTTCCTGATATTGAGGTCTATTATTGTGAAGTTCTTACAGTTTGTTGGGAAAAAGAATGATGCTGGCATTCAGGAAGTGCGGTTTTATCGTTTGGTATACAATAAAGTCGTTTGAGCTTACATTTTCCCTTCAATATACTGGATGCCAATGGAATGATCAGCACCTCGTATTTGCTGTGCATTCACCAGAGCATTCCTACTGAAATGGCGTGTCACAAGAAGAATGTCGGGTGATAACGGATACAAGTGGCCTAAATGAAGGGTGGCTGGGCTCAGCCTTACAGATAGGATGAGTTGCTCAGAAGACCGGGGGGAGCTCAGAGTAGAGCCGCTGCTCCTTGGCGTCAAAAGGGGCCAGCTGAGGTGGTTCGGGCATCTGATCAGGATGCCTCCTGGACACCTCCCTTTAGAGGTTTTCTTGGCGTGTCGAACTGGTAAGAGGCCCAAGACTAGACCCAGAACATGCTGGAGGGATTATATATCTCGTCTGGCCTTGGAAGAGCCTCCAGGTCCCTCAGGAAGTTGAAAATATTGCTGGGGAGAGGGACGTCTGGAAGGCTCTGCTAAACATTCTGCCCACACAACCCGGCCCTGGGTTGGCAGAGGATGATGGGTGAATGGGGGGGAATTTGAACCTCGATTTATTTCAGTAAATTCTAATTTGTGATTGTTATCTAACAGGACAAGCAACTAAAACAGGCCAGCAGAGTCAAGGAATAAAAAGGGTGCCGGATCTAAAGCGTTATGTCATTTAACTATTCGTTCCAAAGCTCTGGCACACAGTCAGCTGGCATGGAGGAATCTCTATATTGTTTAATGGTCTTGCATGGTTTTAGGTTGTAGAAAGTCCTTGTTACGAACAGATGTTTTTTTCTATAAAGGTTTTGTTTTGTACATGGTTAACAAAATGTTGTACAATGGTTCAACTAGAAATCAGGAGTCATTTGTTAAACAAATTTGGAAGCTTAGCATCTGTTGAGGACATGTATGCAAAGGTCTGGTTATTTGCAAATATCAAAGATAATTATGAATACATATATATATCTTAAGAGTCCCTAACCTGGAGTTATTGCTAACTTCAGGGCTAAGCTAGGGCTAGCAGTATGGCCTAAACTGTATATCACAGTATTATTTGGAAGTACGGACAGTAAAGGTATATATAACATGATGTGTTCATTTTTTCCTAAAATGTCAATCTAAATGTTTCTGAAGGGGTAAAGCACTGATATAACAACTACATGGCATAGGTTCAACCATCCCAAAGTCAACGTAAACCTAAAACAATCTTTTTAATTTGCTAATGTCATTGATTAGGGGTTCTTTGCATGATACGTGCAATTTCAATTAATAGGAAATACAAGATTGTATTTGGATTAAAATACTTAAGATACACAGGTCATCATTTTTTCTATTATACACATTTCTCATGCTCTATCCTTAAATAACTGTACTGATTCAAGTTTCTCTCCAAAAACTAAATTTTACAAGATTCCATTTGATATGCATTCATAGGCCTGTCTTCACAAGAAGCCTCTAGCTACAAGTTCAGAAGGGGCTGGGAATGTGTGTGTTAGCTCATACATTTTTCCACATTGATATGGTCCTGTTTACCAGTACGCTTTCACAAAGACATTAATTGATTGAATTATTGTATATACAAAGGATGCATAGTGTTAAAGCAGAATTAAACATAATGCAGCACAATAGCCCTGAGAGAAAGCCTTTCTTTGTGGCGGTCATAATGATCCATCATTGTTCAGACTCTCACAAAAGGAGATGATTGAGGATTAAACACAAGCTGCTAAGATTTCATTCTGGGTAGTTAATGCATATATAAAACAGCCCTGATGATAATAAAACACTTTCCATGTGTGTTTAGACAGTGATGCTATTATTTGTATTGGTACTATACTGCAGCACAAATACTTAATTGATATAATAAACTTAATCAAAATTAAGCTTAAATTAGCTTAAAGTGCCGACCCCCAAACACCCTTCAAGTTGAAAGCTTAAAGCATGGTAGGTGAACAGTTCCTCTGATGTGAATATTAAAAGCCTCCAATTAAAGCCCAGAGAAATTAGTCTCTTATTCATTACTCTGTCTCAGATCAGTTGTGCGTGCATGTGATGATTAGTTTTAAACACGATCCACTAAAAATAATAATTTAAAGAGCTTTAGTGGGGTGAGGGGTGCAGGGCTGGATAAAGTATTTGTGTTAATGCACATTTGTAAGCTAGTCAGGTATTTGTGAATGCATACAAATATCTTCCTGACCTCTTATTAGGGCCAATGTTTCCACAAGCAGGGAGCCATGAGCGAGACGGTCTCCATGACGGGATCATTTATAGCAGCGGTCCCCAACCACCAGGCCGCGGACCGGTACCTGCGACAGCAATCAAAACCAAATTACAGAGTAGACTGGACATAAGGAACACACTTCGGGTGTCATTGTCTCCCATTACCCCCAGATGGGACGGTCTCGTTGCAGAGAAACAAGCTCAGGGCTCCCACTGATTCAGCGTTATGGCGAGTTGTATTTTTTATGCATTTTATATTTGTTTTCATGCCAATCGTATCATTTTATTTCGTCGTGTTTATCCGCCACACCTTGAAGGCCGGTCCGTGAAAATATTGTCTTACATTAAACCGGTCCATGGCACAAAAAAGGTTGGGGACCGCTGATTTATAGCATACGTGCAAACAGATGAAGATGGGGAGGATTTTGAAAAAAACTAATTTAACACCGTTCACATCCCTTCAAATTAAACACTGCAGTTTATGTTTTACACACGTGGAAGTGGAAAAACAAGGACTATATGCATTTTCATCCAACTTCAACTGTGAATATGAAAATATTTTGTAATTATGCAAAGAAAAACGTTGCTCTGCTTCAAACATCTTGAGTTAAGTGGACAATCCGCTTTCTTTGGAAACGTTGATTTATGGAAAGCTAGTTTGAGCTAATTCCTGCTTTTACTCAAAGACAAAAACAACTGGTCAAACCAAGCTAATCTGACAACACTGCAGCTAGTGTATAATGTTTCCTAAGCTACATCCACGCAAACATTTTTCATGTTAAAAATGCGTTACAAAAATGACTTTTTGTAACGTTCTTGCATATCATCCTCACTACTCATGCGTTTAAAGAAACATAAAATGGAGACATCTGAAAAAAGATGCTGACACTGTTTTGGTAAAATAATTTGGATATATGTTTAAGTGTGGATGGGCAGGAATGGAAACCCACGATCGGTTGTTGAATGGGCCACAAGCGGCACATCCCAAGACTCTTAATTGCATACAATTTTCCCTTACTTGTGTCTTTTCCTTTATGTCTTAGTCCCTCCCACCAGGGATTTATGGAAAGACACAAGGAAACCATGCGAAACAAGGAAATATATTTTAAAGTGGCCCTTTTATGCTTTTCCACTTCCCTCTCCTTTTAGTGTGTTATATATGTTTTTTTACATTTAAAAGGTCCGTAGAGTGTAAAACCTGAAGTCCGCGCCTAAAAGGAGTTAGCCTCCCCCTCAGAATCACTGCTCCTGAGCTGCCTGAAACGCCTCCATTGAATTCTCTCCTTCACTTCTGTAACTTTATGAGGTCACAATGTTACGGAAGTCACGTAAAACTCTCCGACTAGTTTGGCCCTCAAACAAAAAAGAGAAAGATAGAGTTGTAGTTCACATTTATCATGGTGTTGTGGTTAAGACAGAAGTCTCTCACCCAGGCTGCCCAGGTTCAAATCCCACTGTGACCTGTTGTTCTTTTGTCATTATCTGGAGGGAAAGTTTTTTGAAATGTGAAACGTTGACCAATCACAACAGAGCAGGCTAGCTGACCAATCAGGGCAGACTTTGCTTTCTGGAGGGAGGAGCAAGCACTACAACGGAGCATTTCACAGAGAGGGTGAGAAGAGGTGCTGCAGGACAGCCAGGATGAGAAAAACAAGGAGGATTATGAGCATTAACGCATGTAAACATGTTGTAACTGTAACTTGAGATAAAAATATGCACCCGGAAAATTACATAATAGGGCCTGTTTAAGAGAAATGAGACGTCCTTTCCTCTGAAGCGTCACGTGAAGAGACCTATGTTTCTGATGAAGGTGGATCAGCTGATCAGTCGGCTTTAACAGCTGGAGAGACTTAAGATGGAGTTTGTGTCTGTGCACACATAATCACTGTACTAATACTTATAAAGACACATAGTTATCATCAATGCCAGAGTGGAGGTGTTTTCTATCTGTAGCCTGCTACCTGTTTAACAAACTGCATTAAGTATTTAAACTGTGTTCTGAGTCCTGCTTATAAGCGCAGGATCAAATCTTTATTGGCTGAATGCATTTATATTATTTATTCATTATTTGGGTCTGTATTTATAGATATTCTGATTGTGAAGTCATTATTAGATAACTCAGAATATGGTTGTGGTGTATTTTGAATATTGGAAAGTATGTATTAGGTTAGATGTTTCAGGGAAAATTGAAATGATGTGACCCATCAAAGCTGACACAAAGGAATGATCAGCCTCATGTGACTGAATGGAAATGTGACATTGAAAAGTGTATTTACATAAACTCAAATATGTAAGTCATAAGTTGATGAAACCTGCAAATCTTCTTATTTCTGCCATTATTCAGACACCTTTTATCCACTGCACTCACTCATTAATGGCTTTCAGAGTTTTGTTATTATTCAGTTCCAGTTTTCATTAAAAAAGTTCTAAAAAACATTGTTAATGTAATTAGGGAAACCTGAGATACCTTCTTTCAACACAAATTAAGACTGTTTGAATGACAGCATGGTACAAGTGTGCAGTTCCAGATGGCAGCGGCTAATGTGTTGGAAATGGTGAATCCTAAATCAGGCTGCAGTGACGTCCCAGACACAGAGATGTCTGCCAGCATGCCCTCTCTGATTTATTCAGCGTGTTTATTATCTTGCTACTATTTGTGAGGGCTCCGGATGCCTCTGGCCTCCTATCTCGCTCTCCATCTCACTGTACCCTCCAGTTTGTGTCAGCTTTGATAAAACTGAGCCAGTTAGAAGCGAACAGCGGTCCCACTCCCTCTGACACTGTAAACAAACATGACACAGATGTGGCAGAAGACAACATCAAAAGAGTTAAAAGATGAAAGTTAAAAACTATGTTACTAATTGGGTTTTCTACCAGGAAGGCCAGCGATTATTTATTCGTCACCAATATGTTAGTGTTGTTTGGGAAGTGTTCCATGGTTCAACAAAACAAGACTAAATTTACAAGGTAGAGTCCAATCCTGTATATTGTACTCTCCCCTGGTACCTGATGCCCGTTGTCTGAATCTGGGTCATTCTGGACAATTCCACGCCTCAGTTATGTCATGAAAGTAATTATGTAATGCATGTGGCAAGTTTGTTGTAACCACAACTTACCCTCACGTTAAACCGACCCTGGATGCCATGTGTAGTTATTGCGGCAAGTGAGAACAAAAGTAATACATCTATTCTCTATCTGCTCATCTCGCGGGCAGCAGGCTAAGCAGAGTATTTCAGACGTCCGTCTCCACAACTCTTCCTGGGAACCCTGAGGTGTTCCCAAGCCAGGAGAAATAGGTCCAGGGTTTATGCTGACCAGAAGCCCGAACAGCCTCAGCCGACCCCTTTCAATGCTAACAAGCTCATTTTACTATCTCTAAGGCTGAGCCCAGCCTTCCTACGAAGGAGGCCTATTTCAGCTGTTCTTATTCACAATCTCATTGTTTGATCCAGATTGATAAATCGAGAGCTTTGCCATGTGGCTCAGGTCCCCCTTCATTCCGGTCACCAGCATTCGGGTACAATGCCCACATCAATGCAAACATCGCTAGGAACAGCACGTCCAGCTAACGCTTTATTTTACCTTCACTTGGGGCTTTGACTCACTCTAAAAACAGGGGGCACAATCTATCATTTTTCTGCTGAGAACCACAGCCTCAGACTTGGAGGTGCTGACTTTTAATCTGACCGCTTCACACTCAGCTGCAAAGTACCCCAGTGTTGGACGTCTTGGTCTGAAGGAGCAAACAGAATCACACCCATTGGAAGCATAGCCACAGTTTCTTCGCTTTTAATCATGCAGGTGATGGCTACAATGCATATTCACAGATGAATGCTACTCAACTCTATCAAGCAATTGTTCACATGAATAGTAACGTTCGTAGAAAATGAGGCAAACAATATCATAAAGTTGTGGGGAGAAACCAGTCAATGCAAACTAATCTACAATGGCGCCAGCGAAGCTTTGTCTGCTTTGATCTCAACATTAATAACTAGTGGAACCATGTTAAGCTTTATTGTGTTAAATGAGTGATGACTATGGCGTCTGCATGGGATGATTCAGCAATGATCTGCCCCCTAGTGGAATTCTTTTTTTTAATCCATCAGATCCAGACCACCAAGTGTGTGAACAAAGCTTCTCTTGTCACAGCATTTTAAAAAACAGCCACAACACTAGAATAATGTTGTTTTCATACAACTCTTCATCTTTTAAGATGCATGTTTCCTAGTCCTATCCAAGAATGTGCACACAGAGAGATGAGCTGTATGTGCTTGTGCAGAAATGTGGGCTAATGCCCCAACCAGTGCTAGAGTGTGTGTGTTTTCGTGTGTGTGTGCATGTGTGTAATTTCTACAGCTGTTCTGTCAGGGGAGAGAACCTTACAAGACTGCTGCTTGTGACGGAGGCATTGGTACAGCAGGAAACATATGCTGTGTTTTTATCATCAGCAGCACACTGACAAAAAATACACACACACAAACCCTCAGACAAAGTGGAATGACTGCCTCACACAAATGAGAGTTTGCATACGCTTATGCACGCACACACACACACACACACACACACACACACACACACACACACACGCACACACACACACACACACACACACACACACACACACACACACACACACATAAACTTAACCGCACACTGCTTCATTTATTAGTGGTGCATTATTTATCAGCGGCAGCGTTGCTACTCCTCAAGGTATTTACAGCGAGGAATACATTAGCAGTGAAGAATGCAGGATTGGAAATTGAATATTCCTCCGGATTAATATGCACATCACAGCTCCCACTTGAATAATCAGCCAAGCTGTACTGGTCCCAGTAAACCCAAGCCCGAGCCTTTCACCAAACACAGACATTCATCAGAAATCTGTCAATCACAGATACATCTCTTTAATCTGATTTTATCACTGCAGCCAGCGTTACCTTACAATATTATTATCCCAGAGCGTCAACTTTTAGTTCTGAGTCAGGAAATACAACAGAAATTAGAGTAATTGGAATGAAATTGGACAAATAACAAACAGGGTGACTTGACTAGAAACATCCCACCATTTCATTTTATGAAGCAAATACATGGCAAGAGTGTTTACCATCAATGCTGACTGTGTTCCTGCTCCCTGCAGGAGGGCAGACTGAGTTATCCTCTTCAGTTGGGATGTGGGATCACAACTGTCCATTGTGGGGGTGTAATGCAAAACATAATACACTGTGTTAAAAATGACTGCTCCCAGGGCAGTGAGTAAACTTGTAACATTTTCAAAAGGTAATGCATGATAAATAAATATGATGTTTATGAGTCACAAGCGCTACGCTGCTTCTGCATTTTGGAATTGAAGACTCTCAAAGGCCACATAACCACATTCAGAAAGTAAGGTTAATTTTACCAAACATGCAAGGAGGGGACCTTATTAAAACATGTTAACAAGGGAAGAAAACTCGGGCAGGACATATCAGCAGAAACAAGGGGACAACTTGGAAGAAATGATCAGATAACAAGTGTAATGAGATGTGGAACAAAGAATTATAAATAATGAAGTATTCTTTCAAATGCCTAATCATTTATTATTGCTGCTGTTGTGTATCATAGTTGACTATGATGGTGGAAACTTTTGAAATATTGAATGAATATTCAAAATACTATTCTTATTATTGTAATTCACACTGTCAATTTTGACCCAGACCAAGAATTCCCTCATAGTAAGTGACTATACCCAATTTTAAACTACATATCTATTTAGAATGTCTAAATAGACTATGTCTCATTAATAAATGTATGATTAATCCTTAATAAATGTTTCAGAGAGCAGGGAGAGTGTATTTTTTAAGTTTTACAACATTTGTTTTTGGAGAAAAACATCTCTATTACACATTATGTCCTGTTTTACATAAGACATAAAAACAAAACAGCCATAATGATTTAAATATATTTTATTGAATTTGAAAATGGCATGAACATTCTGGAACTGTTGGAATTACCACTTAGAACACAAAACATGACATAATAAAATGCTTATTCTAAACTAGTCTCTGCATTCAAAGCAGTGGTAGGAAACCTTACGTGTGTGGAACTTGCACATGTGTTTCCCACATTTGCAGCAGATTGTCCCTGTTTTAATGGCAGCTCAGGTACCTTTATAATGTTATGAATTGTGCACCATATATGATCATAAAAAGATTCCCCCATGCCCCTTCAAAGACCAGCAGGTCACACAAACATGGCCTGTACAGTTTCACAGTTTCAAGATTCCCCCAAACCCCTATTTTCCTTGATTTGACCCACACTGGTGGATCTAAAATCCATCTCAATGGATACGGGTCAAATTTGTAGCACCTGTACAAAAGAATAACATTTTAAAATATTTTCATTTTTGTGTATTTTGGGTCACTTTAGGAAAAGTCATCAAATTTCAGGCTAAAAGAATGACGTTTAGGGGATTTTTACAGCTGTCAAATGTCAAAACGGGTCAAATTTGACCCGAAAAGTATGTAAGGGTTAAATGAATCATGAGCTAACTACGTAACCCCGGTGGCCAGGGAAGTGTGGAGGGGTTTTGGTCAATGGTGGTGGAAGTATTTAGATCCTTTACTTACAATACTACTATTTGAAAATACTACATTATGACCAAAAATCCTGCATTGTGGGGCACTTACAATTTCCCTTTTTATTATTGAAATCACGATCTTCCCCTATAACATCAACCAGGTGCAGGGGGGCAAACTTGATTTGAAAATAGGTAAGATGTGTGATTTGTGTACCAAGATCAGATGATTGGCCTTGTTTCTCCCGGTGTCTCTGTCCCTGCTGCTTCAGGGTGGGGATTATGAAGGTGCATGTGCGTCTGCTCTCATTTGGGTCTAATGTCACCTTCCGTGTCTGCCGGGCATCCGCTCCGGGTGGCTGCTGCCCCTGGGCTGCAGGTCAACCTACCCCCAGGATCTGGGTCTTGTCCTAACGGAGGCTTCTTTCCCCAACCTTACCCACCTTAACCGGTTGTGATACTAGATTGAGCATGCAGGACTGATGTATGAACAATATTAACATTGCACATAAAAAAAGGTAATGATACTGCAAATATATCAGTGTTCTTGTTGAGGTTCATTTGGCAACATTTTGAGAAAAAAGGGATGAAATATATTAAAGAAGAAAGGCTCAAGGTTTGCATATGGACATTAAGGACACGCCAATGAAATGGACTGACCATGGTGTCATCAGGA
Organism: Anoplopoma fimbria; assembly: GCF_027596085.1. Classification (NCBI taxonomy): domain Eukaryota; kingdom Metazoa; phylum Chordata; class Actinopteri; order Perciformes; family Anoplopomatidae; genus Anoplopoma; species Anoplopoma fimbria. The sequence continues at coordinate 11,645,014 of NC_072451.1, read as the reverse complement.
CGCTAAACAAATTCACATTCACACAGCGATGGCACAGCCAGGTTCAGTGTCTTGCCCAATGTAAATCCCGCCCCATAGCCCTACCAGTATTTCAGTTAACTTGTTTGCAAGTATTTTCTTTGGTCATTTCACACATTTGTTTTATTGAAGAACACATGAAGGAGCTTGAGGTCACTCTAAAAGTAAAAGGACCACTTCAGACGCAGCGCAGATGCCTGGTCAAGTTTTACAGAGTACATGTATTTTAATTGTTTTTTAAGTACAAATGTGGACTTTACTTGGGATAATTACTGTGATTTGTGTTGAATAAAAGTATTAATTTTAATTCCATATACTATTTTCCTGAAATAATACTAATCTGTTTTACTAATAGATGACATTCATTTCATAACTAATAATATATTGAGAAGGAATAAGTTAATATTTTAGTATGATGGTTGTTTTTACAGTAGATTATTCTTGTATGTTAAATATGTTGGTCTGATGAGAGTAAATGGAGACCGTCCTGAAAGCAGAAGATTCAAAAAGTTTAAATAAAGAATTCTGAAGCTAGGTTTTAACTCAAGTATCAACATGGTGCATTTTTGTATTCTTTATAATATGACAATGACAATGACCTTTGATGGCTGCCCTGCCTCCAGATACAAGACATCACTTTATCCTGAAATCCTGTTATGGCTTCCTTACAGCTCATTTGTTAATTGTCTCCTCATCAAGTCTAGTATACAATGTGTGTATGAGCAGCTTAGCCAGGAGAAACAATGCTGCCTGTTTGTCAACTATAAATGTGTCTGATCCTTAAAACAGGGACAATTGGCTAGTGAGCAGTGCTTTGTGATGGGAGACATTGTTCTACATGGAGACAAATACATACAGTACCCCTGCCAATTCTCCTTTTTGTGCAATCTCAAGCTAAGCTTCTATTATATAATACACAGATTGAATAAAAATGTGGCCCAAATCTTGGCAGAGATGCAGTATTCTGCAGCCGAGGATACAAAAGAAATCCATGATGAATGACAGCATCCTGACCCGGTTAGTGATCATTAAAGGTATAATACGAGAGCCGTGCAGCTGCTTCAGTAAGCTTAGCTTGGAGCTCCAGACTCCTTATGGGCCTCTTAGCCCAAAGAATGACTTAGCTTACTTTACATGGTTTATGGCAAAGACACGGTAACAAATAAACATGAGCATTGTCTGCATATTCAAGCTGCAGTTCCTGACCTTCTGAACTTACTTTGAACTTTTTTTAATTTGCTGAAAACACAGACTGAAACGAACACTACTGCCAAATGCCGGTGAGTGCCATCCGCCACTTCACAAGGTAACCAGCTTGTTCTGAGCCTTTGCTTTTCTCAACATTCCTTTGGCAGCAAATGAAATTGGCTGGCAGTATTCTCAGAGCCTGAGCCAGTGTGTCTCGACCCAGATTTCAAAAATACGGATCAGCAGTGAAACCTGATCGCCTGATGCTGTGATCCATGCAGAGATGTTTTGTTCAACCATTTTGCATTGCATTGATGTTCCTGACTCTACGATGCTGTAGGGAGCCAAACTGTCACAATGTCAAATCGGGACAGGATTTGGCAAGATGTAATGAGACAGTACAAGGCGGAACAGGAAAAGGTTTTTCTTTTTTGCTAATAATTTACACAGAAAAAGCACATACCCAACAGAATGAATACATGACCCGATCAGACACATGACAAGTTAAGTCAAGCCTGTATATATCATTTTTTCACATGAATATGGGGCATCAAATCTGGATATATCCAGTCAGAACATATCTGAAAGCTTCCTTCAGCAATGAACAGTTGGGGAAAAAGCTGGAGAGATCACTGGCCTAAGTTAAATGTATCAGCTAAAATGTTGCACCATAGCACCATGTCTTTGGATCCATGAGGATTCTAGTAGGAAAGCCTGTTTTTTGACAATTGATTAATATTGGGGTTTAACATGATAGGGCAGGAAAAATGGGACATTGGACACAAAAACACATTTCCACCTTATCTGGATAAGGAAAAACTTCAAAACCTCATCTGGACAGGGTCTTGCATTGTTATCAGATCTCAGCCTGGTTTAATCAAATCTGAATAGTTTGGTCACACTTGAGCAAAACATTCATCTAATAAGTTTAAAAGTCAACTAACCGCCTGGCCTCCATCTCCAAACAAATAGGGGTTTATACCTCTACTACTGGGTCCATGCAGTCATCAGTTATAAAACAAACAAGCCAACTACTAGCTAACAGCAGAGCAGGATTACACGCAATTCAGTCCAACTGCTGAAACTCTGAGTGAAGACCAAATAGCACTGCTAACTTGTAATTCTCATGTGGGACTAACCGCTACCCGCATGTCTGTCTCCTGGAACTGTCGCCCACCCTCCCAGGGTCTCCTGGTTGTGGGGAGGACAAAATTCAAATACAAGTAATTTTCTTGTTTCTTTCTGTTTGGATTTCATCTAATAAATAAACTATAAAATGTACACAGAGCCTGTACCTGAACATGATTGCCAACACCTTGGGCAGCTCTACTTCTTGTCCTCTCATGTTGGACTCAGGACAGACTACAATACACACTACAGTGACTCACTATCTCCTAGAGAGGTACAATTGGCATTACCAGACAGGACAGGGCAGCTAGCTGGTTAGCATTCTGATTTCAGTAGATATCTCTGCAATATATTGAAGTCTTTGTCATAACATCAGCACTGTAACATTTTCACATTATGTTGAAAATGAATGTTTCAAACTAAAATTCTGGCCATATTTTACAAATAGTATCTCAAATTGTACTTTTCATATTAAAAATAGCTGTGCATCTTGACAGGTCTGCCCAGCTCCCACAATGTGTGACAGTGCAGTATGTAAACAGTAACCCTGGACTGTACAATTGTGAAGAGACACCCGCTGTAGAACAAAAAGAACAGCATGAGCCTTCTGTGCATGTGTCCATTTTGGATTAGCTCTGGGCCAGTGTAAATAATGTTAGCCTTGTTAGCAAATCTACAGATGCCTATGTACAGCGGGTAAAATAAGTATTGAACACGTCACCATTTTTCTCAGTAAATATATTTCTAAAGGTGCTATTGACATGAAATGTTCACCAGATGTTGGTAACAACCCAAGTAATCCATACATACAAAGAAAACCAAACAAATAAGTTCAGAAATTAAGTTTTGTGTAATAAAATGGAACGACACAGGGAAAAAGTATTGAACACGCTTACTGAAATGTATTTAATACTTCGTACAAAAGCCTTTGTTGGTAATGACAGCTTCAAGACGCCTCTTGTATGGACAAACTAGTCGCATGCATTGCTCAGGTGTGATTTTGGCCCATTCTTCCACACAAACAGTCTTCAAATCTTGAAGGTTCTGTGGGCCTCTTCTATGAACTCTGATCTTTAGTTCTTTCCATAGATTTTCTATTGGATTCAAGTCAGGTGATTGGCTGGGCCATTCTAGCAGCTTTATTTTCTTTCTCTTAAACCAATTGAGAGTTTCCTTGTCTGTGTGTTTGAGATCATTGTCTTGCTGAAATGTCCACCCTTGTTTCATCTTCATCATCGACTGACACCCACTGCTACTTCGATTATTATTATTGATCACATTACTATCCCTATTTCATAATTATAATTCTACTATAATAATTGCTGCTGTTATTATAAGTAGTCTTATTATATGAATCATTTATGTCATATACATGGAATGTGTTGTATCTCTGTTATGCTGCTCATTCTGTACACATGACATCTATTGCATTCTGTCCATCCTGGGAGAAGGATCCCTCCTCTGTCGCTCTCCCATAGGTTTCTTCCTTTTTTCTCCCTGTTAAAGGGGTTTTTTAGGGGAGTTTTTCCTGTGCCGATGTGAGGGTTCCGGGACAGAGGATGTCGCATGTGTACAGATTGTAAAGCCCTCTGAGGCAAATTTGTAATTTGTGATTCTGGGCCATACAAAATAAATTGAATTGAATTGAATCATCCTGGTAGATGGCAGCAGATTTCTATCAAGAATGTCTCAGTACATTTTTCCATTCATCCTTCCTTCAATTATATGAAGTTTACCAGTGCCGTATGCTGAAAAACAGCCCCACACCATGGTGTTTTTGGGGTGATGTGCAGTGCCATTTGACCTCCAAACATGGTGTGTATTATGGCTTCCAAAGAGTTCAATTTTGGTCTCATCTGACCAGACTATATTCTCCCAGTATTTCACAGGCTTGTCTAAATGTTGTGCAGCAAACTTTAAACAAGCTTCAACATGCTTTTTCTTCAGCAATGGAGTCTTGCGGAGCGTGCATACAGGCCACGGCGGTTGAGTGCATTACTTATTGTTTTCTTTGAAATGATTGGACCTGCTAATTCCAGGTCTTTCTGAAGTGGTCCTTGGCTCTTGGACAACTCTTCTGATAATTGTTTTCACTCCTCTGTCAGAAATCTTGCGAGGAGCACCTGGTCGTGGCCGGTTTATGGTGAAATGATGTTCTTTCCATTTCCGGATTATAGCCCCAATTGTGCTCACCGGAACATTCAGAGGTTTAGAAATCCTTCTGTAACCAATGCCATCAGTATGTTTTGCAACAATAAGGTTGTGAAGGTCTTGAGAGAGCTCTTTGCTTTTACCCATCATGAGATGTTTCTTGTGTGACACCTTGGTAATGAGACACCTTTTTATAGGCCATCAGTTGGGACTGAACCAGCTGATATTAATTCGCACTGAAAAGAGGCAGGATTGCTTTCTAATAACTGATAGATTTCAACTGGTGTCTTGGCTTTCCATGCCTTTTTGCACCTCCCTTTCTTCATGTGTTCAATACTTTTTCCCTGTGTCATTCAATTTTATTACACAAAACTTAATTTCTGAACTTATTCGTTTGGTTTTCTTTGTATGTATGGATTACTTGGGTTGTTACCGACATCTGGTGAAAATTTCATGTCAATAGCATCTTTAGAAATATATTTACTGAGAAAAATGGTGACGTGTTCAATACTTATTTTACCCGCTGTATATCTGATTATCAAATAACCCTTGCTAACATGTTGTAGTGCTCCCTCAAGAGAAGCTTCCTTTCCTTGAATTCAGTCCAGTGTTGCTGTGTGAGGTCTTGATAAATTTAAAATAATCTCTAAACGCAGATTCTGAATACAAATGAATATAAATCTATACTCAAAGGGACAAGATTCTAAATTCCATTTGTAGTGCAGGTAGTGTTGACATATCATGTGTGAGCAGGCTTTGGTTCCATTCAGGTAAGCAGTGCGTGTGGAGAGAAAAATAGGCAGAATGCATCGGCTGAAATGGAATTTTGGGAACAAACAACTCATCTGATGACTAGAAAGCTTGTTATTTATTTAAAATGAGCTTGTAACCTGTCTAATTGTGTTACAATCCGGTCTGCAACGTTGGTTCTCAACTCTAGCTGCATTCTTTCATATCAAGTTGCTAATCTAACTTTAATCAAGACACACCACCACCAGAACCCCAGAAATATTGGCCATTGCCCACAGAGACTTGTTCTGGTTCTGAGATTGCATCAAGGAGCTACTAGTACCAAGACTAAAACAGTTGACCTTTTAGTCACCTAAAGTTTTGTTTAGTTGTACAGTGTCCTGCTGGCAACTACCCTCACTCCATAAAAAAAAGGAAAAGGTCACCCCTGTTTGCTCACATTACTGTAATTTTAACATATTATTACTACTTATTAAATGTTTGCTTAACAAAGTTATATCCTCTGAGATTACTCCCTATTTCACTTAAGAGCTGTAACTTGTATATTTTAATTCAATTTGAACATTATGGTGGTTATGTTTTGTAAACTAGTAAGTATTAAGTGAAAATTAAGTCAGGGGTTATCAACTATGCTTAATTAATTTATTAGGGACTATGAATAAGTCAGTGTACAAAGTTGAAGACATACTCTGGGTTGGACTGATGGAAAGAAAGTTGGATGGAAAAAATAAATGGATCCATCTGGAGATTATTTCCTCTCTGATTTCACCATTAAGACAATTTTTTTTTAATCTAGCAACAAATTGCCAATCAGTTAGGATAATTCCACTTGTTCTAAACGTAATTTACAATCAGGAAGTTTATGTTACAAAACAATTCTTATAACAAGAGGATTTCTATTGGAATTGTTGAATTCCAACAGAATGAATGTGGAAATGTCACTCATCAATAAAGCTATGGTTACATACTTTTCAATGTGACTTTTGTAATCAAAATAAAAAAATACTTAACTTACTTAACAGGACTCAGACAGCAGGACTCAGACAGCGGGACTCAGACAGCGGGACCTAACCCATACCCGGTTCTCCTCCTCTTTTCCCTTAGCTCTCCTCCAGAGAGAAGTAGATGAGGGAGACCTTTGTTTGATAAATTGATTGTGCCCACATGCTGTCCACACCTCACTGAGAACCTTGTCTTATTGCGTCAAAACACTTTATGCAACTGAAAATAGTTTCAGATTATACAAATCAGATTTTTCACTTCAAAGTCAAGAATGTTCTTCAGTATCTGACAAATTACTTGCAATCAGATAAATTCTTGATATGAGCCTCCCTAAAGTTCATGGAGTCTTTTCATCCAGCACATCAAGGATCAGTCCCAACACCAAGCCTTGTGGTATATACACAACTGTAAACACACACACACACACACACACACACACACACACACACACACACACACACACACACACACACACACACACACACACACACACACACACACACACACACACACACACACAGGTCTAATGTAGTGTATTTCCACACATAAAGCATATCACAGTCACAGCTTGAATGAAGAATAGATTTTTTGAGAAAAGCTAACTTTACTGAATTTCCTTTGATTTGGTTCTTTAGAGCAATTAATTACATTAGATGGGTCTTTGACTTGCTTGACCCAGTGTGAAGCAAGTCAGCAGGTGCCTCATGAAAGCCAGAAGGAAAAACCAACATGAGGACTATTTGGGGACTTCACTTCCAAACATTTTCCATCCACACTGCATATGCAATGATAATGGTTTATCTTTCAACATCTATTATCAGTTAAACAGGATCAGCTAATGGAGCACACAGGGCTTATCTACTATGGGAACTCTTTGTAGCCAGGACCTTCCCATAACCTGAACCTGCAAGAACCTTGGAAGCAAAAATGAAACCTTTGACAATGGCTAGAGCTAAACTTATAGGTCCTTTATTTCCTGTATGGGAAAAGGCCTAAACCCCGCCCAAAATCCCCTCAGGAGAACCTCCATTAGGACAATTATTATTATTATTATTTGAGATACACACGTGCGATCAACCTCTGCAGGGCAACCAAACTACTCCGTTTAGGAAAGGATCATGGTTACGGTTAAAATAACTGCATTTAAACTACTTGGTTAAGTTTAGGCAACATTACTACTTGGTTAGATTTTGCAAAAGATTTTTAAAAAGTTAATTAAAACACGACAGCGAGTTTTGGTTTCCCACAGGACACGTACAGCGATCTTCTTTGTGAAAGTCCTGTATTTGTTTGATCCATCCATCCACCCTGACCTACGCAACTGACTTCCTTAGAGGCAGCCCAGCATGTCCTGGCTCACGTTTATGTGGGTTATATACCAATTATAGTGCATTACTTCTTCGTAAGTATGAGTACAAAGTTGTACATTAGCCATTAGCCAAAGTCCAGCAGGTCAACACTTAGAGATACATTCTATCACTGGGACCATTTTTGCTGTTGTTCAAGACAAGCTGTCTCCACTGTTCACAGCCCTCACCATAACAGTCATGAATTCAGATAACGCCTGTCAAACCCATACTGTTTTTGCATTTTTATCTATCCTTGTGAAGACATCATCAACAACATTTTTGGGGGGCATTCAATGATTATGCTGACTTATATGAAGTAAGGGCTGTATCTTTTCTCCATTTGGAGTGACTGTGGCAGTGGAAATATGGCGTATAGACATATGTACAATTTCCCAATGATTTTTTAAAAACAAAACCATGCATAAGCAGAAAAGGATGCACGTGTATATTTCTGTTTTTTTCCACCATAAACAACAATTTAGTCTTTCTTAAGAGTTTTTTGGCCCTCACTTTCTGAGGTATCCTCCCTGAGGCAGGTGAAAGGGGGGCAGCCTTACAGTACTTCAGTGCCTTGCTCTGTTTGGCACTTGTCACAGATTTATTTGACATATTTATTAGTCTAATACAAGCGATGATTTAAGTGTGTCATAGTCAAGGGGATACTTATATTATGAATACTAATTTCAGCCAATTTGAAAAGATTTGTTTTCACTTTGACATTATCATTTATTTTTTTCATTGACAAGTGGCAAACATGTCACAACAGTACATCGACTGTGACTCATTCAGTTTACTGTGAATCAATAATAGATTTTGTCATTCAAGACCGCTAACTGAAATGAATGCTGTGATAAGTTCTTCAGTATAATTCCTCTTATTCCATCCAGGCCTTTTTTGGGGGGCTTTGAAGAAAATATTGATCATTTGAACATAACCACATGACAAAAGGACGGCCAACATATCACAAACATCACAAACTTAACTTCTAAATATCTCAGCAACAACAATATTGAACACTGGCCTCCTAGTTGAAAGTCCTGTGTTTGTTTCACTCATCCACCTCCCCGCCCACCTGTCCGCCATGAGTAGTCTCCCAGTTTTTATAATCACTTGTTACGAGCAAAGCATATTCATGCATATGCATTTATATTGCAGTCAGTGCCGACTACATTGCGTAATAAGGTGTTGTTATTGGTTGCTAAATTACTTACAAATGTGTCATTCTGTGACATTTACATGCAATTTAGTGAGTCTTGGCTGGGATTGCTTTGATCCAGAGGAAACAGTCTAAATTTCAAGATTTAATGGCAAAGTCTTAATGCTTCATTAATTGACATTCTTTTATATTTACAGTAACTGTGTAATGTGAAAAGTGTCACTCTTAGAGACAAATCCACAAAGAGTTATAAAAATCCCTGCAGATCATCTCATTATTATGGTTTTATGATCAGCAATTTTACAGTTTGGGTTCAGTCTCTCTGTTCCCATCAACCTTATTCAGGCAGCAGCTGTTTTCGGTGGGAAAAAAAACAGCAAACAGACTGAGTTCAATTCTGTATTGCCATTAAATTAGCACATAAACAAAGTGGAGCATTTAGCTGCTGAAGAGCCAAAATATTTCTCCCAGGATTTGGAAGAAGAGGGAATATCGGATGCTGGCAGCTGTAATATTGAATACACCACATGTGTAATTTTTTTTTACGATTTTCAATTCTAACATTCTTTCTTTAAAATAAAATATTAACAATAACATATCCTGTCCTCTGACTGTTTTTTTTAAATTTGATATATGCTATAATGCATTTTTTAAACCATTAAATACCTTTGAGGGCTAGTGATTGGTGTACCTTTGGACACAACAACGCTCTAGAGTTATTGTAGTTGTTTGGATCGCACGAGTTGGAAACAATCCTTCGCACAATGGCTGCTTAATGCACGAGCTGGTAGTGAGAATGTTTTTGAAAGGCTAAACAGCAACAAAGATCAATGAAGCAGACTTTATAACGCTCTGGAGTTATTGGACTTAAACAGGCCCTATTATGCTATTTTCCGGGTGCATATTTTATCTCAAGTTACAGTTACAACATGTTTACATGCGTTAATGTTCATAATCCGCCTTGTTTTTCTCATCCTGGCTGTCCTGCAGCACCTCTTCTCACCCGTGCTGTGAAACGCTCCGTTGTAGCGCTTGCTCCTCCCTTCACAAAGCAAATTCTGCTCTGATTGATCATCTAGCCCACTCTGTTGTGATTGGTCAACATTTTGCATGCGTCTGAAATGTCCCGCCCCTTTCAAACAGAACTCAGCCCCGTCTTCCACAGTGGTTCTAAACACTGTTGAAGCTCTCCTCGGTGAAAGCAGCGAACACAACATTAAGTTTTCTGGCAAAGTGTTAAAAATGAAATGTAGACACTTTTTCTTCATTTCATCCGCCTTCGGAAGTCCAAACATTATGACCTCACAAAGTTACGGAAGTGAAGGAGAGAATTCAATGGAGCCGTTTCAGGCAGCTCAGGAGCAGTGTTTCGGAGGGGGAGGGTAACTCCTTTTAGACGTGGACTTCAGGTTTTACACTCTACAGACCTTTTACATGTACAAAAATACACACTAAAGAAGAGGGAAAAACTGGAAAAGCAAAATTGGGCCACTTTAATATAACATGAGACTAAAACAATCATATGCAGCCACCACTGTAATCTAATTCTACAACTAGTAAAGTATATACTATGAGTAGTACCTGCAATTGTGCAGAAATACTGGCTATGCAAACACCATGAATGCAAAAAACTTAAAAACGCATTCAAAAGTTGATTTAGAATTCGAATGCTAACGTTATGAATGTGATTTTTGGATGTTTATTGGCTATAGATAGTAAGAGTATAAAATATAGCTATAAATAATGAGTTGTGCCAAATCAAGTTGTATGTTCATGACATATGAATGATTTACAAATAAGAAAAAAGTTATGTGAATTACCTACAACTGTGGCAGTTGATCTGTATCCATCTGTAAACCTACAATGGATGTTGAACAGGCAGCGTATCAGGTCCCAACAGACTGAGAGGGTGAACTCACTTTCAGTCTCACACATTTACATTTAAGTCTTGACCACCTCTGTTGCACACAGATTTGTATTTAAAACACATACTGTGTGCAGTGTGTGAGTAAAAGTGTGTCAATTACTGTCAGAGGGTGCTAACAGATGAGCGACCGGCACTGTGCCATCCGGGCCATTTAGCTGTTACCTTGAGATGCCATGGCATACATTCATCAGCTGCTTCATCATGACACACACATGCGCTGATAGTAGAGGCTGCACAGAGCATCACACTACAGCACAGATACACACAGTACACAATGCTCGTTCTATTAACTCCCCCTCCCAAACCCACACACACATACAGTGCATGCAAACACACACATACACATTGTATTCTGTGTGTTTGTGTCAGAAGGAGCGTATAAAGGCGTGTTGAAGGCATTGTGGCTTAAAAGGCAGTGCGTTGAATTTGGGGGGATCTAGTAGCAGAAATATTATATTCATAACTATGTTTTCATCAGTGTATAATCACCTGAAATGAAGAATGGTGTTCTTGTAAGCTTGGAATGAGCCCTTCATATCAACGTATGGTCGTCTTCACTGAGTTCACCATGTTGCACTGCCATGTATCCCAGAATGGACAAACCAAAAACCGGCTCTAGAGAGACTTTAACGTTTTTTACGGACATAACCTCGGACACAGATGTTGCCCCTTCTCAACTGTTCATCACCAGAATGTCGAAGCAACACAGTCATGACCTCTCCAATAATGACACCCTTATCTTTCCCATGTAGCTTTTTGGCAAACACACAACTTTGAAATAAAGGAAAACAATATTTTTTATTCTCGGCCATTAAAGAACTGGCACTTTTTTCTGTTACTCTCAAACAATTAGGTGATCAATCGTAGTTGTTTAATAATCAAAATTGTGATAATTTAAGTTTTCTTCAAATAAATGTCATGTTGTGTCTGAATGGAGTGGTAAGGAACCAAGGCATAGATGACACTTATGTATGAATGACTGAAAGCACTTTAAAATCACTTTAAGAGATCTATAAAGTCAGCACAATGTTTCAGTCGGAAAATGGCTTTTCAGCCTTTAATCTGAATACTCCCTGTTTTATATCTGTTTGTATATAAATAAAAGTCAATGCTAATATCATTTTTTACGGCACTTATTCCATCAGTGAAAACACAGCCATGTCATTCTCACCTGTCTGCTTCTCTCCGTTTCTCAGAAATACTGTTTTCATGATTTTTTTTCCATTTGCTTGTATTTAACCATTTTCAGTCATTATTAAACCTTCGAAATAAAAGCCCAGCAGCATCTTATAGGGTGTGACCCAACTTCTTCAAAGTATTAAGAGTAGGCTTTTTATATGAAACATCTGCAGGAAGTGCTGCTTTTACTGACAGTAAACTAAAAGTTCATCCTTTTCAGCAAATTAAAACAGTGTTTGTATGAACAAAATAGACTCTGAGCAACAGATTGGTTGGTATAACATGACTTCTTTGTTAGAAAGTATTCATATGCTGCATATTCTTTATACCCAGCCTTTATCAATAACCTTCATTTGCTGTTTGCTACCCAGCTACTATTTGAATATTTGACTTGTTAACTATACATTTTGTATCTGTATCTGTACTGACATGATCAAAATAATTTCTAAATAGAATGTCTTGGAGTGGGCATGGTCTGCGCTCAGTTGCAGGGGAGAGATGTGTGGGAGTGGTTCAGGGGAACAGTGCCATGGTGAGTTTAATTGGCACAGCTGCAACTTGTTGCTAATTATCCTTCATCCATTTAAGCAGTGACAGGCTGGAGCTCTGTTGGTTTGGGGGGGACAGACGCACACAATGAAGACAGAGACGGGAACACGAGCCCGTCAGAGACTTGGCGTTCTGTGGACGCTGGACTGCGTGCACTCTGAGAAGCCGGGCAGCGTGGGAGAGCGCATGACAGTCCGTATTTGCTTTTGATTTATTTAAATAAAGAACCTTTGTTGAACATTACCTGCTGGAGCCTGTGTTTATGTTGAGGAGGACTTACGGGTAGCAGCGAGACGGCTACAGAATGCTAGTGAGTTACAGAGTTTACTGGCATCACAACTGAAGCTGTAACTTGGGTCCTTTAAAACAATATGCAACAATTTATACAGGGCATCCAATAGTATGTACACATCCCTGTGGTGCTTTGTTTTGGGATGTTTTCATGGTTCACTGCAAAAAGAAAAAATGAATAATTTTGTCCACTATTTAATCAGCGAAACATTTTCTCAAAAAAGTGAAAACATTCCAATACAACATGAATATTTGGAAAATGTGAGGTGAAAGAGCGGGAATCACAATTGCCACTAAATTGTTCCCAGTGTTGCTTACTTGAGTGACTTTTCTGACCCTCTTGGCGACTTTATTTGACAGTGTGGGGTCTCTGCCTTTCCTATTGAGCTGCGTGCAGTTGGTCAGTAGGTGATAGGTGATAGAATGAAGAGGAGACAAAAAGAGAGGATGGTCTTTTCTCATACTTTTGAGATCTCTTTAGGTGACAAATACTTGTGTTGAAAAGCATTTAGCACAATATGTCATCTCTAGGAGTCTTCTAGTCCCTATTGCACAATTAGGGCAAAAATTTAATAAAAAATGGGCTACGGAAAACTCTGGCTGCTTTGTGTTATTTGGGTGTATCAAAAACCAGGTGTAAACATCTTAATTTCAATGCAGCACTATTCAATGCACTTTTACAAAGGAAATGCCTGAAAAACTAAAGCAGCAGGCACTAGAGGCAATGAAAGTAAGATAAGAAAGATGAAAGTAAGTCAAGAAGCATAAAAGAAAACAATAAACTGTACAGGTCAAGCAGAAATAATGGCAGGCCATCACATAAAAGCAGCAGGAGGATAAAAAAATAAGCTTAAAGAGGTGATTCAAAAGATGATACAGACTCAGCAGACTAAGCTTCTCAGCCGGGTCGATTCAAAGGCTAAAGACTGTTTGGTTCATCTGTACAATATAGTAATGATTACATAATCTGCTACTCATAAAACTAAGTAATCAAGTTACTGATTGCACTGACCTCTGTAGGGCATAGCTGTATTTTGAGCAATGAGCACTGATGACAGCCAATGATTTATAACAATGTTCCAGTTTAAAGTTTTTAATGAAGCCAAGGGTTCTGTCTGCACTGTTGTAGGAGGGGGTGAAACATGAATGTTTCATGTGCTGCTCACAATAGTTTCATACATGCGTATTCAATATTCATAAATAAATAAACTGCTGGGTATGTGTGAGTTTTGAACTCCACTGGCCATTGCCTAAACCCCTCCTCCAGACAGTGATAGTCCAACCATAGCTTGGCAACCGTAACTAGGCATAAGCACATCTCCAAATGACATTTTTCAAATATCACCCAACGCTCTGCTTCCCCTTAGGTTTACAGAGCTCAGGAGTTGGTGGAGACCAAAATAAAAGCTAAAAGGAGAGTGAATATTGCACTTGCCTCCAATAAGTCAGAAACACAACTCATGAATGCTGATGTTTGCTTAAATGTTTACCAATAATTATGTCTCCCAAGAGACAAAAAATAAATGAAAAACTGCAGATTTGAAAGTCAAGTATTTGATTTAGAGGGGGACACCACCTGAATGAAGCATTCCAATATGTTATGCCATAGGAAAGTTTAATCAATGTTTGTGAACATGAGCTACTCTCTATAGCTCTATAAAGAGCTATACAGTGTAAGCCAGTAGTCTGGATGTCACCAAAGGTCCTTTGAGTATCAATAAATTGTCGCTACATTGTTAAACTGCATGTATAATAACTACACATTATCACCTGCAGTGAGAAGACTGGCAGCCTCAGTGTTGATCCACTGCACTGTATATTGTGCAACATTGAGTTGGATTTGGTGTGAGGTCCTTTGGGCCTTTTGTATGATAGTTTGATGTATTTAAAGTCTGCTATTCTCCTTGATTTAGTCTGAATACATATTGGCTTGTATCAAAGGCTCTTATTGGCTCTCATATGTCCGGCAGACATTGGAGGATAATGGTTGAATTTGGTTCCAGAATAAACACCGTGGCTCATGATGAACATAGACATAACACGCAAGTGGCATCGCAAGGCCCGGTTCCGCACCATTGAAGCTCAGTCGTTAGCTACTGCAGTTAGCCAGCCCACCCCTGTAGTCGGTGCGGGCTGACCAGACGTAGCTCCTGCTAGCCGTCCCCCGGCAACCCCCGAGCAGCCGGGAGGCTGGGTGACTGTCCGAAGGAAGCATAGTTCTATGTCGAAGCACACGGGTCACCACCAACCGCTTCACGTTTCTAACCGGTTTTCCCCGCTCAGCGACACACCCGCTGAGAAACCAACTCTGGTGATCGGCAGCTCCATTCTGAGAAACGTGAAGTTAGCGAAGACAGGGGCCATAGTTAACTGCATCCCCGGGGCCAGAGCGGGCGACATAGAATCCCATTTGAAACTGCTGGCTAAGGCTAAACATAAATACAGTATGATTGTTATTCACGTCGGCGGTAATGACACCCGATTACGTCGCTCGGAGGTCACTAAATTGAACGTGGAATCGGTGTGTTCGTACGCAAAGACAATGTCGGACTCCGTAGTATTCTCTGGCCCTCTCCCTAATCTGGTCAATGATGAGATGTATAGCCGCATGTCATCATTCCGCCGCTGGCTGTCGAGGTGGTGTCCTGCAAACAATGTGGGCTTCGTAGACAATTGGCATACTTTCTGGGGAAAACCTGGTCTGATTAGGAGAGACAGCATTCATCCTACTTTGGATGGAGCGGATCTCATCTCTAGAAATCTGACCCAGTTCATTAGTGGACCTAATCCATGACCCAGAGTTCAGACCAGGAAGCAGAAGCAGAGTCGCAGTCTTTCACACTTCTCTGCGCTTCCTTTGGAGCAGTTACCCACCCATTTACCCACCCAAAACCCTATAGAGACTGTGTCTGCCCCACGGCCACTTCAATTATTTAAAGTCAACAGAAGAGGAGTTATACAAAATAACTTAATAAAAGTTAAGGCAACCAATGCAACAGTGCATCAAAACAGGACAATTAAATGTGGACTCTTAAATATTAGATCTCTGTCATCTAAGGGTGTACTTGTAAATGATTTAATATCAGATAATCATATTGATTTATTTTGTCTTACTGAAACCTGGCTGTGTCATGAAGAGTACGTTAGCCTTAATGAATCAACTCCAAGTTATATTAATACTCATATTCCTCGAGGCACAGGCCGAGGAGGTGGAGTAGCAGCTATCTTTGACTCAAGCCTATTAATAAACCCTAAACCTAAATTAAATTACAACTCATTTGAAAGCCTTGTTATTAGTCTTTCAAACCCGAGCGGGAAAGCATTAAAGTCAATTTTATTTGTTATAGTGTATCGTGCACCAGGTGCGTATTCTGAATTCCTATCTGAATTCTCAGAGTTTTTATCTAGTTTAGTCCTTAAGACAGATAAAGTTATTATTGTAGGGGATTTTAATATTCATGTGGATGTGTACGTATAATGATAGCCTTAGTACTGCGTTTAGTTCATTATTGGATTCTATTGGCTTCTGTCAGTGTGTACATAAACCGACTCACTGTTTTAACCATACCCTCGACCTTGTTCTGGTATATGGTATTGAAATAGAAAATGTAATTGTCTCTCAACAGAACTCTCTTTTATCGGACCATTATCTAATAACCTTTGAATTTTTTCTACCAGAGTGTACGCCATTAGGCAAAAGTTTCTATACTAGATGTCTATCTGATAATGCTGTAGCTAAATTTAAAGAAGCGATTTCTTCAGGGTTTTATTCAGTACCATTGCTCAATATAACAGAGGACTCCTACGCTAGCTTTAGTCCGTCTCAGATTGACCATCTTGTTGATAGTGCTGCATGCTCACTGCGAATGACACTAGACTCTATAGCTCCTCTAAAAAAGAAGCTAATAAAAGAAAGGAGGTTTGCTCCATGGTATAATCCTCAAACCCGCGATTTAAAGCAAATATCGCGAAAACTTGAAAGGATATGGCGTTCCACCAATGTGGATGAAGCGCGGTTAGTCTGGCGAGACAGTCTTAAAATATATAAGAAGGCATTCCGTAATGCTAGAGCAGCCTATTATTCAGCATTAATAGAGAAAAATAAGAACAACCCTAGGGTTCTCTTCAGCACTGTAGCCAGGCTGACAGAGAGTCACAGCTCTGTTGAGCCGTGTATTCCTATAAACCTCAGTAGTAGTGACTTCATGAACTTCTTTAATGATAAGATTCTAACTATTAGAGAAAAAATGTATAATCTACTGCCCTCAACCAGTACCGATCGATCCATAGCTGTAGAACCTGAAATATATTTAGATGGCTTTTCTCCCATCGACCTTCAACAATTGACTTTAACTATTTCTAAGTCTAAACCTTCCACCTGTCTCTTAGACCCGATTCCGACTAGGCTGCTTAAGGAAGTTTTACCTTTAATTAGTAATTCTTTATTAGAAATTATCAATCTGTCTTTACTAACGGGCCATGTACCACAGGCCTTCAAACTAGCTGTAATTAAACCTCTTCTTAAGAAACTTACTCTTGATCCAGAGGTGTTGGCTAACTATAGACCTATATCTAACCTTCCGTTCCTCTCTAAGATCCTTGAGAAAGCAGTAGCAAATCAGCTCTGTGACTTTATGCATAACAATAATTTATTTGAGGATTTTCAGTCAGGATTTAGAGTGAATCATAGCACAGAGACGGCACTGGTGAAAATTACCAATGACCTTCTAATAGCTTCAGGCAAAGGACTTGTCTCTGTACTTGTATTGCTAGACCTTAGTGCTGCATTTGATACCATTGATCACCAAATCCTATTACAGAGATTGGAGCATCTTATAGGCATTAAAGGAACCGCACTTAGCTGGTTTAAGTCGTATTTATCAGACCGATCTCAGTTTGTATATGTAAACAATGAAAGCTCGATGAAAACCAGGGTTAGTCACGGAGTTCCACAGGGGTCTGTTCTTGGACCTATTCTATTTACCTTATATATGCTTCCCTTGGGGAATATTATCAGAAAACACTCAGTAAACTTTCATTGTTATGCAGATGATACCCAGTTATATCTATCAATTAAGCCAGACGAAACTAACCAGTTCTCTAAACCTCAAGCATGTCTTACGGACATAAAAACCTGGATGACCTGTAACTTTTTAATGTTAAACTCTGAAAAAACAGAAGTTATCCTACTAGGCCCAGATCACCTTCGAATTCAATTATCTAACGATATAGTTTCTCTAGATGGCATTGCTCTAGCATCCAGCACTACCGTTAAGAACCTTTGACCAGGATCTGTCTTTTAACTCTTATATAAAACAGATCTCAAGGACAGCCTTTTTTCATTTACGTAACATTGCGAAAATCAGGCAAATCCTGTCTCAAAGCGATGCAGAAAAACTAGTTCATGCATTTGTTACCTCTAGACTAGATTACTGTAACTCCTTATTATCAGGCTGCTCTAATAGGTCTCTTAGATCTTTACAGTTGATCCAGAATGCTGCAGCACGTGTTCTAACAAAAACTAAGAAAAGAGATCATATTACTCCAGTATTAGCTTCTCTGCACTGGCTCCCTGTTAAATCAAGAATAGAATTTAAAATTCTTTTACTTACCTACAAAGCTCTAACTGGCCAGGCACCGTCTTATCTTAAGGAACTTATAGTTCCATATTACCCAACTAGAGAGCTGCGCTCAATCAATGCAGGGTTACTTGTGGTTCCTAGAGTATATAAAAGTAGGATGGGAGCCAGAGCCTTCAGTTATCAGGCTCCTCTTCTGTGGAACCAGGTTCCAGTTTCAGTCCGGGGGCAGACACACTCACCACTTTCAAGAGCAGGCTTAAGACCTTCCTTTTTGATAGCGCTTATAGTTAGGGCTGGTTCAGGTTCGCCTTGGTCCAGCCCCTAGATATGCTGCTATATGCCTAGACAGCCGGGGACTACCTAGGATACGCTGAGCTCCTCTCTCCTCTTCTCTCCCTCCTTCTTTATGTATTAATCTCCTATTTATGCACATTACTGATTTTGCTTCTTCCCCGGAGTTCTTGTGCTTTCTCGCCTCGCAGGTTCCCAGGAATCGGGGTTATATTTGGACTGTCATCGTGCCACCTACTGAGGCCCTGCTGACACCCACTACTACTACCACTATCATTATTAGTCACATTACTATTATTATTGCCTGTACTATTACGCTTATTGACTTGCTTCTACCCTGGAGTCTTTGTGCTTTCTCGCTTCGCAGGCTTCTATAAATCGTGGCTGTACCTGGACCGTGGTCTTGCATCCTGCTACGGCCCTGCTGACACCGACTGCTACCACCATTATTATTACTAGTCACATTACTATTACTATTACCTGTACCATTAAGCATTTTAGCTTTACTTCCACCCTGAAGCCCTTTTGCTTTCTCGTTCTGCAGGTTTCCATGAATCGTTGTGGTACCTGGACCGTAGTCGTGCCTCCTGCTGTGAGCCGACTGACACCCACTGCTACTTCGATTATTATTATTAATCACATTACTATCCCTATTTTCATAACTATAATTCTACTGTAATAATTGCTGCTGTTATTATAAGTAGTCTTATTATATGAACCATTTATGTCATATACATTGAATGTGTTGTATCTCTGTTATGCTGTTCATTCTGTACACATGACATCTATTGCATTCTGTCCATCCTGGGAGAAGGATCCCTCCTCTGTCGTTCTCCCATAGGTTTCTTCCTTTTTTCTCCCTGTTAAAGGTTTTTTTTAGGGGAGTTTTTCCTGTGCCGATGTGAGGGAAGGACAGAGGATGTCGCATGTGCACAGATTGTAAAGCCCTCTGAGGCAAATTTGTAATTTGTGATTCGGGGCTATACAAAATAAACTGAATTGAATTGAATTGAAGTTTGAAGATTTCAAAGAATTTATTTTACGAAATAAATGGCTTTATTTGGCAGTAAATAAATGTCAGTTTTCTTATCCTTGTACTCAACAGCTCATTCTGTAGAAAATAATCATGTTAAAAAGGAAACCAATGCATATGTCATGTGTTGAGATGTCATTACGTTTATACAGTAATATGTGATTTATCCAGAGCTTCAAGAATTAAAAGATAAGTGTCAGTATCAGCAATCATTATTGGCATTCATTCTGAATTTCTACAGTAAATAAAATAAACTAGGAGATCATTCAAAGGTTTCTTACTGATAGCTATGCAATTTCATATCATTTGGATATCATTATCACAATAGAGAACACTTTAAGACAATTTTTTCTAGTTAAATCATATTTTAGTATTTACATATATCACAGCCTTTATATGAACATTTAATTTTGATAGAAATGTTTGCCCTATAAAATCATATTGTGTAAATCAAAAGAGCAGACAAACAACTTTTAAATAATGTTTCACTAAGGGCTATTTGTTCACATATAAAAAAAAAAAGTGATGAACAGTTCACTCATCATTACACAAAAAGAATGTGAACATTATATCAATAAATTACAGAACCCTCAGTCTCACACCCCTCCAGTGTTTGTCTGCTTGTACAGATGCTCTCCACATTGATTTTATAGTTCATACAAATTATGAGGCGCTGCTCGAAAACACTGCTGCTGTGAACCTGATGTGGAAAGATGGAGGGTGCGGAAGAAAAAGTCCATTGATGTAATGTTCATCACCTCTCTCATCATTCTTGCACTGTGGTACCAAGACAACACAAATCTCCTCTGATTTACTTTTTTTTAATCAGAAACTTGCTTAGCTCAGTGGTAATTGTTCAAACAGTTACTGATGATAAAAAGCCTATTTCTGAAAAACCAAGGTTATGCTATTACATACAGTGGGTACGGAAAGTATTCAGACCCCTTTAAATTTTTCACTCTTTGTTTCATTGCAGCCATTTGCTAAAATCGAAAAAGTTCATTTTTTTTCGCATTAATGTACACTCAGCAACCCATCTTGACAGAAAAAACCAGAAATTTATTAAAAAAGAAAAACTGAAATATCACATGGTCATAAGTATTCAGACCCTTTGCTGTGACACTCATATTTAACTCACATGCTGTCCATTTCTTCTGATCCTCCTTGAGATGGTTCTACTCCTTCATTGGAGTCCAGCTGTGTTTAATTAAACTGATTGGACTTGATTAGGAAAGGCACACACCTGTCTATATAAGACCTTATAGCTCACAGTGCATGTCAGAACAAATGAGAATCATGAGGTCGAAGGAACTGCCCAAGGAGCTCAGAGACAGAATTGTGGCAAGGCACAGATCTGGCCAAGGTTACAAAAGAATTTCTGCAGCACTCAAGGTTCCTAAGAGCACAGTGGCCTCCATAATCCTTAAATGGAAGAAGTATGGGATGACCAGAACTCTTCCTAGACCTGGCCGTCCAGCCAAACTGAGCAATCGTGGGAGAAGAGCCTTGGTGAGAGAGGTAAAGAAGAACCCAAAGATCACTGTGGCTGAGCTCCAGAGATGCAGTAGGGAGATGGGAGAAAGTTCCACAAAGTCAACTATCACTGCAGCCCTCCACCAGTCGGGGCTTTATGGCAGAGTGGCCCGACGGAAGCCTCTCCTCAGTGCAAGACATATGAAAGCCCGCATAGAGTTTGCCAAAAAACACATGGAGGACTCCCAAACTATGAGAAATAAGATTCTCTGGTCTGATGAGACCAAGATTGAACTTTTGGCGTTAATTCTAAGCGGTATGTGTGGAGAAAACCAGGCACTGCTCATCACCTGCCCAATACAATCCCAACAGTGAAACATGGTGGTGGCAGCATCATGCTATGGGGGTGTTTTTCAGCTGCAGGGACAGGACGACTGGTTGCAATTGAAGGAAAGATGAATGCGGCCAAGTACAGAGATATCCTGGAAGAAAACCTCCTCCAGAGTGCTCAGGACCTCAGACTGGGCCGAAGGTTCACCTTCCAACAAGACAATGACCCGAAGCACACAGCTAAAATAACAAAGGAGTGGCTTCGGAACAAGTCTGTGACCATTCTTGACTGGCCCAGCCAGAGCCCTGACCTAAACCCAATTGAGCATCTCTGGAGAGACCTGAAAATGGCTGTCCACCAACGTTCACCATCCAACCTGACAGAACTGGAGAGGATCTGCAAGGAAGAATGGCAGAGGATCCCCAAATCCAGGTGTGAGAAACTTGTTGCATCATTCCCAAGAAGACTCATGGCTGTACTAGCTCAAAAGGGTGCTTCTACTCAATACTGAGCAAAGGGTCTGAATACTTATGACCATGTGATATTTCAGTTTTTCTTTTTTAATAAATTTGCAAAAATTTCTACATTTCTGTTTTTTTCTGTCAAGATGGGTTGCTGAGTGTACATTAATGCGAAAAAAAATGAACTTTTTCGATTTTAGCAAATGGCTGCAATGAAACAAAGGGTGAAAAATTTAAAGGGGTCTGAATACTTTCCGTACCCACTGTAAATAGTGATTATCTTTGCACTACTTAAAGTTTCCCCCCCAAAAAAAACTTTCCAATCTTTAGTGCTTGTCAGACTGGATTAGTTTCACTGGGGGAGGTGGTTTCATTTTTATTTATTTTTTTACAACTCTACTCCATAATCCTAATCCCATCCGGCCTGACAGTTTTGTTTTCACCTTTTAACCATGAGAAAAGTTCATTCCCAAAAACCAACCATCTTTTCATCCATTTAATGGTCCGTCAGATGATTATTATGTATCAGTCTGTTGATTTATGCATGCTGGAAAGCATGCTTTGAGTAGTGCTAATTGCACATCCCCGGATGTATGCTTTAATTACACACTAGAATGCAGGTGAAGCATGCATCCTGCGTGCTACAAGTTACAGTGACACCAACACCTGCCTGTGAATACAAAACCCTGACAGATGGGGTGAAGTAAATGAAGAGCCATGCTAATGTGTTGTTATGATGACAATTATTATGTGTCCCTGGAAAATGAATACTGTGTGAGCACAGTTCAGTCTTTCCTTTGACACTTGTCACCTACTCAGGGGTAAAAGAATATTGTTAACTTTCATGTTGTAGATATGGGTTAGGACAGGGGTGGCCAAACTTTCTTTTAATTTGGGTCATATCTAGACTAATACTAATACCACTAGAAGGGGCCAAACACTGATGTGTAGTTTTCAACAATTTACACCAGAAAACATATTTACCATAGAAAACTTATTTTCTATAAACGCTAAATGGTTCAACGCCAGCAGTATCTTGGTTCGCCAACCTGTTACAAACAGTTCATCTGTATCAGATGTTCATAAATGTTATTTAAATGATTTGAACTGAAGAGAGCATTATGGAAGACCCTAAGAAATGTAAAACAATTAAACTGTATGCCTCTTGTATGTGATTGTTTTAGTGTAGTCTAAGTCATTTCTACACAAGATCCAGATTTTTTTTGTAAATATTCAATCTTTTTACACTTAATAAGATGACTTAAGTTAATAAAACATATTTCTACTGCAGGCATACTGTATTTATCAGAAAGAGATTTTTTAAATGAAATATATTTATCAAACTGTTTAAGATGCTAGGCTTTTAAAACAGAGAACAGTGTAGCCCTCAGACTAAATTGAACTTGCTTCATTATACAGTTCCCTGCCACAAACCCACATGTAGTCAATAATACACAACCGCACACACAAGCAGCTAATCTATTGGAGTACATGTTAGGGAGCACAATGTTGCTCAATTTGGTCCCTCACAGCATAATTTTACTTCCCAGGCAGTGTGTGAGTGTGTTTGGGAGTCTGCATGTGTGCCTCATTGGATCCGGCAGTGGCACCAGAGTAATGAAGTTCCATCTTTTTTAAAGACCTTTTAATAGTTTCTGTGTGCCTGTCGTAGGCCCCTCCAGCAGAATATGGATCCCTTCTCAGCCCTCGTCAAATGTCGGAGGGAGAATTCACGTTTACAGATAATCTAATAGCCTCCTGCTCTGGCATCAGTAAAGAGCGGCAATCTGTTTGTCCTTGGCTCTGACTTATCTCCGCCACTTTTGTTGCATCTCACTTCAATATTTTTCACCCACGGCTAAACCACTTTCAGGCATATTAATGGATGACCCTGAAACTTCCTTGGGAGCCAAAGTAAACATGCTTTGAACACTCTCCCAACAAAATAGGACACGGCAAATAAATGAAGGCCAAAAATAGGATAAGAAAATCTATATGAATGCTCCAAAATATCTCTCCTACTATATTTATTAAAGTCATTACAATCAGTCGGCAACCTCCGGCTCTTAAAAGTGAAGCCAATGCCTTTCTACTGTCCATCAGGGGGCGACTCCTCCTGGTTGTATAGAAGTCTATGAGAAAATGACTCTACTTCTCTCTTGATTTATTCCCTCAGTAAACATTGTAAATATGAGTTTATGGTCTCAATCTCTAGTTTCAAGTCTTCTTCAATACAGCATGATGTTCATTTAGTAAATTATGGTCAAATTTTGAGTAAAATAAAATATAAAGGAGAGAAACGCTTTAGGGCGGGGCTACCTTGTGATTGACAGGTTGCTACCTCAGCTTATTCCGGTGTGGCAATTGTCAGTGTTTTAGTCGTAGGACTTTGTGAAAGGCTTATAGTTCAGTTCCTGAAAGTTTATTGTAATTTGTCAGTCACTTAAAAATAAATGTTTGTTCAATGTTAGATTGTACTCCCAATTTCCCCTGCTGTTTAAATAATAAAGAATTATCTTATCTTACTTAGCTCCACCATCTCCTATCAGTTCTGGGGTACATCCCAAGTCTCTTATTTGTCGTTTCCTCGCTCCTCGCTTGAACCGGAAGTCGTTCTGTGCCGCCATATTGACGGCCGTCCCAAAGCTCTTATTTCGGCAGCGAGGATCGAGGAGTGAGGAGGGATATCCGAGGAGTCATGAGCGAGGATGCACGAGATCATCCTTTCAGGAAGTGTTGTGAGGGCCGACACGCCCCCTCATTGTTCATCATTTATCTGATTGGACGCTGCAGCCGATCATACTGATCTGATATAGATCATCATCGATGGAGTTTTTATACCAGAGTGATGACAGATCACAGATTGAATGGATTAAAAAGTTAGAAAGAGAGTTAAAGAGTTGGAGAGTCTGTCTGTTTGTCAGTAAAAACACTTTTTACAACATTTATCTTCATTTCCATTCATTCATATGAGGCTAATAATTCCTGAGTGTCGGTTTGATGAGTTATGTAATTCCAATTTACCCCTAAACATTGAGCCTAATAAAATTATTCCAGTGTTTAGGAGAAAACATAATCATATTCTGGATTATTTAATAATGACATCTCAATCCGAATTTCAAAACATACGGACATTAATAATTAATAAATAAGACAAACGCATTTCGCCGGTAGTAATTGGTGCGCTGCGCTTATGAACAGGACACAGAACACAGAATAAATACACAGAACATAGTATAAGTACACAGAACATAGTATAAATACTAAGAACATAGTATAAATACTAAGAACATAGTATAAATACACAGAACACAGTATAAATACTCAGTGCAGTTTGTTAGACAGGTAACGGGCTGCAGAGAGAAATACATTTCTACTTGGCAGTGATGATTACTTTGTTTCATTATTAATATTAGTACAGTGATGATTACTTTGTTTCATTATTAATATTAGTACAGTGATGATTACTTTGTGTCTTTATTAATATTTGTACAGTGATCATGTGTGCAGACACAAAATCAAAAGTCTCTCCAGCTGTTAAAGCCGACTGACAGCTGATCCGCTGTGATCAGCGGCCGCCGTCATCAGAAACAGACGTCGCTTCACGTGACGCTTCGGAGGAAAGGACGTCTCATGTCTCTTTAAACACATTTCCTCGTTTCCTCTCTCCTCGCATGGTTTCCTTGCGTCTCTCCATGCATCCCTGGTGGGCGGGACTAAGATGCAAGGAAACGACGCAAGTGAGGGAATCAAGGAGGTAATTTAAGAGACTTGGGATGTACCCCAGGTTGCAAAAAAACAAGATGGCGACAGCCAAAATGCCGAACTCTAGAGCTGTGTCCCAATCTAGCGGCTGCAGCCTACGTCGAAGGCTCGACCAAGTGGTCCCCGAAATGAGACAGTCTGGTCTACAGAGGATTTCCTTTTTGCGTCACCAGCTTTTCGCGCCCCCGCCGTTTTGCCGCTCGAGTTTCCTAGCAATCAGCTGTGGTTGTCATAGAAGAGTATAAAAGAGGTAAAGCTAAGTTAAAAGAAAATAAAATTAAAATGGACTCTCGGTAGTGTCAGCTGGTTAGTTAATAGCGTCATGTAAGTTAACTGATCATTTTAACATAAGTGTGATCTGATCAGGTCCCTTGTTTTTAGTTTGAACACTTCTGTAGATATTCACGTGAGTAAAACCCAATCATTACATTTAAATGTGAATTATCCCGTTGCTGGTCCACTAGTCGCCATGTCATAAAAAATAAAAAAAAACTTCACCGGCACGCGATGAATCTTGGGATATGTTGGGTCGTTAAGGATCCATCAGTTGTATCCTTTGAATCTGGGAAAAGTAGGCTGCATTTGTCGCCCGCATTAAAAGGAGTCTTTGTTATGGGACAGCCTCGTCGCGGCCGCTGTGACGAAATCGGTCTACAAATACACCCTCCGAAGGATGCAGCCGCTGGATTGGGACACAGCTTAGGTGTCAAGGTAAACAGGATTTTTCTTTCATATTGATAGAAGCAATATAATAGGACAAGAAAAGATTAAGATCATTGAAAATAAATTAGAAGTAAAGTAGTCAATATACTGTCAATCTGGGTATTCAGAAATGAAACAGGGCGTAACCCTTCTGCCTGGTACAGTTGATAACCAGAGACGCCGTGACACACAGTGTCACAGTAAATAAAGTCCAGAATCGGGCAAACACTGCACTGACAGAGATCGCATGGCATTGAGATCTGCGATAAAACAGTGCAGAACTGACTAGTCTACAAGTCCGGAGAGGCAGCCGGTGAGTGGTGAAGTTTGCAACAACTGAGAGACTTTGTAGCTGTCATGAAGATCACTGCTGTTACCAGTTTGGTTAGCGGGAGCGTTAGCTTTACGCCACGGTGAGCTGTAAACTCTTTGTTTACCATATCGTTGTTTGTTTATGATCGATTGTCCGGAAATGTTTTCTATCTGTTTGTAAATATATAATGGTGGAAGCACGGTAAAAGGTGATAGTAAAAGAAGTTTGATATTTTGGTGATGGCATCATGAGGACATCCTCGTTCACTTTTGTCACTAATTGTGCTCAATCGAAGTAAAAATGCGTTGCCTGGTGTTAAGTCGGCAGTTATGGCAGCAGTGGGCAGTCAGCTGTATGTACATTAAAAATATTCATGTTTATATAATAGAATATGGCACTGGTGCTTAATCACTCAAACTATCATGGATGCTTCGTCTGTTTGTATTAATTTGTATATTGAATATACAGTATATGGATTTTCTTTTTCTCAGTTTTTTCTATTTAAAGGTTTTTCACCTTAAGAGCTTAATGGCGTATTGGCTTAATTGCTAAATAGCTTAATGACTGAAGAAACTAATATGCTAAACTTACCAAAATAAAAGGAGGAAAAGGAAAAGTTGTTTGGTCATTGAGTGAAATCCAGTGAAATTCTTTGGGGAGACTCATTAATCCCTTTCAAGTGGGGAAACTGCATCTGAAGTTTGCTAATATTAGCCAACATTTAGCTACTAGTCCAACCTGACAAACTACCAAAAAAAGAACTACAAAAGCAAAAAGCAAATACCCAAACAAAACAAATAACAAAAAAACGCATGAATAAGCATGTTGATACTAGCTAAAGTGGTGACAGTTCTTCAATGAATCATTTACAGATGAGTGATAATTGACCGATCTTGATTCCATGGATGTTAGCTAATACTGTAAAACAGTCAAGCCCTATAAGGCTACACACACACACACACACACACACACACACACACACACACAGGGAAGGTGTTCTAAGCAATCCACGTGGCTCTGCTTCAGAGGATCTTCTTGAGCAGCGCAAAACAAAAAAGACATCAATCAGCGATATCAAACGGCGGCTGGCTCCAATGGTTAACGGCTGATTTTCTGAGATTAGAGGAAGCATCCCATCCTGTTGAGCCATTGCCAAAAAGAGCATGAGAATAATTAGAGGCTTTGATGTCTCTGAAAAAGGGCTGCCCTATCGCTCAGAATAGTTACGACCAAAAAAGTTGGTGGGGTGCTTCTTGCTTCATCTCTTGGTCTCCTCCTCGTTTTCTCTCTCTGCCTCAGTGAGTTCCAATCCCTCTACAATCACAGTAGACGCTTCAGGGAACCTCCACATCTTTGTTCTTTTTCATTCCTTTTCAATTTTTCCCCTCCTCCTTTATTGTAATCTTCTTCACATTTAATTTAATTTCCCCATTATCTTAAATATTTTCAAGATGCTGCATAAATTCCAACCTCCTGACACCTGTCTTCTTTCTATGAGAGAAAATCTATTTCTCTTCCTGCTTCCTTTCTTTCTTCCTCACCATTCCTGTCTCTCTGTGCCGTCTCCCTCTTTCCTGATAGCATGGCTGTGATGTCCACGACTTCTCCAAATCACAAGGACTCTGTCATGTCAGAGCAATCCAGAGTTACAGCTCCGTCCCCTGGATAAAACGTTGAGAGTGGACATGCTGGAGCCAGGCCATTACCTGCATACTAACTATGTGCTAGCTGCGCGGCGCTGCTGCCAGGGTTGCCAATGATTTGACAAGTCTCACTTCCCAACCACCTACTGCTGCAGTACTTCGAAATGCTTTAAAGTGGTTGTTGTATGCAGTGGAGCTCGGCTCTTTTTTTCAGCGTTCAGGCAGCATCTGCACTTCTACACTAAACCAAATCAGACCTGCAAATAATTATCTAAGATGGGATTTCTTGATACCACATATAAAAGACAAGTGAAAAATGTAACAGAAAAAAAGACAATTAATGCCACTGTGAACATTCTCACTCACAGGGAATGGTTGGATGAGCTTATGGAGAGCCGCCACAGACACCAGATTTCAACCCAACTGAACACCTATAAGAGATTTTGGAAAAAAACATCAGCGCTCTCCACCAACATAATCAGAACATAGAGGAAAAGAGGAAATATATTATTTATATATTTAATATTAGGGAAGATGGCTGTTCATGCATCTAACAGAGTCTAGTTTAGGTCGAATAGGACTTTTCTTTCAATTGGTGACCCATGTCTATATACAGTAGAGAGCCAAAATAATTATATATATAAACATGTGCTTAAAATGTTTTCATGCACATGTTCCAGATATTAGCTTGTATTTAACCAATTTTATTATTGATAAACTGCTTATGTGAATTTTGGTATCAAACTCACAACCATCTATGTATACATGATGTACCACAGTAGAATATAAGAAAATATTACAACCAAGTTACTCTGAGAATCACGTTCATATTTGGGGATTCTGTCAATGCCAACTTGCAGCGCTGATGTAGGAAGTAATGTGCTTTAAGTATACTACTTCCTACCGAACTAACTACTACAATAACTGTGTAACACTAATGCTCATGCCAAGGTCTCAAACCAGTATCCGGTTGATAGTATGCATTCTGTTAAGACCAGGTCTACACAGTAAAGCATTTAGCTTATCACAATGTGCATGACACAGCATATACTGCATGCAGTATCTATTCATTTCACTGCCTTGAGTGTGACATTCTTCAGTGATGCATTTGCATATGTCTCTGTGCAGCTGGATTGCATTTCCTTTGATAAACAGCAGCCTACAATATAAGTTTGGGTGGAGGAAGCACTCACAAGAGCTTTAGTCATCTATTAATGGTCTTCATAATGCATTGTTATTAAAATATTTATGACAGATGTATATTATGAAAGCAATTCGCCATTTAACACTGCTCATTGAGTATCCTACGTTAACAGAATGACAGCTACAATGACACAAGAGCTCCGAAACTGCTCGCTCTGCTCGTCTTTCTCTTCTTCTGACGTAACCTTCAGCTGTGAGCTTCACTTGGTGCATTGTATAATGAAAATAATGTATTTATGCACACACACTCTTCACTCCTTTTTATACCTTCTACATACACAATGAGCTTTCAAGGAGTATGGTAAGAGGGAATCAATAAAGGCGATCTGATGTGTTAGCAGATTCCTTGTTTTTCTCCCTGACACCAATTCAGAATGGCTCAGTCCCCATGTTGTACAAGTACAAGTAGGTTGTAAGACTCTAACTTTGTTCTAACAACCCACTTGCCAAATACAACACTTTTGTGGGATAATGCAATTTTGAAAACCTTAAATGCAACTTATACAAATTTGACAAATCTGAACATGTATATTAATATGCAGTATAAATGCTTGTATGTGTGGAATTTGTCACAGGGAGCATCATGTCCAGCTATGTATATCAAGTAATGCAGTGAACACTTACATTTACATTTACATTAAAATACATCCAACATAATTACCTTGCATTGATATCAGGTTGATTAAAAACAGAAATGGTTGATTTTATACCTCAAAAAGAAGTGAAGAAGAAACATCAATGGCCCCAAAAAAGCATGGGGAAAATGGTTGGTAGCTTGGCTTTGTGTGTTTTCCCGCCTTTTTAAATGTATGACCAGCCATGATTGGTCTCCCTTGTCCCTCGTTTTCACCCTCCTTCTGTGGTGTATTTAGTTAGTGTGTTTTCCTTTGTTTCAATCTCAGGGGGTCTACCTTGGTTTGCTGGTGTCTACTTACTACTTACCATATTTTGCCAGGATAAGATATACACACAGACAACAATACCAGTGTCGCTGTTGAGGCTGGTAATCACATATATCAATACAGTAAATCTCATGGCATCACAACAATTAATACAATGTAGACACAGCATCTATTCAGCAAAAAAGAGTGCCAACTGACAGGTGGCTTCAGAAAGACGTGGGCATTGAACAGGTAGGAAGTGTGTATTGAAAAAAGGCTATCGGTTGCTCATGGTTGATGTAGGATCCAATATATCCAATATATACTAGAAGTCACAATATCTCATCCTCTGCACCAGAAGAGACCAAATCTATGAGGGGAGCATTTAGGGCCAATTTTCATATACACTGAAGGTAAGTTAATTCAGTCAGCGTCATTGTCAACTGAAATGTCCTTTTTTGGTGGACTTTTGTTTTGTTTCCGGTGCTCCTCAGGGACTTGAACCTGGGACTTTAGACATGGTCTCTTTTCCACAATAAGGCCAGAAAATTTTCATTTATATTGGTGCTTAAGAAATGCTGCATTCTTGGCCCCTGTTAAGTCTGAAAAACAAGGCATGTGATTTATGCGTCAGCATTTAGATTGAACTCCTGTCAACAACACACCAGCGGCAAGGCAAGAAAAAGCACTTGACTGATGTGAAATGTGAATACAAATTATTTTGTAAATAAAGTAAAC
Source organism: Anoplopoma fimbria (assembly GCF_027596085.1). NCBI lineage: Eukaryota > Metazoa > Chordata > Actinopteri > Perciformes > Anoplopomatidae > Anoplopoma > Anoplopoma fimbria. Next base: position 11,613,910 of record NC_072451.1, on the reverse strand, counting down.
CATCCATCTCTCTCTTTGTCTGCACCTCTTGTACACACCTAACTCCCCTCATCCTCCTTTTATCATTCTTGGCTAAACAAATTTAAATCGTTTGCTGCTATCACCACCTAACACACTCCTACAGCAGCCCCACTGTACAAGTGCTGTTATCGCAGCTTGACAACACAATAACAAGCCATTAATCTCATTACTGCCATAAAGAATTGTGGAGGACAGAAAGAGTTACAACAGCCAAAAAAATGTAATATATGGTGGGAAAAATACTCTTAGATGCTTGGAGGGTAAAAGTGAGAGTTCCTCTTTTAAATGGTCTTCTCTCTTTGATTCACAGTAAGTTACCTTTCAGGAGAGACTAAGATGGATGTAGTATTTCTGATGTAATAGACACCACACTAGCAAATGAGATGATGACAAGATTACCTTGTCACAGAGAGCATTCACTTCCCCAATAAATGCTCTTAGGTTTCTCACTTTCCAACAAGCCATCTTTGTGACAACGTCTATCTCATTTATTTCCCCCTCAGCCTGCCCCTCTGTCCCTGTCTCCAGTCTCTTCTCATTTTGACCTGACAGATATTTAGTCAGCCATCTCTGCACTCCTGTCACCCGCCTCCTTGTCACCTTCCTCCTGGAGCTAGTCGTCTTCCGTTATCTACTGTAGCTAGTCGTCTTCACTTCTCTCCAGTAGCTAGCCGTCTGCCCTTCTCTCCATTAGCTAGCCGTCTGCCCTTCTCTCCAGTAGCTAGCTGTCTGCCCTGCCCTCCTGTAGCTAGCCATGAGCATAGCCCAACTTTTCTTATGTTGAGTTATGGATCTCTTTATGCTGTTTTGAAAAGTTTTATAAGTCGATTTATTTATGTTTCATTTCATATTGAGATATTTTTTTCAAAACCACCATGACCTGTTTATTGGTGTTCTGTAAACTACGAATAAAACAAACATCAAGTGTAGATTAGTATAGCCTCTGTGTGTTCTCCCTCCACCAAGGTTGCCTTGAGAAAGTGGTACATTTTTCCACTATGATGGATAAAAAAACATTTGGACCAGGCAAATGGCATTTACACAACCTAAGACATTGCGTGCTATCAATAAAACTCCAACCAACAATCTGAAAAATGGTTGTTCTTCATACTCAAATAGTTTTTTCAATGCAGTAAGAATTTTTATGGTTACATAAAACATACATCATCCCATGCCAAAGTCAGGAGCTGCCCAGTAGTAGAGCCTTGAACCAAGGAAAGAGTCAGACCATGAGGACTGATATCCAATCACTGGCATATCTTTGTTCACAGACAAGATCCCTGAATTATACAACAAAGAACACCCCTCCTGCCTTTTTCTTGAAATTGTGACCCACTCATATGCATGCAACTATTCTTTGATTAGTATGGTGAGTGAGTTGTCTTTGACATTGGTTGGCTGTACGGTTTCACTCAGAGGTAATTTAATTTAGTTTAAAATAAAATGACCATTAATGTGCCCCTTAATAATTCATTCTGTGCATAAATGATAAATGGATGAATTTTTGAATGCATTTTCAAAATGCATGACTTATTTCTTTTTCAATTTGATATGAATTTTCTCTTCCACATTAAAGTCAAATTGTTGTCCAGCAAAGAGCTGCATCACATGCAAAAATGGATCAGCCTCAGCCATGAAATTCTGGGGTCTTGAAATGGGACATTCTTACAAACTGTTACACAGGGAAAGCAACTGGATTTTCCCACTGAACACAATTTAACGAAAAGGATTAAATTAGAAAGGGAATACTTGTATTCTAATAACGTTGTATAAAATGTCTTGAAAAATATTGTTCTAATACTGCAGTACCCGTTTGCAGCTTTCTGTTAAAACACTCATACAAACAACTTCAACAACACTGCCTTTTCTTGGGTCCTGAATAATACACCTGCAAGGACTTACAGAAGTCGCAGCAACTCATGATTAGAAATACTAGTGTATATGTAGTATAATTTTTAGAAAAGTATTGAATTATGTCACTATTATAATTTATTTTACCTCATAAATAACTTACAAGAGGCCCTCAAAGCACTTAAAAAAAAGAAATTGAACTGATTAGCCAACTACTTACTGTGTACTGCTACCTGTGACTACATTTATTTGATATAGAGCAGTACTCATTTAGCGTTATTCCATTTCTCCCCAGATAAAATGTGAGAAAGGTTTTTACAAATTTGTATTGTTCAGATGAAGAAAAATAAGAAATGAACAGGGTAGTTTCAAAGGGAAATTAGTTAAATATAAGTTGCATATTGATCTTGTAGAAGTGAAATATCAATATGCTTGCCTTCTTAGACCCTCGCCTAGCAAACACACAGCATGCAGAGCTTAAATCTTAATCACGCTTTTCTAAAGAAACATCTGGCAGGCATGGCCTGTCGCAGGCTGTTTAATAGTGCCAGTCATCTGATAATCCCGCCTACTTAATACATTACAGCATTATGAGACCTCACATATAGAACTGACAAGCCACACAGATGTCAGTATCATGGATACCGCCACGTTAAATATGGCTTGATTTATGAGGCACAATACAGTCCCTGCTGTAACATATGGGAAAGACATCCTGTATGCATGATGAGGCATCCATAAAGGAGCCACTGCAGCAGATTTATAGCCGCTTAATACGAGTGCGGAATCACCAACTTCCACTTTTTGTCAGAGTACATTTTTCAACCTCCTTCACCACTTGAACTAAAAGAGTTCCAGGAAATGATTTAAAGTGGATTATGGACTTTAGCAGAAGTGAGCTGTATACATCCCTGACAAAGTATTTGTAACCTATACTAATCAGGACTTTAATGTATGAATGGATGAACACTTCTTTAAAAAAATTTAATCGGTTTTGTAAACACTCAGCATTATTTATATCTACAGTCCAGTCTTCTGGAAACAATTTTAGCCTACAGCTACACACTTTAACTCAATCCTGCACTTGCTAAATCAGAAAGCATATAGCCAGTACACAGGCTACCTATACACCCTATAGGATCTGCTCAGGTTAAGCTTAGTTTAACCCAAAATCTAACAAAGCCTATTTAAAACAGGATCCAAATTGCATACTTTTTATCTCTTTACTTTCCGTACATACTGCCCTTACAAACTATGTTCCCCTGCATGCAGTATTCATTCAATAATGCATACTGTATTTGACACAATATGTCAATCTATCAGTCTGTCCTTTGCACAGCAGATATATGAGCAAGAGGGTCAGAGTTCAAGTGGCCATGTTGTGAGGAAGTTTTATGTTCCAATTGAATTCATACCACATGGAACAGTACAACTATTGTAAGGGCAGAATGTACTGAGAGTAAAAAGAAAATGTATGTGTGTATAGTCAGGGTTCCAGCAGCATGCAGCTAAAGCAGGTTGTTCGTAGCTCAAATATGGCAATCTTCCAAAGCAAAAGAAAGCACTGGAGCACTTGCTCCCTTTACTTGTGCCATCAAACTAACGTTTTAGCACTACTGTGTATTCATCAGAGACAAAATTGCAAATGTATGGCCAATGTACAACAGGTGTGTAATTCTTATTAAATAATTGGTTTCAAGGTGGGAGTTGCTACAGCCAATGCACGCAATCACTTCAGCAACTAAACAACACAGAAATCTGTAAAAGTTAGAAAGATAAGGTACAAAAAGTACAAGTACTTCATCTATGATGTGTCACCAATTAAAGGAAAATTCAGTTCTTCAGTCAGGCCAAAGGGCTCAACTGTGTTAAAAGCATGAATCCAATATGCCTCTCTGCTGAGCAGTGATTTGAAAATGTCACCATTGCTAGGATAGGGTGAAATTTTACTGTTCCCCAGAGCTTTAATGATGCTGCAGAGCCATGGTTAGACACTGCACAGTGCCCAGCAATAGCATAATCCATGTTTTGTGTGCGTATTGCGGTCTTGTGTTTAGATATGCAAATTACTCTTTCTTTAGTTTTATCCACATAAACCAGAACACAAGTACATTTCAGCGTGCGAAAAACTAGAGTAGTTTTCACCAGTACCTTGATCTCTAAAATACTTGGTGTCTGAAGCATTAGAACATTGTGCACAGTGGCACAACATCCTGTGGGTTGAGTACCCAGCCAGGAGACAGTGTTGGTGGCTCTTTAGTGTGCATGAGCTTATATTATAAAAGGATGCATCATGACTGTGGCTCAGTGGTAGAGCAGGGTCGACCTTCAGTCAGAGGATCGGTGGTTTGATCCACGGCTCCGCCAGTCCATGTTGATGTGTCCTTGGGCAAAACACTTAACCCCAAGTTGCTCCTTTGTAAGTTCAAAAGGTGCCAACATCAAATGTATTTATTGGAATGTTGGACAGACAGTATAAGCTTTTTTACCGTCATGGTGAGTTTAGTGTTTTGATGGTTGACAAGAAGTTGTTGTTGTTTGAGCCTCATCATTGCCTAATCCAGTCTGTGCAGATTACAACTGAGGTGCAATAATTCAGTGAAAACTACTTGATACAAGTCAGTTTTGAAATCCTCCAGTGTGTTGGGGTCCCAAGCAGACTCACAATTATGGCACACATTTGATTGAATTGCCAAATCGTCATTGACCCACAGAGCCTGACTTCAGTGTCACAAATGGCAAACAGGATAATTGCTAGTAATTAAGTTTTATCTACTGTATCTACTGTATAAATCAGAATCACGTCTGCATACCTCTTTTATTTATGGCTTTCACTTATTGTTTGAAAAATAACATCCAAAATATCTTGCAGCATTCTATCTCCATCTCTCTATGATACCCAGTGTCTATTTTACACAGTCCAATGTTTTCTATCCATCTCTCCCTCATACTGTTTCTCTCTAGGAGGAGAGTCTTGGCAGGGCCCCAGAGTAATATCGATGAGGACAAGTAGACCATGGGCCCTCAGCCCAACAGAGCAGCTACAGCAGGTGTAATCATAAGCCAGCGGGCAGAGAGTTTAGTGTGCATCGTACTAATGCTTTTATAAGATAGACAAACAAAAGTACAGTGAGCAATTTTTACTTTGCTGCAACGTATACAAACTTAAAAAAAAAAATGTATTTGCTTTGTTTTTGATGTGAACTTTTTGAACCGTTACACTGTTGTTTTGCTTTGGGAAGCTTGAGGACATGCATGACGCTAAAAGTATTGCTCAATGACAAGAAACTTAAATAAACTTTAAGCTTTGCAACAAAGAGCCTTTTAGCCTCCCTTAGCTCTTTGTTTTGGAAATACCAACATATTCTTATTCCCAGTTTGTCAAAAAAAAAATGCATTCTCAGTGGCCATATGCTTTAGGTTCTCATCTAGTGTCAGTTTCAGCTTATTACAATAACTGTCTTTTCAAAATAAGCTACAGGCGTAGGTTCACGTCGTAGGAAACAAAGCTATTTGGTTCCAGACATTCTGGCTCAACTGCCTCCTAAGTTTATGTTGTGGGTGAAATGAACAGCTCACTGTTATTTTTTGTTATTACACCATGACTGCCAAGTGTTGGTTGGTCAACAGGCCATTATTTTTTCACCTTCCCAGGTCACAGTTGATGTGTCTCAATGTTGAACTTGCCAAGCTGCCTTTTATCCAGCACAACAGAACCAGTACTGGCAAAAACCTAACAGGCACATTTGTTTTCTACTTTTTCCAGGAAATAGCCACATTGGATCTTTTTTTTTTTGTAGTTTGACAAAGTTTGACTTGTTTTAAGCAGTGTGGTTTTGGCTGTTGAGATGTTCAGCACTGCAAACTGAATACAGAATACTGTAGATACAGTGCAGGGACTTTTTGTTCTTGTACCAGTGTCAGACAGTACACCCATCTCTTAGCCTGCAGATACTATTCCTGCTGCCCGCAGAGATCGGCAAGACTTAATACTGCAATTTGGCAATATTAAATCTGCCAAATTGGACTTTTTATAGTGCATTTTACTCTTTAACAATTAAATTGCATTTTTATTTAAACACATGTCGTATCAATTCATTTGTCATGCTACTTTCAACGTTTCTTTTGTGGAAAAAAAAGCAAGTAAAGCATGCCATGTTTTCATAATGTATTTGTGTATGTAACTTTTACTGAACAGCAATCTCTGTGGCCACATGTGGTAATTACTGGATAATGGTTCAGTAAATAATAAAATGTAGCATAAACAGTGGAAAAGGAAAGCTACTGCCAGAATTGATGGCATACAAATTGTTCTATCCAGTTTCAAACATATATTATAGTCACTGCCTATTTGAAATAGATGGTTATTATAAGCTGCTGCATAATAACAAAATTATATGCTATGTATTAGGCACCCATGCAACTCTCTGTCATCCAGTGGCACTCATTGTTGTGGATTAGGGAAAGGGGGGAGTCAGGCAGACTGGGCAGGAGAACTGTGCTGTTGCCTGTGGGCTACTTCAACACTTCAGTAAAATTACCAGGGAGGTGGTGTCTGTTAGAGGAAATGCTTTATACTATAGTGTTAAATTCATGTAAGGCACACCAAGTGGTGGTCTGACTGAAAAGCTGGCAACTGGAATCTCTCCCAGCATGGTGCTCCCAGTGTCCCAGTGTGACAGGGGCTGAGCATGAAGACTATAGGGGAAGAGGAGGGGCTCTGTTCTTCAACCATCAGTTCCTATGGAGCTATGATCTGAGTTTAATACAAACTACATCGTGTTTATCCACCACACCTTGAAGGCCGGTCCCTGAAAATATTGTCTTACATGCAACCGGTCCATGGCACAAAGAAGGTTGGGGACCGCTCAACTACATCACTAGAATTACCACCTCACAGTTTTATGCCTCTGTCAAGTTGCAGTTTACATCCATGTCAGTCCAAAATGTCATCCTTCATAATTTTATTCTCTCAGACGTTTGCTTGAAATTGTCATAATAAGCAGATAAATTCTTGAGGTATGGCCAAAAAGCTGTTTTTTGAGGTCACAGTGACTTTTGACCATCACATTGTAATCCTTGAATCCAGGTTGATGTTCGTGCTACATTTTAAGAAGTCCTTTCCAGGCTAAAATAGCGCATTCACGAGACTAGGACGGCCGTTCGGGCAACAAAAAAACATAATGTCTCCTTCAATCAGAGGGTCGTTGGTTCGACACTTACCACCAAATTGCTCCTGAAGCTGTGCCTAAGTTGTGTGAATGTGATTAGTTAGAGTCCTGATGGGAAGGTGGCACCTTGCATAGCGAATGATGACTTGTAGTGTTAAATCACTTTAAGTGGTCAGAAGACTAAAAAAACAATATATAAGTACAGTCTGTTTACGATTTACCATAGTCACACATGAGGCACAGTAAAGACTCTGGGCTTCCTCCAGACTATGGATTCTCTTACATTTTAGTCCTGCTTTAAATCTAAAATGATAGAAGAGTTTCCTTGAGGAACATTCCAAAAGATCTGGCCCTGGGTTCACTAACAGAAAACTTAATTGACATCACAATCCAAATTAATTTTAAGGCCCTCTCCACTGTAGCATATTTCCCTTCATACTGCATAACCATGAACCAATTCATCACAATAGGCACCAAAGACTGTTCACATGAGCCTTTGATGTTGGACCGATTGCTGTAGGTGTATAATGTGGGCAAGTCAAATTCAAAGCTGAAAGGAGCACAATTCTTTTAAAAATGCATTTACCTCCTGAGGGCAGACCTTTAGGAAGTAACCAGTGCAATGTAATAAAGCTCATTTTGATATACAGTAAAGGCTCAAACAGCCATTATGGTGACTGACCATTTTACATTCTGCGTACAAAGCATATTTCTATGTGGTTCCTTGGTCCTTGGGGAGAGAGTTGTTCGCACTCTCAAATGTGGACAGTAGAAACACCATTATGCTAGGCCCTTTTAAATCAAGCAGTATCCCCGTTTAAGTGTCCCTCCCTATAAAGTAGGGGGATAAATGAATAAAAGCAACATGTAACAGGTACTAACAGGCAGTAAAATGTTCAGCACTGCCCATCACACGCCCATTATCCTGGTTGCATTTACATTCACTCGCCTCTTTATGGCTCTCACACCCTGGAAGTGGTAATTCTGGCTTGTAAAGCAAGCGGAGAGAGAATGGAACATACTGAGTTTAAAAGACACACAAAGACTTAAAGAGACAAAAAGAGAGTGAGTCATATTCTCCACCCTGCCTCCACAGTGTGTATTTTCTATGTGCAGTTTGTGCTGCATTTTATATGGCAATGGGATGAATTGAGAAACACTAACTCTGCCAAGGAGGTCACTGATAACCTCTGTACATCCATTTGAATCTTGTATCAACATATATCATAATTAATAACCACATTAGAAACCCCATGACTTTGCTGTAACCTAACCATCTAGCCAAATGCTTAATTTTTGATGCCATGTATATGAAAAAGAAGCCTGGTTGTATAGAAGTCTATGAGAAAATGATTCTACTTCTCTCTTGATTTATTCCCTCAGTAAACATTGTAAACATGAGTTTATGGTCTCAGTCTCTAGTTTCAAGTCTTCTTCAATACAGCATGATATTAATTTAGTAAATTATGGTCCATTTAGAGTCAAATAGAATATTTCATTGTCTAATCTTATCCAACCTATAATAAATGGGTTAACCCTGTGCTAGTTTTTGTCCCCAATTGGAAAATGTCTACATAATATGAACGATGAGCATATTTTTATCCCCACAGTATGATAATCAAAGTATTTTTATATTTTTTTCAGTCTATTATTCAGTCTGTTATTTCATGCCATTGAATTTGATCCTGAACTTTTCTAATGGGAAGACAAAAAAGTAGAACTCCAAGGTCATGAATTACCTTCTTCGTCTTCACACTCTCCTGCCCATAAATTAATAGTTCAATGTTGGGAATCCCCTTTTTTTATCTCAACCGGTGAGTTTGACTGCTAACAGTCAGTTAGCTTAGCTTAGCCAGTCGTGCACATAACCCACCCGTAAAAAGGCTAGGCTAGGCTGTAAAGTATTTTACAGTATAACAGTATAATATGCCCATTGTAAGTCATAAAACTGCACTACACTTGTTCCTAACAGAGATACTATAATATTGTTATAGTATTTAAACAGGGTTTAAATTGTATGAATTACTGATATACTATATTATTCAGTGACTGAGGCAGAGCGAGCATCGTCCCCCTTCCACAAGTTGGCGTGTCTTGCCCCCACCTGTAAAGCTTTTGTTCTAAAGACACTCTGTTTTATTAACATTGTATGTTATGTATAAATGCTCCTAAATGGTAATCTTGGTAATTTTTCAACCTGGATCCTATATTCCCTAATTTTTGTGTCTAATTGACTAATGTGGAAATAACATTTTTGAAATGCGTCTGGTATTGGGAGTTGCAAAGTCAATTGTGCAGCATCAATGTAACGTTCGTCCTCTAAAAGTGCTGTCTGTTGCCACTGATCTGGCTCAGATTGTTATTCGTGTGTCTGACAACAATATGGAAAGAACCCTACAGAGAAAAAACAACTGTTTCTATACCTTTCACTTGATACGGTCTGTTTTTTATTGTGTCCAAGGCCCGTTATAGGAGGAAGTGGCGTTATGAAATCTAAACATCAGGCAACAACAGGTTCCATTCTTCAGCATTCTTCCAGTGTGGTCATTGGTTCTCAGCACCCACAGGAGCACCATCAGTTTTTCAGAAGCTGGTTCACCCTCTGGCTCAAATGAATACAGGCATCCATAAAATTCACAGACCGCATTCACATTGTCAAAATCATCTTAATATTCATCCATGACATTGAAATACCCGTCAACACTAACCCTTTCTGTACTCCCAACACAACAAACTCTGCTAAGCTGGCACTTGTGTTTCCACTGTTTTCTTTTGGAGACACGTTACCTTATGGACTTCAGAATGAGACTTCTCTTGGTACAAGACTCTTTCCATAATGCTGTCAGCCACTAATAATAAACAAAAGCACACTTTTTAGTACATTTCAACATTGATTGTGCAAAATTGCCCATATGTGAATACATAGCATCCAGTTCATTAGCTGCTGTCTGCAACTTTCTCCCTCAATATCAGAACCAATTTCAGAAAAGTCATGTAAGACAAAATAGGTTAAACAATTCTGAAAGTACTCTTTAAGAAATATGTTGAATGCATTCACTACTTACCAAAACATTTTTGTAAAAGCCTTTTTGTGAATGTTTGCATTGGATGTGGTCTTCTTCCTGTCCTTTTTAATTGGCACATTACCATCACCACTGTAATCCTGCACACATGCTTCTGTAGTCTTTAGAAATGTACACATGACCCCCATGCTCAATGTCTGCCTGTGCATCAACATGCATTCTAATGGAGCATGTTACATACACAATACACAGGCATACTCATCAGAACGTTGCTACACAGGGACACCAGTGGTCAAAAACTCAACCCTGTCTTCTCTGAGCCAGTCTTTGTGCTACCTAGCTAACATGCTATATGCAAATGATGGTGAAGTCCAAGCGCCAAATAATCTGTCAAGACTTTATTATCACATATCATCTGTTAATAATAAACGATCATCTTTTCCTCATTTGAATGGTCCCTCTTGATTTAAATCACATATGAAACATTGAAAGGTGCAAAACTGCGCAGCAATCTTGCCCAACCTTGACCATATTATTTATTTCACAATGGCATACCTACATTATGTTTAAATCTACCTGAGAATGTGGTGGAGAGAAGTCTGGCATAGGAAGATATAAAATAAAGTTATTTTATCAATCAAGTACAAGAGTGTTTTTTCAACACACCCTACACTCTTTTCTACCACTAACAACTACACACATGTGAAGACTTGTAATAAGAGGAGACTTGCATGAACAATGAAGAACGAATTAAATGGGGCAGAGGAAACCTGGACATCAAATTGAATATGCCGACACTCTAGTTTACACATTTTTATCTTTCTACACTGTTCACTGTGTGAGTCAGTTTATCACTTCAATTCTGTGCTCACATCAGTAGCTAGTACCTGCTGCCACAGTTCCCTCTCTCTTTTCCTCCATGTCTCTCATTTTATTTATTTTAGCTTTTTTAAGTCCGTCATTATTGAACCTGTCCTCTCTAACGGTGGCTCTGTACTATTGTGTTTTTTTTTAGTTATCTGACCACTAGTGGCACTGTGTATCAACACTGAAGAGAAGGTATTGTTTGTATAAACACATGCCTTGTGCCCACTGGCTATTTCCATATTAACCTCTTTAACCTTGTAAATATTTATTAGTTTATTCATTTATTTAAAAGAAAATGATAGCAAAGTGATACAAACATTCTTATCATTACTTAAGTGATGTAATGTATATCTATTCAAGGTGAACACGTCTCTCTCTCTCTCTCTCTCAACCTCTCCACCCAGATCTTGTCTCCTCCAACACTGTCCCCACTAAAACAGCTGGAGCTTATAGAAACACTGAACCTATTCATTCATACTGTACAGTACACACATTGTGAGTTATTGGCTTAGAGGGATCCCACTGCTTGTATTTCCTTTTATCTTGCACTACTCTACTCTTTTTTTTTTCTTTACCCATTTCTGACAGTTTTATACGATTTCCATTATAATAAATGTGTTTTGATATCGTCACTCTTATGACAAATTGCTACCCATTATGTCTCATCAAATTGAAGTGCAGGAACCACACGCTGACAGAATTATGCAAGCTTCCACCTCCCATGTCCAGGACTACAATTGCAATGTCCTGATGAACGAGGGTAAATGTGTGTTAGTTTCCCGTGTGAGATGAGAAATCAACGTTGTTGTTTTTGTCACAAAACTTGCGTACTTCATTAACGGCACTTCTATGGTTATTTTAACCCAAAACCAAGATCTTTTTCTAAAACTAAAGAAAGAGGTTTTGTTACTTAAACATAATTAAGTAGTTTTACGATCTATTCCTAAACTTAACTTAGTATTTCACGATTTTTTCTTAACCATTAACTAAGTAATTTTATTTCCTAAACCTAACTGAGTTTCCGGTGAAGACAGAAGTTTATTTTGAAAAGACCGTATGCAGGTAATGAGCAGAGACTGACACAAAATGCTGGACTTTTGTAGAAAACGCATGAAAAATAATGAGGAGTAGCTTTTCGTAGGATATCATACTAACCGTTGTATGAGGATATGTTGATTAGAAATGGATTGTGGTTTTGGTTAAAATAACCACTGAAGTATTTTAACCAAGGCCAAGGGCCCTTGCTAAAATAATACACAAATTATGTATTATTTTAGCTAAGTTTTGCTGGTTCATGTCTGACAACTTCAATTAATTGAATCCATTGTCGAGCTCCTCGCTGCCGGGAACTTCCAGAGAGGCGGTGCGTAATGTGTGGAGACATCAGCCTCAAAACGCCACTGTCACATGATTGGGGGCGAGGGTCATGTCAGTGGGCTGTCGGCCAACACTGCTTAGCTCTGCTGTATATATATAGAGAGAGAGAGTGACAGGGATGGAACACTTTCAAACCAACCGAATGGAGAGTTGTTGTATTGACCAGAGGATTAGGAGAAGGATCTGTCCAACAAGCTCCATGCAACATTTATCAGCTCACCAGCAGCAGCAGGGAAAAGAAAGAAGAGAGGGGGGAGGCAGAAGAGGCTCTCTCTGCCGCTTCAAAAGCCTCTGGTCGATGTTTTTCAAGCTTCCATTAATTTTGCAAACCTTGTCTCGCCAGCCCAAAAGTAGAAAAAGAAGAAAAGGAAGAGAGAGATGGGAGGGTTGGGGTGAGAGGACAGAGTTGTGGAGGTGCAGAATGTTTTATCTCCTGGAAAGAATCAAGTGTAAATTGTGATTTCACTGCTGTGGTGAAAACTTCTTACAGTCATAGAAAGCTAAATCCTTCCACTGAATTTTTCCTAAGTGAAAGAGCACTAATGTTACTCATGATTACCATTTCAAAACCACAGCCAGTTTAATACTTTATATTTTATTTTATTTTATTTTATTTTATTTTAAGCCTAGTAAGCCTAGTTTTTTTTTTGGGGGGGGATTCCGAAGAAAATACCAAGTGAATTATTCCATATTAATGTAATTGGTTTTGGATTCAAATTATAATATATAAATAGCTACCATGGGGAGAGTGTCACATACAGAAACTCAAAGTTCATCACCAGTAATCCCAACAAAAATGATTTTACATTTCTGAACACATTAGCCAGGGTTGGATTTTAAGCACAGAACTGCAGATTATTATTCACAAAACACTGTTTGTTTTTGTATTCATATTATCTTTGTTAATATTTGTTATATTATGTATTAATATCTTTAGTAGAACAATTAATCTTGAAAGGGCACTGACTTTGACTTGATAAAGACACAATGCTTACAATACAGAATTGTTAGATCCTCTGTTTTGTTGTGATATGGGTGCCCATAAGAGTTCTTCACAGGCCTGAACTGAAGACCCAAACCCCAACTAAACCGCTTTATTTCCTTATTCCTTCCTCAAGGACTAATAAAAAGGTCAGCCGAAAAGGTCAGGGCCCACCAGCATTAAAACACAACCCTCTTAAATTACATGTTGGTGGCAAAAACACGACCTACATAGGAATTGTTTCCATCTATACCATCTATCACATAGGACATGAATGAGGCAGTAACAAGTATCAAGCAGCAGAATGAAAAATTTTAATATATATTTATTACAAAATTGTTCGGGATTTGACTGTGCAAGAATTCCAGGTAAATGCCAGGATATAAATTGCCAATATTCATCCCCAACACTAATGGACTTACAAGTGGTTTGGTGATACCACACCTATTTGCATTCAGCAAGAAAGATGGAAACAAACTCATGTCCTTCCACTGCTGGCTTTTCAATAAAGCTTAATACACTACAAAATATCTTTAAAAAAAGAAAGAACAAGTAAAGCTCTAACCATTGGATTAATTTAATTTGTATAATGTCCAGGGGGAAAGAGGTTACACTGTCAGTATTGGGAATATGCCCTACTATTGGTTCTCAGTGTATAATAGGCTACAGCTGCACATGAGGGAGTAGTGGAATAACAGTTCTGGTTATTTGCAAGAGAAAGGGTTATTCAGGCAAATGCTGATAGTGCCAACCCATTAGCTTAAGAGTTGGGGAAATGGGAGAATAAACAATTATAATAATTACATTTTCCACTCTGTACTTACTACAACTGTTGAACCCACAAGACTGAGGCTAAACTCATTACTGAGAGAAAGAGACACAAAGAGGGGGAAGGAGAGCAAGGAAGATGTGTGGAGAGGATATACATTTCAGCAGATTCTATTATCCATGGTAAAAAAGAAACAAGGTAACCAGAATTTAGTTCAAGTACTGCTCTGAGGTGTGAGTGTGAGTTCCTCAGACCTTGATTGTGACCCTGACAGCTCCAGCGACGAACATCTACTATATTACTGCTGCTCCGACCTATAATCTGCCTGTGTGTGTGTGTGTGTGTGTGTGTGTGTGTGTGTGTGTGTGTGTGTGTGTGTGTGTGTGTGTGTGTGTGTGAGTGTGAGAGAGAGAGAGAGAGAGAGAGAGAGAGAGAGAGAGAGGCTAGAAACTGACTATATTGTTCAAGGCTAGAGAACTGTAGTCAAGGCAACAAAACAACTTAGTTAGGTTTAGGCAACAAAAGTACTTGGATAAGTTTAGGCAACAAAACTACTAGCTTAGGTTGAGGCAACAAAACTACTTGGTTAGGTTTAGTCAACTTAACTGCTTGGATAGGTTTAGGCAACAAACTACTTTGTTAGGTTAAGGCAACAAAACTACTAAGTTAAGTTTTAGCAACAAAATGACTTAGTTAAGTTTAGTTAACAACACATTGGTAAGGTTAAGGGAAAGATTGTGTAATTCTTAGTTAGGTTTAGTCAACAAAACTACTTAGTTAGGTTTATGCAACAATACTACACGGTTAGGTTTAGGTAACAAAACAACTTACTTAGGTTTAGGCAACACAACTGCTCTGTTAGGTTTAAGCAACAAAATTACTTAGTTAAGTTTAGGTAAGATAAGATAAGATAAGATAATCCTTTATTAGTCCCGCAGCGGGAAATTTGCAACATATTGGTAAGGTTAAGGGAAAGATTGTGTAATTCTTAGTTAGGTTTAGTCAACAAAACTACTTAGTTAAGTTTTAGCAACAAAACTACTTAGTTAGGTTTATGCAACAATACTACACGGTTAGGTTTAGGTAACAAAACAACTTACTTAGGTTTAGGCCAGGGGTGTCCAAACTACGGCCCGCGGGCCAATTGCCCGCTACAAATTGTAAAAACATAATGGAATATGGCCCACACATGAAACTTGCACTTAATGCTGCATTCACACCAAAAGCGAAGCGAATATTTCGCGCATCTAGTTTCCATGTAAAGTCAATGCACAGACGCGAATATTTGCGAGTAGATGCGAACTCGAGCCTGGCGGCGCGAATCAGGTGAAATATTCGCGGGACGCTGTGTTGCGACAGCCAATCAGCGTTGAGCTTCTCCTCCTGTCACTCTGTCATCGATCAGCCAATCAGCGTTGAGCTTCTCCTCCTGTCACTCTGTCATCGATCAGCCAATCAGCGTTGAGCTTCTCCTCCTGTCACTCTGTCATCGATCCGAGCTCCGTTCACAAAACAGGCATTTTAAAAGTGATTTCCTTCTCCTCCTGCAGAGAGAACTAACAAAACATGAATTCTGACTTTTTACAAACCACCATCATTATGTTGTTATTTCAGCGTCCCTTTTTGTACATTTATTGCAATTAAATCACAGTAAAATTGTTTATTTTCGGTTCATACGGCTCGAATAAATCCACAGATGATGTTATGAACTCAGACAAGACGGCGTTTAGTTTCTGCCACAACAAGTAAGTGGGACTGCCACAACAAGTATAAAGCAGAAATAGTATTTATTTATTGCATGGTTGATGGTGAAATAAATGGATTTGTTGACAGAGGTTTCCATGGAGATAAGCCCCGCCCCCTCTCCTGTAGTGAATGGCCCAGCCTTTCGTATATTTTTCTATATGTGGCCCTCAGTGAAAAAAGTTTGGACACCCCTGGTTTAGGCAACACAACTATTCTGTTATGTTTAAGCAACAAAATCACTTGGTCAGGATAAGGCAACAAAAATACTTGGTTAGGTTTAGGCAACAAAACTGCTTGGATAAGTTTAGGCAATAAAACTACTTAATTAGGTTTAGGAAAATGTCTTAGTTTGGGTCAGAAGTGTCATTACTGAAGTACTCTATGTTGACTTGTTGTTTCACATGGGGAATCAACACCGGTCTCCTGGGTGAAGGTTTTTGATGACCCATCCACCTCCCCTCCTGACCTCTCTGTGTGGGCTGTTGCCGTCTGGTTAATAATTACGTTGAATACATACAATTCTATATTTTTGTTTTGAAGGAATTACAGAACATTTGTTTTTGTAGGTTTAGCTACGAATGCTGGATGAGAACAGCTGGAAGTGTCCCACCTGACCCAGCCCCTAGGAAGCGGACTGAGACCCCCTCCCAGTGTGTGTCCTCCCTCTCCTCACCTCATTCCCTCAGCAGAGCAGACCTTTGTTTGAGCCCTGAGGGCACTCTGACCCAGCAGAGCCTCAGCTATTCTTACACCTGCGCCTTTACTGTCACCTATTAAATAAATTGACTCTTATTTTTGGCTACCAGCTGACTCTACCTCTCTTTTGATGTGTTGTGTTTGATTCATCTCCAGTGAGGCCAGGTCCACACAATACAACATGCACACACACACACACACACACACACACACACACACACACACACACACACACACACACACACACACACACACACACACACACACACTCACACAGACCTTGTTCCTGGCCTAAAGCATTACGCCAAAGCCCACGCAAGGCACACTAATTGTCTCATTTTAGATTTTCCTTTTACCCTGACATACACTGTTACCAGTGGAAAACAGACTGACCTCGAGTAAATAAGAGCAGTAACTTCAATAAATCTTCCAGACTGTCGGAAAGCAAGCCAAGCCCTCCTGGTTGACTCATATTTATATAAAAAAAAAAAAAAATCATGAAAAGAAATCATGAACATGCTGACAACCACTTAACTTAATACATTTATGAAATACTTTGAGCATCTAAGCCAATGTAATGTCAATGTTATGTACTGTGATGGGTTTGAATAAATATGGTACACAAATTAGATCAGACCGGTAGCTTTTATCTCACCCCTTTTTTTCTACAAATGAATCATCTGCCACTACCATAGACTTCAAAAGCTCTGTTTGCTTTGGAAGAATAGTGCCCTCTTGCCATCATTATCATTGCAAATGGTTATTCTTATGTTTATTTTTAATTCCCGTGAATTGGTGTGGGCTAAGAAGAAGACGTCTCAGCAGTCATACTCAAGCACTTTGAAAATCTGAGGCAGCACTTAAAGGCTAAAAAGAAAAAAAATGTATTTTTGCCGGACAAATGTTGTTTATTTTTGTGGCTTTCTCTAATCATTTGTGAAACTCTTTGGGTAATCTCCTGGCTCATAGACATAGCCACCTGTGGTGAGTGGTCACAAGTTAACACTGCTTACAAGCTAAACTGCACTGATAGACTTAAACAGGCCCTATTATGCTATTTTCTGGGTGCATATTTTATCTCAATTTACAGTTACAACATGTTTACATGCGTTAATGTTCATAATCCTCCTTGTTTTTCTCATCCTGGCTGTCCTGCAGCACCTCTTCTCACCCTCTCTCTGAAATGCTCCGTTGTAGCGCTTGCTCCTCCCTTCAGAAAGCAAAGTCTGCTCTGATTGATCAGCTAGCTCGCTTTGTTGTGATTGGTCAACATTTTGCATGCGTCAGAAATGTCCCGCCCCTTTCAAACAGAACTCAGCCCCGTCTTCCACAGTGGTTCAAAACACTGTTGAAGCCGTCTTCGGCGAACACAACATTAAGTTTTCGTTGTTCTGCTCTGGCAAAGTGTTAAAAATGAGGACAAAAGGACATTTCCCCTCGCAGAGCAGAGCACAGCACAGCACAGCGTCTTCTTCACATGACGGCCGCAAACATTATTACTTCCGTAACATTATGACCTCATAATGTTACGGAAGTGGAGAGAATTCAATGGAGCTGTTTCAGGCAGCTCAGGAGCAGTGATTCTGAGGGGGAGGGTAACTCCTTTTAGGAGTGGACTTCAGGTTTTACACTCTACAGACCTTTTGCATGTACAAAAATATATATAACACACTAAAGGAGAGGGAAAAAGTGGAAAAGCATAATAGGGCCACTTTTACAGACCCAAACATGTCAACATTAAATAAATACATAATTCTGAAACTGAAACTGATAATTACACGAATAGATTATGTCAAATA
The DNA here is from genome assembly GCF_027596085.1 of Anoplopoma fimbria. Classification (NCBI taxonomy): domain Eukaryota; kingdom Metazoa; phylum Chordata; class Actinopteri; order Perciformes; family Anoplopomatidae; genus Anoplopoma; species Anoplopoma fimbria. Next base: position 11,595,608 of record NC_072451.1, on the reverse strand, counting down.
CATAAAAGAAACAAGTTTCTCACTTCTTAGCCAATCACATTCCTCCTGTCTCTAAAGCTAGCAAGATAAACGACTGCTACTGAATTTAGATATTAATTCAGTTATGAAAGTCGTTTTGGAAGTCGAAAAAATAACAGCATGAAATATATAAAACGGAGCATTTTGAGAGAACACATAATGAAATTAGGATTGCCTTTACAAGGCATCATAATGAGTTGTGTTTTTTTTTTGTTGGTTCATCTTTTACTGAACACACTTTATTTCAGTGAATGTTTAATTCATATTGTCTTTTCCATATAACCTTAAACACTTTAGGATCCATACTAAACATAGTTCCTGGGTGGCTGACACAGACATTTCCCTCATTCCTTTGTATGGGCAGTTTACCATAGTATACCTTACATCCTTTTAATTCTCTGGAATTGAATTCAGCTTTTTTGACCATTGTATGTCCATTCCTATTCATATGCAGGACCATTTCTGATACTATTTATTGTTGGCTTTTTTCTGCAGAAGCCTTTCAATGCACTGTATGTTTATTTCCCTGTTCACTGACAGTATCAGAGCTATGTAAAGTTACTGCTAATGCAAACCCTATATTTCACTTTGAACACATTTCAGACTTCAGCACTGATCAACACTTGAGCCTCCCACATGCTGCCGCTACTGCTGAGGGAGGAAAGGGCTGATGGGAGGCTGACAGAAGGACACTAACGCTCAAATTTAAACAACCAGCCAGATGTGCTGATTACTGTCAACATCTGCTGCAAGATGTCAGAGAGTAACAGTGAGGGGGTCAGCCACTCTTCAATGATGCAGTGATTACAAACCAGTGGTGTGTGCTTGTGGGCATTTTGTTCATGTGTGTATGTGTTAATGCTTCTGCGATCCTTGTGTGTGGTTGCGTGTGTGTGTGTTTTGTGTGTGTGTGTGGGGGAAGAAAGGAGGCCTGACGACCAACAGCACAGCTTTTGAATACAAATCTGCACCCAACTCTCAGCTTCATTGGCTGCAATAACACACACACCCACACACACATTTGCAAAATGCTTTCTCTGATAATTAACTTTGGCCATACCTCTCCACCCGGTATACACACACACACACACACACACACACACACACACACACACACACACACACACACACACACACACACACACACACACACACACACACACATACACACACACACTAAATACACACATTCACACACACTTGATTCTTGATTCCAAGGGGAATCCTAAGCAGTGATCAATGTTGAGAGCCTTTTACTTTTTCCCTCCACTGGTCACTGGTTATTACAGTGTAACTAATCCAATTTGATACGCACATTTACACAAAAACACACAAACAAACCTCATTTCTTACATTGCATGCAGATACACATAACACACATACACGCACACAAACATGCAACCTTCTGTACACACACATATGCAGATACAGGGCTCATTTCACATCCTTGTCAAAATGAACAAACACTGCTGGCAGGTACACACACACACACACACACACACACACACACACACACACACACAATGAATAACTGCAGCTACTGAATCAAAAGCAGAGGGCTAATTTGATTGATAACCTTTATTTGAAAAGGTTGTCTTGAGTTCCTCTATCAATAAGTGGAACAATGTGCGCTATGAAATACCCAGCACTGGTTCCTCGTTAATTAAAGGGAAAATCCAGCTCCTTTGGAGAGCTGCATCAATAATCAAAAGTTAAAGACTGCCAACACTTTTAGAAAACAGACATTATGGCCAAACTAAATTTGCTGTTGTTTTGCTTCTGCTTCAGCTCACAGTAAGCAAAATCTCATTAACTACGCACATGTACTCAAGAACAGTTATTAATGAAGTCCTTAAACCTGCAAAAACTGATGCTTTTGGTCACTAAGGGCAGTAGAAACAAGTTGTGAAACAGCATTGACACATCACTTTTTGTATGGAGAACTTGTTAGCAAGCAGCTTTTAAGTTGTTGGCCAGACAACTAAACAATGAACTGAAACTCAGTGAAGCTGAAGGGGCCTTCAGATTCAGGTGATACTCTCCGCTCATCGGTATGAGCTACCCTTTATTCATTGTCACATTGTTATACATTGTTATAAACCCATATACAGTATAACAGCTGCCATGAGCACAGTTTGGGAGTGTTTAAGGGACTCTACTGGAGCATTTATATTGTTTGCTCCAATACTGCTGCTAATTGACAGCTATATCTGCTAGTTACTTTTCTGATTATTTTATACATTGTACATAGACTATCTATGATGAGTGTATACAAAGCTGCTAAGTTCCTAGTAATAATAATCTGTTGACGTTTGGATTGGTTGTTGTAGCCTATAGCTTACTTGGTACAATCTCCCGGGTGACTGAATTCTCTATTTACAGCCCAATTATAGGAACTGCATCAACCGTTGTAAAATTCAAACAGGAAGAGGATAGCACTTTTGTTTTTCCAGATGTGGATCGCTATCCCCAGTTATCAGAGAGTATCATATAACGGTGGCATGAGGTTGATCCAGCCTTGCACAGTTAAGCAATCTGGTTCCTTGACAAAAAGAAATACTGTTTTTTGGGACTCCAAATTTCTGATTTCATAATCTAAGTGAATGTTTATGTTTTTTTCTCGTAAATGTACGACTACCAAAGTCCCCTTAATACTTCATGCACCATGAAACTGAGGCCAGAAAATCTCTACTAAGTTTGGCAGCTATTCTTTCCCCATGTATGTGAACCAAAAGGGGTTTTGCATGACTGGTGTCAGCTGATGTCAATGAGTCATGTGACAGAAGTTGATCATAAGGGAACCCCACTCATCAGAAGTGCTGAGAGCTCTTGTGTTAGTGGCAGAATTTCATCGAGTTGAGTGGGTTTGGTTTCATGTTGGAGCGCAGTGTTCTGTTGACGCTTTCTGCAAACACTTCTAACTTCATGAGAGGACTAAGTGGCTTTGAGGCTCGGATGAAAAACACCAGCTTCTATTTGAGCGATGTTTTAGAATGTTCTCTTAAGATTTTATTGGTACAACCCTTTGAGGTGTCAATGCCACTGTTAATAACCATCTGTTCTCTTTTCCAGCTGTGAGGTTAATAATACATTACAATACAATACACTTCCATCCCTGAACATTTTTGTCTATGGAACTGCTTTAACACTATGAAACTGGATGTGGATTAAAGACACAGATTTTAAACTCCCTAAATTATTGTGTTTTAAAGGATCTCAAATATCTGCAGTGAGGGACACAACCAAGATAGCAAGCCCTCCTTATAATCTGCTTTACTTAAGCGGGTGCTATTCTCACTGCACCCTCATAAATCACTGTAATGTGCACAAGGAATTGAAACGACGAAGAGCAAAATAGTTTGGGCTTTCTCAACAGTGTTCACACTTAAGTGGATGCTGTATGATGCCTCAGGAGTTCTGCTTGCACCGTATCATCTGAGTCAGGTCATCTTAGTTCAGGTCTGTGTGACGCTAAGCTCTGGGTTTATTTCATCATTAGTCTACTGGGCACTGGAGGGGCACTGGAGGGGATTATCACAGAGCGGACGGGGGAGTGTGGATGAGAGCGGACGTTTCTATAAATCCATTCTGTCTTCATGTGAGGTAGGGGGTGGGGCTGGATTTGTATGTGCACACACTGTGATTCACTGTGGACTGTGTGTGTGGAGTGAAGTGTGCACATTGCTAGGGAAGTGTGTACACCACACGGACCCTCTATTTGCAATGGCTGCTGATGTTACAACTATCCACCTACCACACAGGTGATTTAATGGGATTTGATCTAATATAGAAAATTTACATTGGGCGACTGTGGCTCAGTGGTAGAGCAGAGTCGTCCATCAATCAGAAGATCGGCGGTTCGATCCTCAGCTCCGCTAGTCATTGTCGATGTGTGAATGGGTGAATGATGACATGTAGTGTTAAAGCGCTTTGAGTGGTCAGAAGACTGGAAACGTGATAAACAAGTACAGTCTATGTACCATTTACATTGTTTTGGCCTTTAAAGCTGCATTAATAAATATATTTACATTTACAATGGATGGATGTATGTGCAATACAAAGCAACCCTTTTGAATGATAACAGCCCATTAAATGGCCACTGTCAGTTGTTATCATGACTATTCTAATGCTTCAGATGGGCCTACGAGGTTGTTGAGGTGAAACTGTTTAAGCAACTGGTTAACATTGTGAATTGTAACAAAGCCTCTTGGTTTGGATTAGAAAAGATTGTGGCTGGTGTTAAAATAAGTATGTTTTTTTACATTACATACATAAGTAACGTCATGGTGGTGTTGGGGGAGTCACGCAGAGTAGTGGATGGTGTAAGATAAATTAATTTACATATCTTAGTTAACTTTCACACAGCACATTTACTTATTGCTTCAGCACTCAAAGAAATACAAGAGAGTGTCTGATTCTTAAATGATGTAAAAGAAAAACTGAGGAAATAAATTGGTGGTGTAGCTTTTGCATTTAGCAGCACTAGGGTCATGGAGCACTAAACCACCTGTACTCATGCAACATGGATAGCCTGGGACCTGGACAGTGTCTTGTTTTATCTGGATATAGCCTGACTGTTATAAACAATCAACCATTCATAAGATGAAGGCTTAAAAACACGAGAATGAAAATGTTTTCAATAAATGGATATCTTGTTTTATTAATCAGAAACACCATCTATAAAATAATCTGGTGGAATTGTATAGTTAATAATAATCTCATAGCAAATTCATTATAATGGATGTCACTCTGCATGTCTCTTACTGATGACAATAAATTGAGGGTTGATGTTCACATTTGTCAGTATAATAGCTTCCTGATTCCATAACATTGTACCTACAGATGCTCTAATAATGCAGAGGTTGATGAGATGTAGTCAAATGAAGGGAGGAAAAGGACCTGGTTTCAGATGTTCTGAGCTTCTGTGTGCAGTCACACTTGGCCTGGAGCCTTTATACATATGCATTTAAATCACGCAGATGACTGGAGGAGATAAATGATGTTGATTGTGCATTCAGCCAGATTTATGAGGCTTCGCGCAGTCTGAGAGGGACAGCTCTGTTTCCAACAGTCTCTGCCTTGGAAAAATTAGGAAAACAGGAACATTGAAATAACCTTCTTTTTATAGAAATCTCAGTGTCAGCAGACACAGAGTGAATGCACGACAAAAACATAGAAACAGTGAGCAGTTGATTCTGGGCAGTTGCTGCTTTTCACTCATACGGGATGCATTCAACAACAACACTAAGCTTTCAATATGCATTTGCTGTTGCAATCTACAAACATGCTTTATGAAGCAAGGTAGAGTTGATCTACTTGTATGGTTTCTGTTTCCTTATCGTTGTGGGCAGAAATATGTACATAAGAATGCAATTCAGCTTTCCCACAAAGCAACTTTGACTTTAATCTGAAAATGTATTTATTTTTCTCTAAATGTCTTGAAAGCCCCTGTCCCAAGTCCTGTGTTAGTTTGACCCTCCATGTCCTCTCCCGCTCTGCCTGTGTGGACTATCATGTACTTTATACCACTTAAGAGCATCTAATAAGGAAGCTGGTGTTTACATTGGAGTTAGTTGGAAGCCCTGTGTGTCGAGCAGCAACAAAGCAGCGGTATTTAACACATGGGGGTGAGAACGAGTTGGAAATGTTCAGCATCATCTGCAGTGCCTTGCTGATGATCTTTAAAAATGTTTCCCAATTGTTCCATTCAATTTAAATTTTAAAATTAGTTTTTTATTGGAAGTAGCAATTGTTCACAGCGCATATTGAACATATCGAACTTTGACCTCTGCATTTAACCGATCCTATGCATTAAGGGGCAGTGGGCTGCTGCTCTGTTAAATCATATATGATGTGGTTCATTTGTAACATACAAACAGAAGTTTCAGGTTCCTCAGTTAAACTTGCTGTTCACTAAGCTGCACTGCTGTGTCTGCACTCTTTTTATCACAACACATTTACAGTACATGACTTTCTCTTTGTTTAATGATCACTGCTTGAACTGCAACCATTTTTGCTAATAAAGATTACAGGTATCCCCCCCCCCCCCCCCACACACACACACACACACACACACACACACACACATACAAGATTGATATCCATCTTCTTATCTCAATCTGACAAAAAAGTTTATTTTCCACATTAATCTTTCAATAAAATAATTAACTCTTTTACAGATATTACATTACATTACAGTCATTTAGCAGACGCTTTTATCCAAAGCGACTTACAATCAGTAGTATATTACATATCATTCACCCATTCACACACTGATGACAGGCTACCATGCAAGGTGCCACCATCAGACTCTAACTAACATTCATGCAACATCCAGTCCACACCGATGGCAAGCCTTCGGGAGCAACTTAAGTGTCTTACCCAAGGACACATCGACTGCCGAAGCCGGGTATCGAACCACCGATCCTCTGATTGGAGAACTACCTTGCTCTCCACTATGCCACAGCCGCCCCACAGATATACTCCTGTCAGATGAAACTAAGCACATTGTACTTCCTGATAGAAGACAAAATGGCCCAGTCGGCACCCATGTGTCAACATTACCCTATAAACACAGTCAGATGTGTGCATAAAAACACACAGAGACAGCACATATAGAGCACAAAGCTGCATGACACGGTGAAGGAAGAAGTCCACAAACTTCAAATAATGAAGTCAAATTGAATTGATTCAGCTCAGCGGGCAGGCTGTGACAGTCGGCCGTGACTGTTGGCTGAGAGAGAGACAGAGAGACAGAGAGAGAAACAGTGTTGTCTTAATAACTGACGTAGTGAATAAAAGGTGTGTAAACTATGACCTTCAGTTACCAATATAAACATACATCAACTCTGCATCCATTTTGACTATTTCTTTTTTTATTTTTTTTTATTTTTATGAATTCATTTCCTACATGTTAATGTCGCCCTGGGAGCAGACTTTGGCTGAGCTCAGATGGCTTTACTTCCCACTACATCTTTGTTGTTTTGATCATGTTTCAAGGGGAAAAGCATCAAACAAAGTGCATTAGCAGTAGTGCTACCCAACCAGGGTCATGAAACTGAGTGGAGGGATTTAAGCATTTGCTGCTGTGCGATGTGAACCTGAAATGACTAGTGGTCATACACTGTGCAAAAATCACTGTGTTCCAGCTTTTGTTTCATAAATGAGCGTGTTATCTTAACAATATAACACATTTCCCACTCACAGCTGAGATTTTCCACATTAGCCAGGCTGGAACTGGCAACCTTGAACCACAAGCTATTGTCTCTAAAGGCTGGGCTGCAATCCATTCTGATTTATGCTCATGTGCTTATGATGCTAATAAAACATACTAGGTACAAGAACTAACTGAGGAGGAGCATTGGTGGGTCTTTCACGTGGAGGTTTCAAGAATACGGGATGCAGGCTGCAGTTTACACATAAAAAAAGCTAAAGGGATGGTTTGGAGTAATATTACAGAAGATGGAGTTTGGAGATACTGAAAGGAGAACCAGCACGGGAGCAAAGAAGGGTATGGCAGTGGACGTAAAAACAGCTCCCACCTCCCAACAACTGCTAAAACACCCCGGTACTTTACATAGGTGATACTCAACGTACTATTTATTAGGTTAAAAAGGTGCCAAGGTGCATTAAAAGCCCACAATAAATATTGTCAAAGTTTGTATATAAAAGTACCATTGTGTAGCATTTCGGGGGATAAGTCAGCAGAAATGGCAAATAATTTTCATATCTCAGCTTTCATTAGTGTATAATGACCTGAAACTAATAATAATAATAATCAATCCTTTATTAGTCCCACAATGGGGAAATTATTTCTCTGCATTTAACCCATCCCGGAGGAGCAGTGGGCTGCAATGAAGCGCCCGGGGAGCAACTTGGGGTTAGGTGTCTTGCTCAAGGACACCTCGGCATGTTGCCGGTAGAGGGGTTTGAACCACCAACCTTGTGGTTACGGGACAAGCGCTCTTAATGGTTGTGTTCACGTTAACTTAGAAGGAGCTCTTCCTATCTATAGGGAGTGGGTCGTCTTCATGGAGATGGGGAAGAGAGGCTTTTGATGTTTTCTGCTCCAAACACTTTTTGGGATTTAAATCTGGCAGAATTAAGGACTAAAAATTCTATGCCGGATCACTCAAGAGCAAGTCGTCTCTGTTCCTAATCTGGCCAAACAAAAATATAAATAGCCAAATCTGTTGAGTTAATTTCCTCTCTCCACTCACTCCATTATTGCTCGCCCGCTTGTTGGACCGCAATCAACCGAACTGGCAGCATTCTCAACTGATTATTTTCTAAAATCCTCTGCAGTCAGCAGTCCGGTATTTTTCTGTGTTTTGCTCTGTCAGGTGTTGCACCTTGGATTATAAAGGAACCGACTGTCCCTTTCACAGTATGTGTGTTTGTGTGTGTTTGGGGATTAACTGTTTGAACTGAACTTTTTTTCCCATTAGAATTATTTGAGCTCTGACAACCAAAGAGACTGAAAAAGGCTTATTTTTGTGTTTTCTCTCCATTTGTCATTTGTCTTTGATATTCTTGTATCTGCTTTCCTTCTTTTCTTTTTAATGCTGCTTTGCTGGTTAAATACAATTTTAAATATAGTACTGAGCTGGATACACTGCAACTTAAATCATTCATTAATGGCAACACACACACACACACACACACACACACACACACACACACACACACACACGCTTATCTATGTGACACATGAGGACAGGAGGAGCGGGCTGATGTTCAGCACCACGGACAGCGCCGCAGTGTCACACTGACCGCGGTTAAACGGGGTTACTTGCCCAGCTTGGCTCCTGTATCACGCGTGTGCACGCGCGCGTTCGTGCGGACGCGTGGGCGTGTGTGTCCGCAAATGACACTTCGGTCTTCTTAAAATTGACGAGGAGAGCAGAGTCACACAGTGTATGATGCATATATACTCTCTCACACACACACACACACACACACACACACACACACACACACACACACACACACGAGCACGACATTAAAACGGGTAACCCAAAGCATTCCACCAACCTGTGCTGTGGATGATTCCTCCTCCAGGGGTCCACACAAAAGCGAGGAACACATTAAAACATCCCCATGCTTCGAGTGTCTTTACCGGGACAAATCCGTGACTCCGCTACAGACACCGAGAGTGAGATTACAGGGTGAAACAGAGAGACAGAGGTGGGTGTCTGTGTTACTGTGTTCCCCTTCGACAGCCGGTATAACAATCCCAGACACGTTCCTCTCGTCCGCCGTCCAACTCTGGATAGTTCAGGGGGGAGGGATCAATGTCAAACCGAGCCAAGAAAACCCCTCGAACGTCCTCTCAAAGTTTGAACAGTCCTCCCTTCCCTCATGTACCGGCGGCTTTCGTGAGTTGACTGTCAAACAGGACGGGGGGATGTTTCAGCTGGGTGATCCATTTTTAAAGTAGTTTTAATACACAGTGTGTGTCTCTTTACTCAGAGAACAATTAATTATGAGTCAGTGTTTATAATTTCGTATTGTATTGAAGGTTTTCCATATTCTTCCATAAAAAATACATGAAAAGCTCAGTGCTCCCATCTGTATCAACCAAAGCATTCATAACAATAGCACAGAAATAAGAGACAATATAGATACATTATTAACCTCAGAGATAGAAAATCCTACTATGAGATGGGGCCTAGAGCAAATCAATTACTGGCAAAAAAAGACTGCAAAAGCAACATCATAAGATAAGGTATCTAGTCACAAAATCAAACATGAACCCCAAGTATTGAAAGCATTTCGGGAGCTATTATCGAAAATAGTATAGCCAACCTCGATTAAATTAGAGCTTTTATAGAGACACTGGACCTGCCAGCAATTGGGAAAGACCAGAAAGACCTTCTGACTTTACACGTCACAAAATAGAAATAGATAAAGCAATGGGTAAACTGGGAAGAAATAAATCAACTGGTAGTGATGGTCCACAGCGGAGTGGTACAAAACATTCAGTGAACAACTTATTCCACTACTTCAGTCTTCATTTAATAAGCTTGAACATGGTGAACTTCCACCATCCTGGAAGGAGGCTGTAATAACAGTGAGCACTTAGGGAAAAAACAGGGACACCTGCTCTGGTTACAGACCCATATCAATACTTAACATAGATTATACACTGTATACCTTGATTATTGCAAAGAGGTATGAGCACTTTATGAATAATATTATAGATGAAGAGCAGACAGGCTTGATTTAGATAACATAAGGAGCACTCTACATATAATTGAACATATTAACCACAAACATATCGTACAGTTTTAATAAGTCTTGATGCAGAAAAGGCATTTGACAGTGTAAACTGTATATTTCTGTATCAGGTACTTCAGAAATGTTGACTAAATGCAAAGGCCATTCACTGTATTAAAACACTTTACCAAAACCCAACAGCAAGGATAAAAGTAAAGAACCGTCTACCAGGCAGGGATGCTGTCTTTCACCGTCTTTATTTGCAATTGTTATAGAACCTCTGCCTCAAGCAATTAAGCAGAATGAAGACCTTTAAAGGGATAAAGGTTGGGAACGAAGATGATGCAATCTATTATTTGGAGGACACTGACACATGCCTTCCAATATGTATTGGCGAAAAAAGAGAAATAACTATCCAAAATTGTTATGACAAAAACTTAAATTTAAAACACTTAAAACTTTAATTGGAATTCTTAAAGAATGACATATCTCTGAGTTACTATAACAAAATGTATTGATAATCTATATAAAGCTAACCATATCAAAGTGGATCAGGACATATGATATGGAGAGGTGGGCCTTTCTTCCACTGGTTCTCAGTTCACACATAAACACTATAAATCTTATTATATGAATAATTTATGTCATATACATTGAATGTGTTGTATCTCTGTTATGTTGTTCATTCTGTACACATGACATCTATTGCATTTCTGTCCATCTATCGCTCTCCCATAGGTTTTGTTTTTTTAAGCAGAGTTTTTCCTGTGCCAATGTAAGGGTTCCGGGACAGAGGCTGCACTATCGCCTCACAGCAAGAGGGGATCGGGTTCAATTCCCGGGCTAGACGGCCTTCTGTGTGGAGTTTACATGTTCTCCTGTGTCAGTGTGGGTTCTCTCCGGGTTCTCCGGCTTCCTTCCACAGTCCAAAGACATGCAGCTTAGGTTACTTGAAGACTTTAAATTTCCCATAGGTGTGGATGTGAGTGTGAATGGTTGTCTGTCTCTATATGTCAGCCCTGTGATAGTCTGGTTACCTGTCCAGGTGAACCCTGCCTTCACCCAATGACAGCTGGGATCGGCTCCAGCCCCCCTGCGACCCTTAACAGGATAAGTGTGTACGGAAAATGAATAAATGAATTGAACTGAATTAAAAATGTGCATACTTCCAAGACTCCTCTATTTTAACTACCAATCGAGATCCCTGAGAAACAATTTAGAGCCTGGGATGAAGTTATTTAAAGGTTTATAGTGAATGGTCAAAGGCCAAGAGTCAAATTTTAAACATTTACAGATTGTAAACCATAAAGGGGGCATGTCATCACCAAACCTTAGGGGATATTTCCATCCAGCTGAAATTAGACCAGTAATTTATTGGCATACCAATGACAATTAAGCAAAGAGATATAGCTAAAGATTTCCTTGAACAGGTGGAAGCTGTCAGACAATTTTCGTTAGAGATGTGGTTTGAATTAGTACAAAAATACAGATTAGAAGAAGAGCTCAGACTTCTTCAGTGGGTAACCTATGATATTTTATCCCCGGTATTCTCTACCAGAGGTTCAAACAGTGGATTCCATATGGAATAACAATAATATGCACATTAATTAAAGATGGGAGTGTTGTGAGTTTCCAGGAGCTGAAAGACAGCTAGTATTCATTAAATAACCAGGATCACTTCAGATATCTGCAATAAGTTGACTTTTTTGACAGAGAATAAAGCACAATGTTAACTTGGATAAAAATGGAATAATATAAACCAAAATTGGAGTTTACTTTTCAAAGAAATATAGAATGACTGTATATGTACATTATATCAACATCTGATGGAAAAATAGAACATTATATGTCAAACTGAAATCGGAAAAATTTCACTTTGAGTGAATATTACAGAAGATGAATGGTTGCATATTTGTAGAACACAACAGTCCTCAACATCATCGCGTACTGAGAGAACATTGTTGGAAGAACATAATACGATTCTTAATTACCGTCAAAATCACAAACAAATATCTGTCTATTGTTCAACTATGTTGTAGGAAATGTGGGGCAGTAAATGTAGTCCTTTCCCATGTATTCTGGTTATGTCCTAAAATAGAATAGTTCTGGGGAAATGTCCATATGGTTCTAATCAAAATCCTGGGATGTGATATACGTAAGTCATGTATGTTACTCTACTTTGGTAATATGACTGGAGATATTGTGTAAAGAGAAGACGGGTATCTGCTGAAAATCTTGTTAGCAGCTTGTAAGAAGGCTATTATAAAGAGATGGTACCAGGCAGAACCACCATCACAAGATGGATGGCTGATTATTGGGAAAAAATGATATGCTATAGAACTGTTAACTCACATGATAAGAGTTTTTTGTTGTTTTTTATGTTCTTGGGGAGACATAGCAATCCAGATCCTTTTTATGTTTTTGTTTTTCCCATTTTGTATTCATGTCTCCTGTCCATGATGAAAAGACAATAATACATTGTTAAAAAAAACACATATAGATAAAAAAAAAACAAATACCCACAATGAAACTGTGGAAGTATGAAAAATATTATCCAATTACTATCTGTTGGTGATGATGACCATCAGTGATGCTACATTAAACTACTCATAATAAAACTTGCCGTTATCTGTTTTGGTAATAATAAGTACTTTGACAAATGATCTAATCACTTTCTATTCTCTGTACAGAGAGGTGATGAATTACATTAATTGGAGAAATCAAATTTGTGCAGTTGATTCCATGTAGTTAATAGAGGCTCACTGAATGGCTTGTTTACAGTGATGAGATCTCAACCCAACATGGATATGTCAATCTTGTGTTTTTAAAATGTATTAATACAAGAACCACGCTTTGGTCTGTCTCTGTCACTTCTCTGCTTCCACAAACCTCAAAAGAAGGAGACGAGGGGACTGTGGAGCCGGTCTGGCCAAGGAATAGAAGGCCACCTGCTAGGGTGCAGATTTGGTTTAAACATTAGGGGAACATGTTAAGTGTTAGGGGAGTTTTTCCTGTGCCGATGTGAGGGAAGGACAGAGGATGTCGCATGTGCACAGATTGTAAAGCCCTCTGAGGCAAATTTGTAATTTGTGATTCTGGGCTATACAAAATAAACTGAATTGAATTGAATTGAAGTGTATGGGGGTCCTTTCTCAGGAACATTTGAGTGTCAAACAATTATTTTCCTTCATCAATTTGTGCTGGAAATGTCCTTATTTATGGAAAGAAAAAGTCAGGTGGCAGGTTATAATTCAAAATATCAAAATATAATGGAATACATAATGCAGTCAGGCTTTCTGTTGTCTGTATTGCTTACAAATACTTCTCTCATTTAAAGTTTTTCTGCTGGGTCAACACATATGTAGACATATGTCTTCTCTCAGTCATAATTTAATGAGAATATAGTTTTAATATTTGAAGATCAATCTTCCTGCCCTATAGTCTGCTGGTATTGCCCTTTTCTCTGCAGCTTTGGTAGAATTCCCTTCAGACCATCTGAACAAAGTTTAAAGAAGCGGCTGTATGCTGCTCTTCATCAGAGTTGGAGAACGGAAAATTGTTCTGATCGGGCATGAAGCTCACTATTGCGTAGCTTTTTGTCCACAAGTGTTAACTTCATCATCTCTGATGAAGTGCAGCTCACAGCAGCTTGCCTCAGCCTTTCAGTGGGATGCATACTGCAGTCTGGAGACAGTCCCAAACAGAGCAAAGGTGTCTCTGATCGAGCTGGAGAGCAGAGACAGCGACACAGAGTCAGGTTTTATGTTTTTCAGTGTTCAAGAATGAAAACAGTACTAACAGTGAAAATAACTAGAAACATATTTTATGACTGCATCCAGCATGGCTGTGATGCTAATGTGTTGACAAAGTCTGGCAACAAACAAATAGACGGACATAGCGCTTATAGTTTGGGCTGGTTCAGGTTCGCCTTGGTCCAGCCCCTAGATATGCTGCTATATGCCTAGACAGCCGGGGGACTACCTAGGATACGCTGAGCTCCTCTCTCCTCTTCTCTCCCTCCATCTTTATGTATTAATCTCCTATTTATGCACATTACTGAATTTGCTTCTTCCCCGGAGTTCTTGTGCTTTCTCGCCTCGCAGGTTCCCAGGAATCGGGGTTATATTTGGACTGTCATCGTGCCACCTACTGAGGCCCTGCTGACACCCACTACTACTACCACTATCATTATTAGTCACATTACTATTATTATTGCCTGTACTATTACGCTTATTGACTTGCTTGTACCCTGGAGTCTTTGTGCTTTCTCGCTTTGCAGGCTTCTATAAATCGTGGCTGTACCTGGACCGTGGTCGTGCATCCTGCTACGGCCCTGCTGACACCGACTACTACCACCATTATTATTACTAGTCACATTACTATTACTATTACCTGTACCATTAAGCATTTTAGCTTTACTTCCACCCTGAAGCCCTTTTGCTTTCTCGTTCTGCAGGTTTCCATGAATCGTTGTGGTACCTGGACCGTAGTCGTGCCTCCTGCTGTGAGCCGACTGACACCCACTGCTACTTCGATTATTATTATTAATCACATTACTATCCCTATTTTCATAACTATAATTCTACTGTAATAATTGCTGCTGTTATTATAAGTAGTCTTATTATATGAATCATTTATGTCATATACATTGAATGTGTTGTATCTCTGTTATGCTGTTCATTCTGTACACATGACATCTATTGCATTCTGTCCATCCTGGGAGAAGGATCCCTCCTCTGTTGTTCTCCCATAGGTTTCTTCCTTTTTTCTCCCTGTTAAAGGTTTTTTTAGGGGAGTTTTTCCTGTGCCGATGTGAGGGAAGGACAGAGGATGTCGCATGTGCACAGATTGTAAAGCCCTCTGAGGCAAATTTGTAATTTGTGATTCTGGGCAATACAAAATAAACTGAATTGAATTGAACATATAATCAATAATAAGGAGTCTCCAGGACCACACACATTACATTACATTACAGTCATTCAGCAGACGCTTTTATCCAAAGCGACTTACAGGAAATGTATTCAACATAGGTATTCAAGAGAACTACTAGTCACCAGAAGTCATAAGTGCATCTCCTTTCTTAAACAAGCATCTTAAAGCATAAACCAGAGCAAAAGTATAGTGCAGAGGCAAATTACTACGAAAACAATAATTGCAACAGACTAATACGAATACAATAAGTGCTACAAACTACTACGAATAGGATAAGTGCAGTAAACGAATACGAAGATCTGACCACAACCTGGTGCACCTCCGGCCTGTGTACAAACCTCTTGTGCACAGGCAGCCAGCTGTGACCCGCACAGTCAAACGATGGTCCGATGAAGCCGAGGAGGCTCTTAAGGACTGCTTTGACTCGACTGTGTGGGAAGTGTTCAGTGATGCCCATGGGGAGGACATCGAGGGTCTCACAGACACCATAACGGACTACATAAACTTTTGTGTGGAGAACACCGTACCCACCAGGACTGTACGGTGTTTTTCCAACAGCAAACCCTGGATCAATCCTGAGATAAAGACCCTCCTCAAGGAGAAGAAGATGGTCTTTAGATCAGGAAACAAGGAGGAGCTGAGGACTGTGCAGAGGGAGCTGAGGAGGAAGATAAGGGAAGGGAAAAATGTCTACAGGACGAAGATGGAGGATCAGCTGCAGCAGAACAACATCAGCGGAGTCTGGAAGAGCCTCAAGGCCATGTCTGGCCACAAGGGGCCCAACCAACAACCTGTGGGGGACCAACAGTGGGTGAATGATCTGAACTCATTCTTTAACAGATTTGATCAGCCAGCCACCCCTCCCCCCACCCAGACCTCCCTGCCGCTGCAGCCCCCATCGTCTGCACCCCCTGTGGATTACCCCCCTCTTCTTCCTCCTCCTCCACCCCCTTTTCCACAACACTCGGCTCCCCTCCACACTCCTCAAACACTGCACACCTACAACACCCCACCCCCACCCCCACTCCAACAACCTACAGCACACAGCCCCCTTCCCCCAACTTGTCCCTCTCAATTAACCAGGTGAGAAAAGAACTGAAGAGAATAAAGGTGAGAAAGGCCACGGGTCCGGACGGCATCAGCTCAAGGCTCCTCAGATCCTGCGCAGACCAGCTGTGCAGGATAGTGGAGCACATCTTTAACTTGAGCTTGAAGCTGGGGAGGGTACCACAGCTATGGAAGACGTCCTGCGTGGTACCAGTCCCAAAGACCCCGGGGGCCAAGGACTTCAGCAGCTTCAGGCCGGTGGCTTTAACATCCCACCTGATGAAGACCCTGGAGCGGCTGGTCCTTGTGCACCTCCGCCCCCTGGTGATCTCATCTTTGGACCCTCTTCAGTTCGCCTACCAATCTGGCATCGGGGTGGATGACGCTGTCATCTACCTGCTACAAAGATGCCTTTCTCACCTGGAAAAGGCTGGAAGCACTGTGAGAGTCATGTTCTTTGACTTCTCCAGTGCCTTCAACACCATCCAGCCTTTGCTTCTGAGGGACAAGCTGGAGCAGACCGGGTGGACCACCACCTCACTGCGTGGATACTGGACTACCTCACCAACCGCCCACAGTATGTGAGGTTAAGGGAGTGTGAGTCAGATCGGGTGTCCTGCAGCACGGGGGCCCCACAAGGAACCGTTCTGGCTCCATTCCTCTTCTCCATCTACACATCGGACTTCAAATATAACTCTGCTACCTGCCACCTGCAAAAGTTCTCTGACGACTCTGCAATCGTCAGCCTCATCTCCGCCGGCGATGAGAGGGAATACAGAGAACTGAACCAGGACTTCATAGGATGGTGCTGGCGGAACCGCCTCCAGATCAACTCTGGTAAAACCAAAGAGCTGGTGGTGGACTTCCGCCGGGGTAAACACTGTCCTCCGGAACCAGTGAACATCCAGGGACAGGACATTGAGATTGTGCAATCTTATAAGTACCTGGGTGTTCACTTGAACAATAAACTGGACTGGACTAATCATTCAAAGGCACTGTATAAAAAGGGTCAGAGCAGACCGTATCTGCTGAGGAGACTGAGGTCCTTTGGAGTGCAGGGAGCACTCCTGAGGACCTTTTTCAACTCTGTGGTGGCATCAGCCATTTTTTATGCAGTGGTCTGCTGGAGCAGCAGCATCTCAGCAGCCGACAAGAAGAGACTGAACAAGCTTGTCAGGAAGGCCAGCAGTGTGCTGGGGTGTCCACTGGATACGGTGGAGGTTCAATTCAATTCAGTTTATTTTGTATAGCCCAGAATCACAAATTACAAATTTGCCTCAGAGGGCTTTACAATCTGTGCACATGCGACATCCTCTGTCCTTCCCTCACATCGGCACAGGAAAAACTCCCCTAAAAAAACCTTTAACAGGGAGAAAAAAGGAAGAAACCTATGGGAGAACGACAGAGGAGGGATCCTTCTCCCAGGATGGACAGAATGCAATAGATGTCATGTGTACAGAATGAGCAGCATAACAGTTCTTAGATACAACACATTCAATGTATATGACATAAATGATTCATATAATAAGACTACATATAATAACAGCAGCAATTATTACAGTAGAATTATAGCCATGAAAATAGGGATAGTAATGTGACTAATAATAATAATCGAAGTAGCAGTGGGTGTCAGTTGGCTCACAGCAGGAGGCACGACTATGGTCCAGGTACCACAACGTTTCATGGAAACCTGCAGAACGAGAAAGCAAAAGGGCTTCAGGGTGGAAGTAAAGCTAAAATGCTTAATGGTACAGGTAATAGTAATAGTAATGTGACTAGTAATAATAATAATGGTGGTAGCAGTCGGTGTCAGCAGGGCCGTAGCAGGATGCACATCCACGGTCCAGGTACAGCCACGATTTATAGAAGCCTGCGAAGCGAGAAAGCACAAAGACTCCAGGGTAGAAGCAAGTCAATAAGCGTAATAGTACAGGCAATAATAATAGTAATGTGACTAATAATGATAGTGGTAGTAGTAGTGGGTGGGGCCTCAGTAGGTGGCACGATGACAGTCCAAATATAACCCCGATTCCTGGGAACCTGCGAGGCGAGAAAGCACAAGAACTCCGGGGAAGAAGCAAAATCAGTAATGTGCATAAATAGGAGATTAATACATAAAGAAGGAGGGAGAGAAGAGGAGAGAGGAGCTCAGCGTATCCTAGGTAGTCCCCCGGCTGTCTAGGCATATAGCAGCATATCTAGGGGCTGGACCAAGGCGAACCTGAACCAGCCCTAACTATAAGCGCTATCAAAAAGGAAGGTCTTAAGCCTGCTCTTGAAAGTGGTGAGTGCGTCTGCCCCCGGACTGAAACTGGAACCTGGTTCCACAGAAGAGGAGCCTGATAACTGAAGGTTGATTCATGTTAGCCCATTGTTTTGCCCTCCAGGTCGCCACACAGGTCACATGACTGAAAACTATGAAGAGCTTTCCAGTTGAACAATTAATGCTACAACGTGATAACTGGTGATTAGGATACACATTTAGTAAATGTCATTTGTAACGGGTTTACAATCATTAATTAATGGCTTCATCCATTGTTAATACATCGTTTTCTAATGCTTTGACACTCATTTATAAGTCATTCTTAAACATCAATTTCTGGTTGCCATGTTGTAGCAATCACTCCTTTCTATACCAGTGTAAGTCATTACTAAAAGATGAAATGTTTCACACTGTCTGATGAGTCATCAGGTCTGCAGTGATATATGAGTATAAGTCATTAATAAAGGGTAAGGATTTCACATTGTCTAGGTCATCCGGTCTGCAGTTTGACTTAATAAGTCATTAGGGAAAATTATTCAAGTTGCAGTTATAAATGTTTATAAATTAAAATGGATTTTGGCTGAATACTTGAATGTAGCCTCCTAAAGATGGTTGTGGTGGATTAAGAGTAAACTGAACATCTCTGTGGGATGTTTCAGACTTTGTGGTTGTTTGATTGACTTTCCAACAAGAAATGTCAATAATGGATTGTGACCTTCCTTCCAGGGTGACCACACCCCATTTACTGAAGACAACATCACATACAGTACAGTAAAAGTACTGATTTCAAATGTTGAATTTGAATAATTTTGAATGTTGATTTGAATAATGCCTCTCTTTCACTCTTCAGGTGAAGAATGAAAGAGAAGCAATATCAGCACAATATTATTAAGTGATATTTAACATTCTGAATATTATTATAGCATCAAACAACTGTTATCTATGTAAATATATTGAGGAGTAATGTCTACCTGAGTGTGTAGAAATGAATCTCAATCAATCAACAATTGTACTTAATTTACTTACAATCTGTTTAAGGTTCATTTTATTGTGCTGGATAAATGAATAATAATGAGTTATATTTTAATTATTATATATTTTGTGAGTAAAATGTGAACCTGTAATGCAACCAGTCTCTTCCAGGTGCAGTAAGTGTAGTACTACAGTGTTTCTTCTAAAGTAGAAGTACAAAGTATAAGTTACAGTAGAGTTGCATATTTTTTAAGTGCTCTGCATGCTTTTTGTAAGTTTTTTTTAATTGCAGAATACAGAATATTGACATAATTTAACGCTTTTCATATCTAAACAACTTCCCTGGTGTTATTTCTTATGAGACAATTTTGTTTTCAGGGTGTGATTTATTTGCTTTTATTGCTTTACTTTTAACCTTTGTCAAACTGGGAATGTTGGTAGAGCACTGGTAGAAGAAGTAGGCTAATGAAAACTTTTTTTCTGAAGAAAAACTATTAACTATTAACAAAAAAACTATTAATATCACACAGTAAAAATTGTGCATTCAAATATTTACTTCAGGTGAAGAGTTAAAGAGAGGCATTATCAGCACAATGTACTTACGTTTACTTATCGTTTGTTTGAGGTGGAGCTTCCAATTCAATAGTCTGATGAGATAAATGGAAGATTAGCCGTGAGAATTCATCTCTTGAAGTTTACATCATTAGCTGATGATTTCACCTTAAAGGACCCATCCCTCTGTTGAAGCTGAACCTGGCCACCACTATCACTTTTTCAACCGTGGTGTACGAACGATGGCCTCCTCCATGCAAAGAGCACCTCGCTACCAGCAGAGTTTAATGAACTCCTCTCCTATCAAGTTAGTTGTCGAATTAATATTAATAAGCAGGTGATGACCTACCGCTGTGGGCTAAAAATGAGAAACTGCTCCCTGAATGTTTTGTGCTCTGCTCTTTGTCATAGTGATTAAATAATGTTTCGTGTTTAGTGACATTTACACACTCTTAACTTTCACCTGCATGTGCAAAGAAATGCAGACACTGAACCCAGCTGTCCTTAGAGTGACCATACATTTAAATACTCCTGGAATGGCCCTTATACCAATCTTTGGAGTCCATTCTGAATATAATCTTTTGATATATGACAACATAAATAATATCAGCAAAAACCTCTAAGCTGTATTAGAAATGTGGCTGCAGAAGAACAGGCGTTCAGGCTTTGAAACACTTCCTGGGGGTGTTGCAACTACAATGTCTAGTGACATTGCCGAACCTGAACAAGGTGCAGCTGATCCTGTTGGATTTCCACGTAAGACACAGCAACACATAAGTCTTTGAATCCAGAAGAATGCTGCTGATAGATTGACACTCTACTGTCTCTACTGTCTAGCAGCTGACTCACACATAATACATTCCTACTTAAAGGTGGGGAAAGCATTTAGGGTACACAAGTTAAGGCTTTGGTAGTATTTTCCTTTACGTTCACTGGATTCAGATCTTTTCAGTCAGGGTCCCATTGGCAGCCAAAGACAAGCATGCTTTTGTATCGGCCAAGACTACTTTATTTCCCCCGAGACATGTATATGTTTTTCGAGTCCCCTTTAACAGGATCTACTTTTCAATATACTAGAATGACCAAGTGGGCCGTTTTTATAAAATCACAGCTGCATCAAAAAGCTGTTGTAAAAGTATCAAGTTGATCAATGTCAGTACCACACAGCAAAAACACTTACAAACAGTCTTAACACCTACTTTCATTGTGTGTCATTTACTGATATGTGCATTGAAATGTTCTTTCAATGTGTACAAAATAACTGTACAAGCAGAAATACCTTTGGATCCATGACATGTGCGCACCATCCAATTTTTGTTCCTACCACCGTGAGTATTTCACACAAAGGGAGGCACAAACCTTCATTAACAGTACAATATATAACAGCACAATCCAAGCATAAATTACATTTGTATAAACGTAATAACACAAATCAAATTTTAAAACCCCAAATTTTGGGGGGGGGTGATTTCGACATACCATAGATATTTGGAGGTTCATTGGAAAACCTCAACTGAAGCTTTGAAATATATAATGCATATTAATTTAAATTTGGTAGTAATTAAATACATTTTGCCAATGCATTTTTTAAATATCGTCTATTAAAGCCTTTTATAATGACGGCAGTTTTAATATGAAATACATTTAGAATGCCAGGTAATTTGTTAGAACATTCTGGTAGTTCTAAATTTGTTTGCAGAGTATGAACAAATTCAGTGACAAAATATTGATGAATCTCCGATTTCTGGCTGAAACCTTCATACTCTCAGATCCGCGTACACACTGTTTGTGAATGAGGACCATTGATGGAAGAAATCTAGATTAAGACTATGGGTTTTAGGAATAGGAAGGACTTCATGGATGCCTTCATTAATTGATGCTTAATCCATCTGCTAGCTACAAGCCATGGCAAAGTCACCAGCCAACACATGGAGCCAGTGGGGAAAGACATAATTAATTCATACCAGAGTATGCAATTATAACATTGTTAAATTCCTTACTTTTATTGTGTAAAGATGAGACAATCCCAATGAGAACTGGGGCAGATAATGGGTTGCTTTCTGCCCATTAATTCTGTGGCACTGAGTTTGATGTATGGGAGAAGGATGACATTGTGTATTGGCTTGCATTTGAATCTTGTCCTCACATAGAAGGCAAACATTGTCAGTTCTTTAAATTCCTAAAAAGGGGCCATAGGAATTACAATTAGAGGTGACGTTTCTATAGTAGCCATGCTGTGTAGCTCCTCACAGAACCAGGCTAGTCAGGCGATTCAAAACAACATATTTTGTTCTTTAGTGTGGAGGATTTGTTGTGTATTGCTGCTCAGTGTCTTTTCTCATAAAATGACTTTTGTTTAAGTCTCACATATACTAACTTCAAGTAAAGGTTAAGATACTTTAATGGAAAAGGCCTCGGGTAATTACTTTACACATCACTGGCGTGATAGATAAATGATGCAAGAATACTGGCAACGATTCAAATTTGTGACCGTTGTAAAACTTTTTCAATAAAAGATTTAAAATAGATTTGTGCATGAAGAGGACCAGATACCAGGAATCTATTGACAGAAAGAGTGGATCTGGTCTGTGCTGCCTTCCTCAAGTTTGAAAGGAGTTTGCCATCTTTGTTCAGTCTGCAGAGCCTCCATGTTATTGTTCACTATGGTGAACGTTTTGAATTTTCCGTTCCACACAACCTAATTGATGCCTTTATTCACGGTGTGAAGCTCCAAAAAATAGACCACGTTCAAAAAAAATGTATCATCTGTTTTTTGCCACCTCATATTCACGTTGGGTGTGAAGTACTCGCGACAAAAAACTTCAACTAAGTATATTGACTGCATGCGATGTAAAGGTTGTTGCTCATAGTACCAAAACCACAGAAAATGACCATCTGACTCTACAGGTGCCCTCTAGAGGCTTGAGGCCATATGTGAAAAATGTATTTCAGTTTTGAGTTTGATCCTTAAATCCTGAATAAAGTCACCCAGCCTCTAGAATTACTGCTCTGCACATGTGAGAAGTACACATGAAAAGATTTTCCTGAGAGCCCAACGGGCTGCACCTGCAGCGGTCATGGGGATTTCATTAATATTCTGAGGGCCTGATTGGCCCGCAGGCCACCAGATCCCGATCAATGCTATAGGCCTTACTGACTAATGTGCTAACACTTTTAGGTCATTCAGAATATTTCTGGCCCGTGAGATGATGTGAGTGAAACTTGCGCTTCAACACTGTTGTTTAAAATGAAGAAAAAAAACATTTATTGGGATACTTGACTGAAAGGTTCTCCTAATTGGATCATAATGGTTTTCTTTCTCACCTGTTCACCAAATGTGGCTTCATTTTCCCTCAATCCAGCTCATCAGACACTTCATGCACCTCACTAAGACTGGCAGGCTGCCAAAAATATTGTTTTACTACAAGCACAGTATCACACACACACATACAATCACACACACACACACACACACACACACACACACACACACACACACACACACACACACACACACACACACACACACACACACACACACACGCACACACAAACACACAAACATACAAACATACACACACAGAAACCTTTTTTCAAAACAAGATGCTGAAATGGTTTGTGTCCCAGATTTGAAAACTTCTGACAGGCACATTGTATCGCTCTGCTTTAGAGAGCACGGCGGCAGACCTTCAGAAGTACAGAGTTGATGTTCTTAAATGTGTTTTCCTTTTTCTGCCAGGAAATGGAATGGAGGGTAATGGGGAAAAAAGCCTTAAACTGAGTATAGAAGAGGAAGAAACAGCTCAGAGAAGAAGGGTGTTCTCACTTTTGCCGCTCTCCCAGGCCATCGCCTGAAAGCATACGCACTTCACAACCTGCACCTAATCTGATCAATAGTATGCTGAGAGAGGTGGAATCCGATTTCTGCTTATATGAGGCAACTTTACAAGAAAGGTTTTTTTCAAAATCCAGTGAAAGCATGATTTACACTTTTAAACAGACAAGGGAACATTACAGGGAATTGGATCTGAAGTTGTTAAAAGCCCAGATGTATGGCATTTCAAGGCTTGAGTGTGATCTGACACTGTGGTGGACCTGTTGAGGAGAGCAGAAAACAGCCATTAGGAGACAAAGATCAAATAAAACCATCAGGGGAAAAACAATGGGAGCAGATTATACTTTCAGCAGTACAATCAATACATATTAGATTGAGAATCTTCTACATATTCACAGTACCCAGATCAGTAGAAGAGTAGCCTACCAATGATGTCTCATGCTAGGATGGAGATGCTTGATAACCGTGTCAGGTTCTCTGTGAATCGTATTCCCAGGAACCTAAAACTGTTCTTTTTCTCCACCTCAGCTCCACTGATGTAGACATATCAATGGAGAGACAAGTGTCTGTGTTCGCATCCTTTTCCATTAAATCAATGATTTACTCCTTGGTGGTTCTGCTGATTTGAGCAATAGGTTGTTCTATGAGCACGACTCTGTCAGACTGTGTCCTGGTTTCCTCTCTATACGGAGTATGCTGTTTGTAATCCGTCTAAGGATGGTAGTGTCATCCGCAAACTTCACAGTAGAGTTCTCTTCATGTTGGGGTAGCAGGTGTGGGTGTACAGCCTGAACAGGTGGGGGCTAAGTACACAGCCCTGGGGGGCTCCGGTGTTTTGACAACACTTGAGTGGAGGGGGCGTGGCTGTCAACCAACTGACTGGGATCGGTTTGTGAGGAAATCAAATACCCAGTTGTAGATTGTGGTATTGAAACTAAGTGTACCAATAAGTTTGGGGAGATTGTTTTGACTGCTCAAATCTGATTCAGGACAGTGGTACTTGCCTACCATGCGTAGAATTGCTCAGGTTCATCTAACATCAAGGACATGGTTGAACTGTACATCCCAGATCGTCCACTACACTCTGCTATGGCTAACCGGGTATGCGACTCCCTCACTACAACGGGGGACCGGCTACCACTCAATAAAATAAGGGCAGCAGCTCACATTATGTACTTGGTAAATTAATGGAATGGAATAATTGTTAAATAACAGAAGGATGGGATGTAAAACATATGTGTTGAAAATAAGTGTTTATTCAGAGAAAATAAAACTGATTGGGCTAATGACAATATAAACCAGACCTGTATCTCTATCCAGTCTGATCCCAACCCAAACTTCTTATTTCTATGGTGATGTGCCTTTAATATGATTATGTGTAGAGCTGTGAGTGACATCTGATATTGACCGGTTGTCTGCTTCCCCCAGTCTTATTGACTAAACTCTGCTGTTTCCCTAAACCTTAAAAGGAGACACTTCAGGCTCTATAACAACACTATTTTTATTGTGCTTTTTATTCTTTCCATCCCCAACTAAACTGATATAAAAGGGATGTTATCTATTCCCTATCTTGTTTTATGTTTTTCCTTTTCCTTTGAATAGATACATGGTCATACCTGAATACCCTATGGGGGTATGTGGTGTTGGGAGGGAGGGAGATGTGGGCTGATTTAGCATCTATGTAATTACATTCTTGTAAGTTGTTGTATTATTGAGCCGTGGGGCCTTTGTGTTATTAAAACACTTAAGATGATGTAGAAATAAAAGAAAATCTTCACACTTGTTTCTTCTTTGAATAGATACTTTAATCAGAATCAGAATCAGAATCAGGATCAGGATCAACTTTATTGGCCATGAATGTGTATGCATACATGGAATTTGACTCCGGTTTCTTCCGCTCAGTAGTACACAGAAACAGACAAATAAATAGAAAAACAAGGAGATCCAAGAAGAACAAAGGATAAACATTTAACTATTTTGTACAAATGAAATATAAAATGCAAAAGTATATGTATGGACATAAACAACGACAATGAAATGTTGATAAAAGTGCAATGATGCAGAGAGCAAGGCTGCTTGAATAAATATGTTTTACAATCTGTATCTGTCTGTGCAAACTAGTTTCATGGATCGAGTCAATACAATTAAGCAGAGTCAATTGTGTGACAGAGGCAGTGGTCACACATCTGGGTTATTCTTAAAAATAACCCTTCAAAGATTGTGGGTTTTTTTCAATTGAAATAACAAAGAAGGTTAACTTTTGAACTTACAGCATCTGAAAACTTTTTCTCCCAACAAATAATGTTCATAGCGAGCATATTGACAATTACCGCTTCTGGAGACAAAAGCATGGTTTCTGTTTTCCTGGTTATGTTCAGGTTACTCAAAGCATTCAATTGAAGTTTGGGAAAGATTCTGGTCTTCTTCCAATATTGTAAAAGTAAACACTCACTTAAAGCAAGTGACAGGGCATGAAGATTTTACAATGTATAACAAAAAACACCATCTTTTACAAACGTTTACCACTTGCTCTAGTAGACTAAGCCAAATTGTGGAGTGTAGGACACAAACCCCAGTTCTCCCTATGTATACCGTGAGATACAAGAATGTCACACTTTCTGGTTGGAAAAAACGATGCCAGTGGATTCGAAATAATGCTGTATCCTAGGATAAGGACTTTTCCCGATCTTCCAGATTCTGCTCCTGCCAATAAACCCATACTCTATCTCGTAGAGACCCTATCAGTCAGTTCTCTGACAGTAATCAACCACGTTTTTATTTGTCCTTAAATAATAGTGTGTACAAAAGCAACTCAATTAAAATCAAGATTTAAAAATATTTTCAGTAACTTGTCAGAGATGTAAGTAAGGTGGACATCATTTATTATGTTCAACACCAGGAACAACAAAGCAGTTATCCAATAGTTTTAATTGTAGCAGCTACTCCGGCAGGAAAGACAAGACTCCATTCAATTTTCCATTAAATAAACCCCCTTGTCTGGCATTACAAAGTCATAATTTCCTCTATAATTCACACACAAACAACCTCACGTTTTAAACAAGCATGGCACCATCAAACTAATTCAATAACCGTGTGGGCTGAATTGATAGGCTTAATTAAACAATGCAGTTGTCTCTTGGTGTATCCGGGTTTGTTAATTGGCTGGACCAGCTCAATGAAGACAAAATTTATGTATGCTGGGTGTTGAAGAGGAATTGTAGGTGAGGTGTCATAAACACTTTATTGCCCCAGAACAGATGAGCACAAAAGATGAGAGCCATTACAAAGTATGCAGTACTCTGTAGCCTGTAAATATGAGCCCTAAATACACCTACATGCCCATATGTATAGAACAAAATGCATATTGTTCTGGTGTAACCTTATCTCCTTTTATTGAATATGACGGTTTACAACCTCCACATCTATAAAAGATTGTAGATCTCTGCAAGCCTAGCTGAACTGCCAACAACTGATTAGGTATTGTTAAATGCTAAAATCATATGTTCTCAAAAAATATCTTTTTTTGTGAGAGATGACTTTCAAAGCAAATGAAAAACACTTATAAACATCTGCTAAAAGATACAGAACCTGTTATCAACATGTTCTGGGTTCTGAGAATGATATATCCATTGTTTTCACCTAAAGGAGTAGTGTGTCAGATTCAGTGGCATCTAGTGGTGATGTTGCAGATTGCAAGCAACTAAACCCTTCCACTCATCTCTCTCTTCACAAGCATATTGAATATTGTTCATATTAAACTACGGTGGCCTTTAGGTAGGGATAGATATCTTTAGGATATTATTCCTACTAGGAGTTTTGATTTTTGATTAGTCGATCTTTCGTGCTGTGCTCGTGTTAACGTAGCCACAGTGGAGAGACTGCGGACAGAGTGGACTGAATTAGGTTTCACTTTCGTTTATAAGGCCGTTCTTGTTGAACAGATGTATTGATAAAGTATTCACTTTTTTCTCGCAAATGTTACAAGTACAAGCGTAATTGTCGCCAATTTGAGTAATCTTCACTTTGCCATGTGTGTGTAGTTGTCTGTCAGCCCCAACAGAGAGAGCAGAGAAGATGCTACAGTGTGCATTGCAACAGACCTGACATTTTTAACCAGAGATAAAATTGAAACACTGCTGTTGAGGTACAGTACATTGCTCTTGCAACTTTTATAAAAAGGAACACAGCGCACCATCCACCCTGTATCTTGGTACATCCATGATAAGCATCTATGATAGCGACAGACAGAGCTGGGGGACGAAAGCTGCTCTAATACAGCTGCAAATTAGCGAGATACCAAGTAAACCAAAAGGCGGAACACTTGTCTGTCAACTTTTGAGTATTCGTAATAAAAGAAAAAAATATATATTTTTTTAAGAACTAAGTCATAGAATAAGTTGCTTTGAGTGATTTGTGCATGTTTTAGCATTTTCTGACAGGCTACTGTGGCCTCCAGTAATTTTTATTTGTAAAAAAAGTTACCCTCACTTGTGGACACCTTTGCTCTGACTCGAGACTGCAGGACGATACCCAATAAAAAGCTAAGGGAAGCTGTTTGAGTGCCACCTTATGGGGGATGTATTTGACACACACAATATGTTGAAACAAAACCTAGACCTTTGTTTGAAAGCATGTTTTATATCGATTACTCACAGTATCCAGTCTTGCTATTATGCAATGTATGGTATCCAAACATATGATGTTATAAAAAAAAGTGCATCTCAAGTCCTCTGCATTTTATCCCCCTTATATATTATTTTGCATGAAATTCATCCCTGGTTTCCTGTTCAGTCAAAAAACAAAACCGTAACAGATTACAGAAGTCACCATTTCCCCTGTCATGTGTGGTTTCCTTAGAGCTTTAGTATTAAGGGTTTGGCACTGGTCCAACTCTCTGTGTGTGTGTGTGTGTGTGTGTGTGTGTGTGTGTGTGTGTGTGTGTGTGTGTGTGTGTGTGTGTGTGTGTGTGTGTGTGTGTGTGTGTGTGTGTGTGTGTGTGTGTGTTCTGGATACAAGGTGATTTAGCACCCTGATAATTACAGTCTCTCTGGGGAGTCTGCCTCCTAACACACACACACACACACACACACAACAAACACAAAGAAAAGTTGTGGGCTTGGCTATCCATAACCCTGACATTGCCGCAGTGGCATAGCCCTCTGAGACCAAACTCTGTTTCCCTCTCTATCTAACGTGCACGCACTCCCAGGTAGCCCACCAACCATGCACCTTTGTTTGTCACTAACTGTTTTATTGATCCACCAAACGAATGATTGCAGCCTGCATGCATCCAAACAATTAAGCCAACAGAAGATTACACTTTAAATTTGATGAAGCGTCCATTGCAATGTGTTCCTGCACCATGCACCGACAAAATATAATGAATTCTAGGCAATATGTTCAAGGGATTTATGACACACACCTAAGTGACCCACCTCTCCTTTCATTTGAATTGTAACAGAGTCATTTGGGGGCAGTATATACTGAAGGTTCCAAGTGTGGGTCTAAAATCTTTCCAGAGCATCTCTCTCATCCTCACACACACATTTACACACACATCACTGCTCTGGGTCTCTGGAGTGTGGTCCTAAAACATTTCCTCATCCCTTTTTTTTTACTTTATCTGCACTCTATTAATCTAGCCAGCAGATACTTATCCTACTGATTTACCTGCAGATAAATCTAATACCATATGGATTGGATTAAGCGTTGGCATACAGTTAAGTTTATAGTGCTGGTTACGATGGCAGCTGAGGGGTTGGTGCCTGGGTGAGGATTAACTCATTCTCTCTTTCAGTACAGGAGATTATATCGGGACTGAGATTACGGTCAATCATTTTTGTTCTCAGTGCAATGGGCCTGTAAATTATATTCGCAGGCTCAGATTGTGAGGGACTAACCTTCAGACAAGATGAAAATATGACCTCGATTTCAAGCACAAAAACATCTAGAAAAGCCTTCATTGTTGTTCTTTGTTCATCTTTAAATCAAGATATACTCTGATAGAACTAATGCTGGTGCAGCATCTACGCTAACCTCTTCAAGAGCCGCCATTGTTGTTTTAAACCAACAGTCTGTTGTCACACACAACTAAACCCCGTCTATAGCCTCCTAACAAGATGGTCAAAAGATGTTTTCGCTCTTCTCTTGACTGGCTGTAAGGTTTTGATTTGCAGATGGTCCATCCAATCACCATGCATTGTTTGAAAGTGCCTGCCCTTTTCCAAACATTTTCCACAACCACTTCTTAGATTGTCCTGTGTTACAAACTGCCCCGCGTGTCAGGATATGTGAGCCATTACTTTGATATGAAACTGTAATTTTATGATCCAGATTTTCAATAGACTTGTACATTTCCAAAATTCCAATCCCTCTGTTTGCTGTGTCTATGTAAAATGCCAAAGAAGATGTGAGAGCGCACTGAGCCAATTTGTTATTGTTGTTAATGAGTTACGGGCTGATGCGTTCAATTAATTTCACACTCCCTTCTTGGAAATCCATTCTATGTTATTAACAATCTCCTTTTCCTACTCCTCTTCATCTTCCGCCTCTTTGATGGTATTTCTGTTGTTTTGCTTCTTTTCACTAAACATCTACACACCACAAACCCCAACATGTTCTGTACAGTTGGTTTATTTTAGATTTGACTGACTGTACCTGTCAATGTGGATTAACAAGTAAACCAATCATGGTTGTGTACTTTCACAGGACATTTCAGTACACATGCTGTACTAAATGTAGACTGTTTTATTAGACATGTATGTTTATCCTGCTGTTAATTAACAAAATATATTTTGATAAAAATAGTAATTTAATTTACCAGCCCCCGTTAGATGCTCTCAACCTATGAATGACACAATGTGATGAAACCCCATTTCCCCATGACATTTAAAAGAGTTTTTAATGTCCCAGTGAAACATAAGTTAGAGCGTCTTTAATTTCTGTATAACATGTCTCACAGTAATATAGAATTGTTCAGCAGTGTACAGTTACATGAAGGATTTAAATCATACTCTGGCATTTCATTGAACTGCTAACAAGTGGACGGGTTTAGAGATTAGCTACCGAACTCTACTACAATCCACAATCGGGTTTCATAAGAGCTCATGGGTAACACCTCTGAGTGCAGGATGAGTCATCAAATGTTTGAAAATGTTTTACAGAAGGGAAAAGACAGGGGTTTTATTTGACCTCTATTTGTCAACAGATAAATTAACAATTAACAGGAACACAGGATTAAAACTGGGAAAGTGTATTTTCATTTAACTGGGTCCTTAAAAATGGGGAAACAGTTCTGTGCACAGCTTGTAATACAGGGTTGGAGGTGCTGGCAACTGCAAGATGAATTTACCACGGTCAGTAATTGTAGAAAAAATTAACCACAAGTGCTTATGGTAGAGACCGGAGACCGCACACTCAACCTGCAAAAACATAATCAAGGATCTGTTATACAAGAGTACTCCAATCAAACTTGATTCAGCTGAACCACAGATTTTTTCAATTCCGTGCATATTTGATCCTTGTCAAAAACTTTTCTACAGTTTCCACAATGATTATCGACTGCCAACTGCTCAGTTACATATTGAAGCCGCTAGAAATGTGGAGCGGGCTGCAGAGGTCTAAACAGCCTGATTTTTGTAGTCTTCTTACCTTGACTTCGGCAACTTATTAATTATTGCAGCTTTAAAATATGCAGCTTAAACATGACTTCAACATGTATAACCCAAAGACATGATTCCCCTCCCAGTTAGGCCCTGGTGATACTTTGATTTCAGTGAGACTTTTGTGATCAGATGTGCCACATCAGATTTAGCTGTTTCCCCACATGTATGTCCTCACATGTGGCCACTTCAATGATAGCTGCTTAAGCACATAGTGATTGAAAATAAAAGAAATTCAAGGACCACATTAATTTCCTTTGAATTACTTTACAATAAAAGTCCTGTGTTATTTTAGCTGCTTACTCTTCCTCCTTGCACTGTGACTAGACTTGTTTTCATTTAAGAATAGCCCAAAATTTCTCTTAAATTCTTCATAATAAAAGTTATTTTATTATTTTAAAACATTTATTTTTAAGCAGCAAAATCATGCAAATTTTTTCATTAGCAGTAACTTATTAAAGGACTCCAACAGCACGTCTCAGCTGTGCTCCAATCAGGTTTTCCTCCTTCTCTCTTCCCTTTGCTCTCCTCCCGTGTGGGGGGAAGATGATGGGTGACCTATGTTTGATAAATTGTCCAGTTTGTGTCCACATGCTGTCCAAACCTCATTGAGATCCAAATCCAGTGCGAGCCAGGTACGGCTGATCTGATCACAATGCAAGCAAGAACCGATCTCTGAGCCTACAGACTTAATGAGTTCTGGCATAATCGGATGACAAAAACAGGCCTTTAACAGAATAGTGACACCGCAGCCATACACAGTAACACACAGGATGCAACCATGAGGCAGTCCATCACTGAGTTCTCTGCAGGAGGATTTCTAAATCAGCACTGTCTAAGCTGGTTTAAGCCACGAACATAAGAAAATGTAAATGCAAACAGGTTCAGCTCCAGTGTAATTACATGGAAGATGAGGTGAGTTCAGCTAAGTGTCAGTGGTGCTGCAGTGATTTACCAGCTGCCAGAGTTTTAGTCCAGATTTCTCTCATTTAGAAAGAGAAAACAGACGTTCTTTGTGGGTGTGGATGTGAATTAATTTGTTACTTACATAGAGCAGTGATGTATACTTTTTTTGTTGTGCAGACTTTTTCTCCTCTAGAAAGGATAGCACACCTTCATATAACCTACCTATATATTGACACAAAGCACACATAGTTGTTCCAAAAGGAAGACCAAACACATTTGTTATAGAAATTTTAAAGAGAGAAACTAGAGGGCAGCTGCCGCGAAAGACAACTCTACATTACTGCTTAAAAATAAGGACAGTAAAAGCTTTTACAAAGAGCAATAAACAGGTCCTTTGTTTTATATCGTCATGATAATAATCTGCATTATATCCTCAGTACAATATGGAGTGGCAGCACAACCCTTTATTCAAACTATATAAATGGAGAAGCAAATAAAAGTAATGATGAACAGGGTGAAACTGTGTGTGTAGAAATGGTCCATAATAAGATGTTTCCATTTACTAACCCCAACGCAAGACCACACTTGGGTTGATCTGTTTGTAAGTCCTGGCGTAGAAAGGAACTTCTGGCCCCATTGATCTCCATCTCCTCCCAAACCATGACATTTCCCATGCTAGTAGGTTCACGCGAAACTTGAATTTGGGAATATGTACAATATAAACATAAATTAGAAAGAAAACACTGCCAAACTCTAAATAGTTATGCAGGTGAAACCTTTACACTGAGAACCAGTTTCATACAGAAAATCCACATGGATAATCAAATCTCACAAAACAAAAAAGAAAATCACTCCTTAATAATAATGATAAAAGGTCTCTTTAATAATAAACATTTGTAAAAAGAGAGTTTCAATGGCAATACACTAATAAACCAGAAAAAGCCTGTGAGCGTTCCAGCACTCTGGAAAGGGATAATGCTGTTGGGTTTTGCAAATTTCTTTTTTTGACACTTTGAACTCCACAAGCTGAGCGCCTAATTTATTGGAGAAGGGCTGACACCTCTATGACCGGTATTGCCAAAAACAGGCAATTCACTGTCTAGATGATAAATAGCACTGCAGGTAAGAGGGAAATATGTATTTCTGATTTTGGTTTCATTTGTTTTCCTCTAAGATCCGTTTGCCGCAACTAAAGCATGACTCATGTTGTGTTTGGGTAACCCAAAGCACTTGGTTAAGGTCAGGTAAAATCCTCATCTTGGTAAAAATTGAAAAAGAACATAACACTTTGAAAATTGTTTGCCAGTGAACATAATCCAGGCAGCATTATATTTCCTCCAATACGTATTATGCAAAACCATTTAGTGGTATGGAAATGTCAGTATTAGGAGACAAGGTTGTTGGTTGACGTGTGAACGTTTGGGGTTAGGGGCCTCAGAGTCTTGGGCCCTGATTGATTTATTCCTGTAACTACAGAATGGTTAAGATTATGATAAAGGTTGGAAAAAATATATAGGCTTTTGTTGACATTTTAAACATGTGCCAAATTAGCTATATTCATAAAAGAACAGGATTAAGGAAAACTGGCTGTCTTTGTCCTGGAACCAAATCACTTGATATGATTTGCTATTTGTTTTTGAGTTTGTTATTTGTGCTCTTAAGTGCTTTTATATGTGAATTTTTTATGACGACGTCTTTGTACTGCTGCAGGATCTTTGCATCTCTTTTTTCCTCACCTGCAGCTGAGGTTCTTCCCGTTTGTTGCGCAGTGATTGTACATTGTAGAGAAATATTCTCGGAAAACATTCTACAAAGGAGAAAGAGGCTGGTTCCCTTTCATCCTGTGTTTTTAAACGCACGAACAAAGGTGAGGGCGCTTTTGACCAGTATGTCCAATAATTAAACGGATGAGACAAGAAAATGATGATATTCATAATCTCTTCTCTGGTGAGAGGAATCCGTGTTCTACAACAGAACACTGAATAAACAAAAAGTCTCTAAGGAGGTTAATTCATTATTGCATCATAACTCTATCGGTGTTTTTTATAGTCTTTCAGTAGGTTTTTACCTACAGTTAGTTATGAGGGGAAGTCAACTGCTATAAGCTGTTGATTCGCTATGTGTCTCTGAAGATTCAGTAAAGTCAGGTTCAGCTTGAGGATTCAGCGTTTTGTTTCTTCATAGTAACAAAATAAACAATTCTGAGCAAACAATCTTTCAAATTGCAGTGGGCCTATTGGAGCAACTATATTTATTTCAAGCTGAATCCAAAGCCAAACTTATAATTGACAGCACGAACTTGGTAGCAACAGATTAAAGTTTGTACAAAACACCAATCAAAAGAAAAGAAGACTGTGTAAGAGGAAACATGCCAGTGGATTTCAAGAAATGGTTGCACAATGTAAAAGTGTGGTTGTTTGTCTGTTTTCCCTCCCTCCTCTCGCTCTGTCTTTGTCTGCTCCTGATGAGTGACATATGGATTGCACATGGATCTGTGCTTCTCATTACTCCTGGATGGAGCGATAGGCAAAAGGAAATGGAGTGAAAATAAAAGGCCTTCAGCTCTCTAAAGAGCTACATATTTATGTAGCAACAAGAACACTATTCAACTATAAGAACATTACTCTTCTGGCAATGCAATCTTTCTCCTTTCGCTCTGCCTATTTTCCTCTTTCTCTCTCTCCCTCTCCAAAGTATATCCTGTTTGTCAAGTTATTCGTAGCTTCATGTCTTATTTAGGACTGGGAATCAGTACTCAATACCTAATAAGGTATCAACTGAAATAAACTAGTACCGAGTAGTTTACAAGCTTATTTTGTCAAACAATACCTTCAATCGATCCTTTTAGTGCTCAGATCTAGAAAAAAAACACAATTTGTATGGTCTTGGTTAGAGCCAGTTGCTGTAGGTGTTCTTCAATTTACTATGTGGACAAGAGGTGTTTGAACTAACAGAAGCTAACAGTGCAAACAGCGCTTACAACGGCAACAGTGCTGACAGAGCTTAAAGTCGTAAAATGGGGGGACAATGCTGTCCACTGACCCATGGTGGCAGGACAGCGCTTCCGAGTCAGTAGTAACCGCTGTATGAGTGCTTTGCTGTGTTGCAGTGATCAGCTAGCCACACTCACAGCCTCCATTCACATGATGGGTATCGAGTGAAGTATTTTATTAGTATTGGTATCACTTTAAAGGTACTGGTAGATGGAAGGGGTTCATTGGAGTACCAATAGAGTTACCATGGGTGAATTCACGGGAGTATCAATAGAGTTACCATGGGCGAGTTCATAGGAGTATCAATAGAGTTACCATGGGCGAGTTCATGGGAGTATCAACAGAGTTACCATGGACGAGTTCATAGGAGTATCAATAGAGTTACCACGGACGAGTTCATAGGAGTATCAATAGAGTTACCACAGACGAGTTCATAGGAGTATCAATAGAGTTACCATGGGCGAGTTCATAGGAATACTTAAAGAGACATGAAGCAGGAGTCCTAGGAGTATGAGTAGAGTTATAAAGGCATAGTTCATGGGCGTACCAATAGAGTTCTCCAAGGTTCCAGAAGTAACATTCCCATTACTTTCCAACATAGACAATTCCACAGCGTGAATGGCTTCAGAACAAAAGATGAATAATTGCCTTAGAAAGTTCTAATATGTTTATGTAATATCTTTAAAGTCAAGGTGAAAAGCTAGCTACATCCCAAGTTGTATTTCATAAAAAACTGCTTTAAAATGGGTTATGTGCACCAATATTGGTCGATATGATACAAATAAGGGCCTGTGGCAACACAGTGGATTATTCTGGCAGAAAAGCGTCCGCCGGGCTCTGAGTAGCTTCAACAAAAAAAACGCTCAAATATTGACAATATCTTGACAATATCTTGACAACATATCACAGCTCTAACCATCATTGTAAGATAGATTATCATTGCCTTTTGTATTATCTAATTCGGCTACTATTCATTTGTTTTACATCGTTTTTCACCATGAGCATCAAACAGAGGATGTCTGCTGTCTGCTATATAGTTTGTATTAATGAGCTTGTCACCACTTAATCTGACAGCCCAGATCTAGGCGAGACAACGTCTACGGTTATGAAAGCACAACACTCGCCAGCAACATTCAGTGTTTGCCCGGCCGATCTGCTCCCACAAATGGGCGTTACGGTCTTTTTTTATGATAGTGTGTCCCCGAAATATAAAGTTTACGATAGACCAACAAAGCCAGAAAAAGCTTCACCTACATTTATTACAGTGACTTCACCAGAGCATTTCTGAAAAGTTCAAAGATTTTCTATTTGAACAAAAAGGGGAAGCGCTAAGGCTTGGCTCTGGCGTTAAAAAATAGGTGCCATGTGATCACAGGCCCTTATGCTGTTGAGAGAGCTGAAAACACACTTCATTTGAATTGTAGAGACTGAGGTAGAAATAATTTAAACTTTTGTGTGTTTAAAGAGTATGTAGTGACAGTTTATCAAAAAGATGCTGTCACGCTGCGTTAT
Source organism: Anoplopoma fimbria (assembly GCF_027596085.1). Classification (NCBI taxonomy): domain Eukaryota; kingdom Metazoa; phylum Chordata; class Actinopteri; order Perciformes; family Anoplopomatidae; genus Anoplopoma; species Anoplopoma fimbria. The sequence continues at coordinate 11,558,699 of NC_072451.1, read as the reverse complement.
GGGAAGTATAAATGCACGGTTTTTGAACATTAATCTGTAATAGAGTCACAACATGGCACAAAAGGATGTGAACAAAGAGGGAGACCCATAGCCGTAAATGCAACATGTTGAGTAATTCCGTTGGTGGGAGTTGAAAAAAAAAAAACGGACGTTCAATGCCTTGTTAGTCAGCTTGAGGGACCACAGCACCTGCTCTAATGTGGCTTGCATCCATGATAAGCTTAGAAGGCTGAACAAGCATTGGAGCTAACAGAACTGGGGCAGAATTCCAACAAGATCAAACACACTTCACAAGTTCCCTTTTAATGGTGGAAACATTAAACCCATCAACAGCTAAAACTTTGCATTAACAGGCCACACATGACTCTGGCCCGCAACTTTAACACAAAATGTCCCAGTGGCTTTTTAAAAACTTACAATTAACTGAGTTTACAGTCAGATTTCCATCTTTTAGTCATTCAACCATAGCAGGAGTACAAGTCTGATGATCCGCCCAGGTAATACTATATACCACATCGTCTTAATATACAGGGAAACCTTCAGTCCATTAACAAATTCATGAGCTGTTGAAAATGGTGCTTTACATAAACCAAAGCCCATGGCTGTCTAAGAGAACACGCCAGGTTGTGTTATTAAAGAAGATATTTATTGAGCTCTTAGATTTAATGGCATCTGCCAATACCCCTTTAATCGATCGAAGTTATTCACATACTGCACCAGCTTGGTCAGTACAATTCTCGACACGAGGAAATTGGAAACAGCATTTCTCTTGTTCTCTTATACAGTCTGAAGTAGTGGCTGAATCTCTTTTTTAAATCTGTCTCACATGTCCCAAAACTTGAAAGTACACTGCATATTTATCACACGTCCTGAATTGGTCAGGCAACCAAGCATTCTGAATTGAGGCCAAACCATTTTTGTTACCAGTATTTATATCTTAATCCAAGTCCTGAACCTGTACTACGCCTTGAAGAAGAAATGGCTGGCCAAGATAAATTTGTAAAATACGTCACCTCATCTGAGGTCTCAAAAGCTAGATTGGTTCTCACTAGGATAGGATACAAAAAAGACAAACACACACATTCACTCTCCTCAGAGCTACGGTCAGTTCTGCCCACATACCCTGTGGCTAACATTAAGGGGCAACAGAATCTACAAAACAAATATAAACAGATATAAATATTCAACAGAGAAAACAACAGTGGAGCTCTGACAAAGAGCTGCGTGAGTGTTTCCGCCTACTGCCATCATCCACTGCCCCGCCACTACCTCTCTCTCTCTCTCTCTCTCTCTCTCTCTCTCTCTCTATCTCTCTCTCACTCTCTCTCTCTTTTGCTCTCTATTCCTGTCTCTTTCTCCATTGTGCTCTAAATTCAACGCCTCCTTCTCGTCTGTTTTCTCCCTCCTGCCTCCACACTTTCTCACTCTCTCCTTCATCTCTCTGTTCCTGCTTGGTTATGATCGCAGACGGGTTTCATGGTTTGTGCTGCTAAATACGGCTTTCACTCTTTCACACTCACACAAACAGGCGCACAGACACATTCATCCATGCACACTTACCCACTCCCGTTCTCTCTATCACAAGCTGCATCTATCCAAATATAGTTTTTTTTACTTATGACGTATCAAATTAGAAAGTTTGAGTTGATGCAATAAGACAAAATCTAACCACTGACAAAACAGTGTTTTGTGAAATACATGGCAAGGGAAATAAATGTTTTAAAAGAATAACAAAATCCATTCCATAACTATAAATATACAAAACATATTAATACAAACATACACTTTAAATAGACCCTTTTTTTTAATATAAAAAGAGCAGGAACAGACGGAATAAAAAAAGAATTCCTGCTGCAAGATTAGATGGACAGACATATTTAGTACTGTATACAGATGTTCTTAATATGCGCATTTAAATACAGTACCCCACTAATACACTATTGTTTGTGTTAAGGTCTGTAAGACTTACTAACTGGATTTAACCTTTGCCTAGTCACATCAACACCAACCATAAATGGATGGAGATTTGTGTTCCACAGATGCATCGATAAATACAGTCCAACCATAATTCACCTAAAATGCTATAACAACAACCAGGTTGGTTCAGTTGTCTTTTTTCCATCAGGATGGGTCACGGTTTGATCTGCCTCAGAGAGTTCGAGGTGACCAGGGGCCTAAAATGGGGACGTAGCCAGGTACACGATAAGTATTAGAGGAAGAGATAGAGGGAGTTTCATTGTGGGCTTTAGTTTCCATAATCAAAGGACTGAGCTTCTGTGGGCAGATGTTAATACAGTTGTGTTTGATTTTCATGTTTAAACTTCTCCAGTAAATGGAGCAGACAGGGATCCTAGATTCCACAAATGAAGCACAATTCAGTGATCTGCAAATTAGTTTGTCTAAAGGTGGAATTACAACAACTAAACTTCAGCCCAATTGCCATTGGCTCTCTGGCACACAGGCATGCTTTCACAATCTGATTTGACTGCAGAAATTAAATAGTTATGTGTTGAATATGGTATTCTTTGGCAGTATTATGGCATGAACAATCTCTTAACACTCTGAATCCCAAGCAGTTTCGGGCGTTTTTCGCTCCGTAGCCTTGATTTTCACTGCATTATATAAAAAGTCCTGCACTTCTATGGAAACAGCACAACCAATGGCTAGCAGAACAGAAAACTCAAAAATGTATTTTGTGCAGTATAACGCAGTTACAACGCCACAAGTCGTAAAAAAAATTTTAAAAAAAGCAAGTTGAATTTCTTCGATAATTACTTTTATCAAAATTGGCAAACAATGGAATCTATATATCCAACATTAATCCGAGTTGCTACATGTGTTACCAATGTAAAATAAAAAGTATGCTCAACGTGCTATAAATATTAAGTTCCCATTTGTACAACCCTCTACTCACTGCCTCTCCTGTCCTCTCCTCAATGCACTGTGTTGTGCTTTGATGAACGGTGTACTTTCAGTGTTAGTTTGAAGAAAAGATGCGTTTCTATCCTGCCGGCGGGTTTTGTGATTCAGAGGGATGAGCACTTTGGAATCAATAATTTTATGTATGAATGTGTGTATGTTTTTCCGTCAAGAATGTCATAGGACTACATTTGTAAATTTACCCCACCTCTACCTCCCAAGTAGGGTTGTTTTTCTTCTGAGATGTACGCATACCTTTTTGCTCCTTAACTGGTCAGAAGAATATGGTACCAATGTGTTCAACATAGTTTGCATACATGGTTTGAGTAATAAAGTTTCATGAGGACATACTAATATTTCTGAGTGGCAGTGTATGAATGGGTATGAATGATTAGCTAGAGTCCTGATGGGCAGGTGGCACCTTGCACGGTAGCCCCTGTCATCAGTGTATGTATGGGTGTGAATGGGTGAATGATGACATGTAGTGTTAAAGCACTTTGAGTGGTCGGAAGACTAGAAAAGCGCTATACAAGTACAGTCCATTTACCATTTACCCTCTACCTCTTCAGAGGAAGATCCCATCAAACGTATATCTGTATGTCTATTAGTTATAGATTAGGTATTACCTCTTCTGAACCAAATTCAAGTTCACTGGCTGTATAAGACCCATATTCACATACACAGAAACCCATTCACTGCACTGCTCACTCTCACACACACATAGACACACATAGACACACTATACTCAGGAACATTTCTGTCTTAGATAGGGCAAAGGACAATTCAGAAGATGATGCTGATGCAACACTTATTGATGCCAACTGCCATAAAACTCAGAAGAAGTAGATGGTTCAACGCCTGGTCTGCATGTTTGCAGAGGAATTCAATTCAATTCAATTCAGTTTATTTTGTATAGCCCAGAATCACAAATTACAAATTTGCCTCAGAGGGCTTTACAATCTGTGCACATGCGACATCCTCTGTCCTTCCCTCACATCGGCACAGGAAAAACTCCCCTAAAAAACCCCTTTAACAGGGAGAAAAAAGGAAGAAACCTATGGGAGAACGACAGAGGAGGGATCCTTCTCCCAGGATGGACAGAATGCAATAGATGTCATGTGTACAGAATGAGCAGCATAACAGTTCTTAGATACAACACATTCAATGTATATGACATAAATGATTCATATAATAAGACTACTTATAATAACAGCAGCAATTATTACAGTAGAATTATAGCCATGAAAATAGGGATAGTAATGTGACTAATAATAATAATCGAAGTAGCAGTGGGTGTCAGTCGGCTCACAGCAGGAGGCACGACTACGGTCCAGGTACCACAACGATTCATGGAAACCTGCAGAACGAGAAAGCAAAAGGGCTTCAGGGTGGAAGTAAAGCTAAAATGCTTAATGGTACAGGTAATAGTAATAGTAATGTGACTAGTAATAATAATAATGGTGGTAGCAGTCGGTGTCAGCAGGGCCGTAGCAGGATGCACATCCACGGTCCAGGTACAGCCACGATTTATAGAAGCCTGCGAAGCGAGAAAGCACAAAGACTCCAGGGTAGAAGCAAGTCAATAAGCGTAATAGTACAGGCAATAATAATAGTAATGTGACTAATAATGATAGTGGTAGTAGGTGTCAGCAGGGCCTCAGTAGGTGGCACGATGACAGTCCAAATATAACCCCGATTCCTGGGAACCTGCGAGGCGAGAAAGCACAAGAACTCCGGGGAAGAAGCAAAATCAGTAATGTGCATAAATAGGAGATTAATACATAAAGAAGGAGGGAGAGAAGAGGAGAGAGGAGCTCAGCGTATCCTAGGTAGTCCCCGGCTGTCTAGGCATATAGCAGCATATCTAGGGGCTGGACCAAGGCGAACCTGAACCAGCCCTAACTATAAGCGCTATCAAAAAGGAAGGTCTTAAGCCTGCTCTTGAAAGTGGTGAGTGTGTCTGCCCCCCGGACTGAAACTGGAACCTGGTTCCACAGAAGAGGAGCCTGATAACTGAAGGCTCTGGCTCCCATCCTACTTTTATATACTCTAGGAACCACAAGTAACCCTGCATTGATTGAGCGCAGCTCTCTAGTTGGGTAATATGGAACTATAAGTTCCTTAAGATAAGACGGTGCCTGACCAGTTAGAGCTTTGTAGGTAAGTAAAATAATTTTAAATTCTATTCTTGATTTAACAGGGAGCCAGTGCAGAGAAGCTAATACTGGAGTAATATGATCTCTTTTCTTAGTTTTTGTTAGAACACGTGCTGCAGCATTCTGGATCAACTGTAAAGATCTAAGAGACCTATTAGAGCAGCCTGATAATAAGGAGTTACAGTAATCTAGTCTAGAGGTAACAAATGCATGAACTAGTTTTTCTGCATCACTTTGAGACAGGATTTGCCTGATTTTCGCAATGTTACGTAAATGAAAAAAGGCTGTCCTTGAGATCTGTTTTATATAAGAGTTAAAAGACAGATCCTGGTCAAAGATAACTCCAAGGTTCTTAACGGTAGTGCTGGATGCTAGAGCAATGCCATCTAGAGAAACTATATCGTTAGATAATTGAATTCGAAGGTGATCTGGACCTAGTAGGATAACTTCTGTTTTTTCAGAGTTTAACATTAAAAAGTTACAGGTCATCCAGGTTTTTATGTCCGTAAGACATGCTTGAAGTTTAGAGAACTGGTTAGTTTCGTCTGGCTTAATTGATAGATATAACTGGGTATCATCTGCATAACAATGAAAGTTTACTGAGTGTTTTCTGATAATATTCCCCAAGGGAAGCATATATAAGGTAAATAAAATAGGTCCAAGAACAGACCCCTGTGGAACTCCGTGACTAACCCTAAAAGACTTCTCTTTTTACACAAATGTGTCCAGTTTCCAACTATTCTTGAAAAGAGCTCGTTTGCAAACAAAATAAGTCGCCAATTCAAATACGTCATCAGTGATTGGTTACCTCGCTATTCATGAATCGCTATCTGTCAGACAGACATAACCCTTTAAATGGTTGTCACTGCAATGTTACAGCATTCATTTACATGCAGTAGGAATTGGCTTCAAATAAAATGAGACGGAAAATGGGAGTGCATTCAATTGAATGCTTCATTGCCATGTCAACACAGATGATAAAAATTTGCAGCAGTGCAGCTGTTTAGAAGAGACTAAAACAGTTAACAAAAATCATTAGTAGATGACATATAGTGAAAACAGTTTGTACATATACAACCAAATTGTATATGCTTTGCCCTCAAAGAGCTATGTTAGGTTCATCGCTGTGCCCTACTTGGGACTCCTGATGTCTACACCTATGACGATAGAGTCTGCTGGCCTCACTCCCTCCATAACGGGCTCTCTTCCTGGATCACATTTATACATTCCAACATACTGAGATACAGTCTTAAGTGCTTTTTGCAGCTACATTTTTTTTAAGTGCTTGTTGCTTTGTGCTCCTTGACATATGCTGAAAATGGTAACTATCTTTGTGCGCCTCTGTCTTTTTGCCCATCTTTTGCCACTTTCCCGTCTTTCTGTCTCTCTCTCTCTCCGTCTCTTAGTCTCGTGTGGGCGTACAATTGTCTGGGAAAAAGGCCGTCACTCAGTAGTCTAAAGAAATTTAGCAGACACACTCACACACAATCTTATCCTCAAAGTACACACTGCCGTAGAACACACAGGCATACCAGACAAATATTGCTTTTTCCAAGTAAGTGCCACTCAGAAGGCTCACAAGAAGTGCTAGAAGATGATTAATGCTCAACAGCCGGCTTTTAGTCTCAACATTAGCCATTGTCCTCCAACCTTCACCGTATCTGCCATCAGTGTCTTTTTAGGCATTTTAAATTAAAAAAGAATAACTCTGTCTAATTAATCTGAGTAAACCATTCAAATATTTTTTTCTAAAACAACAATTTATAATATCAAAAATATATTTATATATAAATAATATAAAAGACCATGTGATATTGAGGCTGTTTGACTGTGAAACATGTTCGGTATAAGCATGCTTGTTTTTTTCAGGATAAACTGGTCAAATTTTTTAACACAAGCTTAGTGGAAGATAAGTTATTATAGGTGCTACAAGCAATTTCTGACTAAACCATTAGAATCTTACTAAATTACTTAGGTATTGTGTATTTAAAGACTATACAAAAGAAAAAAAGGAAATTAATAATAACAAATGATGTTTCCCTTTCTTGTCAAGAGGTAAGTGAGAGAATTGATACCACTGTCATGTCTGTATGTTAGGTATCGAGTAATAGCCAGTAGATGATAAATTTAGCTTAGCATAAAAACTGGTGAAAGGGAATCAGCAAGCCTGGCTTTGTCCAAAGTAAAAAATAAAAATGTGCCTCCATTAATCAATGTATTGCTCTGAGCGAGCTGATGGAGGCTGCATTGGCTGGGGCTTGCAGCAGGTTCCTAGTGGTGTGTAATGCTTGTGCTCGTTTAGTGGAAGAGGGCCCGCAAATAGAACTTTGAGGTAAGTCCAGACTCACTCACATTCAGAGTGATGAGGAGAGGCTGAGCACAGACGGAGGCAGGTGAGCACTGTCCACACAAGGCATGAAGCCTGGAGGTGAGGAGGTTATATTGGGTAGCCAGCAGCAGCCTGGGGTGCCCAGGCTGTTAAGATAGGAAGTGACCATGAGCCCCACAGCGGAGTTGTGCCGTTCAAAGTACAGAGGATTGTCACTGTCTGAAAAGTGTCTTGTATGCAGGGTTAAATGGTAAATGATCTGTACTCGTATAGCGTTTTTCTAGGCTTCTGACCTACATGTCATCATTCACCCATTCACACCCATTCATGCACTGATTGAAGGGGCTACAAGGTGCTACCTGCCCATCAGGACTATCTAACCATTCATACCCATTCATACCCATTCATACCCATTCATATCCATTATTACCCATTCATACACATTCAAATAGTGTCTTGCCCAAGGATACATGGCCGCTGTAAGCAGAAGGCTTAATGTACAGTGTTGGAAAGGAAGTATGCACGGATTAAAAGCCCGTTATGAAGCCCCTATTTGGAATGCGTGACAAAGTGACACTGGGTATGACTCTGGAAGCAGCAGTGACCTGTCAATCACAGTTAGCCCGCCCTAAAGCATACCCTGCTTTATGGTCTATTTGACTCTAAATGGACCATAATTTACTAAATGGACATCATGCTGTATTGAAGAAGACCTGAAACTAGAGATTGAGACCATAAACTCATGTTTACAATGTTTACTGAGGCAGTAAATCAAATGAGAAGAGTAATTTTCTCATAGACTTCTATACAAATAGAAGAGTCGACCCCTGATGGTCAGTAGAGATAATGCAAGTTTTAAAACAATTTGGCATCCGCTTCATTTGGCAGAACCAGAGGTTGCCGTCTGGGCGATATGAATATTCACTTCCCGGTTTCCAGTCAGCCATCCTGGTCACTTCCAGGCGCGTAACGCCAGCAGTAAGCAGTTTTAACTCAACGATATCACTGACATTATTCACAAAACAATCAACAAATTTTCTTCTTTGAGTAAGAAAGATAAGACAGCTGGAGCTGCACGCTCATGACTGGTGTAACTGATGATTTATTTAGTTTTTATTAATATGTGCTTTTACTGTCTGTATCTTTTTATCACTGAATAAATCTCTCTTCATCATTTGCTCTAGTCATTTACCTTTACTTTAAAAAAGACCATTTCAATTATAAAACCTTATGTTTATAGTTAAAGGTGACTGTAAATCGAACTCTGCTTTTCATATAATGATAGTAATTGTTATGAACATAGGTATGACTGCATATTTGCAAATTATTGTGCATCAGCTGGACGATTTTGCAAGCGATTGAAATGAGAAGAGAATTTATCAAAACATCCAGCATGTGGTGATACAAACTCAAAATGGAAAATAAGGCCCTAATGAATTATGATATACTGTATTATTGTAGATTAGGCTGCCCATTTAGTATTTAAAATATATCACACAATATACAGCTTTAATATTAGTTTAATGTATACTGCAATGCAATCAATAATTATGAACCAGTAATATAAATTGTTATTTTGAAATCAGCTATTCTGTATAATGAGTACTTTTACTCTTGATAATTAGATTTTATTGTTTGCACTATAGACTGTTCTCACGTTGCCCTACTTTACTCTATTATATTTTACACTACAGTTATATAGTTTTTTCTTAAGTACAGTTCCAAAAAAGATGCTTGAATTGAATAAGTTAGTATTAGTATTTAGTTGTAAACATTATCTATCAGAAATATATTTTGTGTCTCTAAAGCAAACAAATGTTTCATTTCAGTGTGAACTGATCTCAGTTAGAACACGCTGACGTCCGTTTGTCCGGTAACAATTCTATGGGCTGGTGTGAAAGCTGTCAAAAGAACCCTGGTGCGGACCAAATCACTGAACCTACACCGCCTGAAAAGCTGGGTCTTGGTGTGGACTCTGGTGCAGCTGGTTTCTGGCCTGAAAGCAAACAAACCAACCACAGGACTTTCTGAAAGCAGATATTTGATTTTAGCATGATTTCAAAAGTTTTTCTAATAATAAATACATCTGCTGATCGTGAAATCTGTTTAGGAATGATCTTCTAATTGATCTGTATCATCTTTATGTATCTAAGATATTATGCAAATCAACACATATGCACGTCAGGGCTGGTATTTTCTCTGATTATTAGGCCTAAATCTGTTAAAATCACTGTGCTCATACCGGTCTCTGTGCACTTTGTCAGCTCCATAAGTCCATAAAAAAGTGAGGCAGCAGTAATAAGCCTAATGTTTACTCCTCTTAGTTTGTTTATAAAAGTCATTGTGAGTAGGAACCAGAACTAAAATATAACAATGTATACTTTTTTCCTTTGGTCTGAACCAAAGGAACCAAACTACAGGTGTGAAAGTGCCTTTACCAGAATTTGTAAAAGAAACATAACTTGACAAAACTTGCGTACACCCTGTCTCCATCCTCGCCTCCCTGTAAACAAGGTGTCATCAGTCCTGCCTCTCTTCCATCACCTTCGCATGTCCCAACCGCCCATTGTAGGATGGCTGTCTGGCTTTTTATACCTTGTCTTACCTCAGTCTCAATCACACCTACATTCTTTCATCCCCCTACTCCAGCGGGCCGAGGCTACCCTCAGAGAGCCCGCTGAACATCTGTCGCCAAGCTGTTGTCGAGGTGTAGCGCTGCTCTGGTTGCCTGCGTGGGCCTCATTATGCTGAGTCCTGTATAAACAGGCAGCTGCTGCCATCCCACCTGGCCGTCTCCACTCTGTTGCTATTACAGAGACTGTTAGGCCATTAAAGATTAGCGGAGCACACCGAAGTCCACACACTAAATAACAGAGTGGCAGAGACATGCAAATATCAGCTTGGATTTCTGCCATTAACCTAAAGAACCTCTGTCTGTCCAACTATAGTATAAACACTAGCTCTAATACATTCAGACAGTACCTTGTTTTTTATTTTGAAGCAGCAAAATCAGGAAGTCATCAGCAGTTACTGAAAGGGATAGTCTAATATAACAGGCGTTTGGCTGTCGAGGATTTCAATGGAGAAATCTGTCAAAATCCACCAAAAAGTGTCAGTGGAGTAACTTCCTTGGTGTCACCATGAGGTTCCAAAATATCAAAGCAGTTCTTTAATATTGTAATGGACTGAGTTCAGCTAAACTGTTATGTTATGAGTGTTATTGTGTTTCCAGGAAGAAGTTGGTCAAGATAAGAGTGATGGTTGTTGCATTTACTGAGTTCAGGAGGTCAGTGAAGGTCCCATGACCTGTATAGATGTCAATCATTCTAGCTACTAATGGGGGTGGGTTGCACAAGTGAATGTACCTGGGATTGGCAGAGGGGGTGAGGTGTGGATTGTCTGCCTGTTGAGAGAGCGTTTAGTGTTGTCTGTGTTTTGGCATTGGCTACGGCTTTCAGTAGCCTGTGTACTGTCCACAAATACAACGAAACAAGCAAAATAAAGTTTCTAGTTTTCCTTACCAAGGGTCACTACAATATATAGCTTTGTAAGATGAAGATTCAGTATTTTTTCAATGCATCATACACCATCACCCAGAGACTAATACACCAACTCCAGCACAAGCAAAACAAGCCACTCTCCATTCTCCCCGGCTGAAGACACATAAGTACAGTCCAGAAAAGTGTTCAGAGTGTGAAATTTCTGCAATAGTACCCTAAAAATTGCAGAACTGGAAAAAAAGATATTTCAGTATATACAAACAGAAGATTAGATCAAAAAAAATAAGTAAAAGATGTTATGTGTCTATAGGGTTCTTTCCATATTTCTTTTTCTGTACGAAACCATAACCCTAATCTTTCTCTAACCTT